>NW_012118845.1:0-1194 GCF_000951035.1 Colobus angolensis palliatus
AAGCAACTCCCGGCCAGGTGCGGTGGCTCATGCCTGTAATCCCAGCACTTTGGGAGGCTGAGACGGGCGGATCACAAGGTCAGAGATCGAGACCATCCTGGCTAACACGGTGAAATCCCGTCTCTACTAAAAAATACAAAAACCTAGCCGGGCTACGTGGCGGGCGCCTGTAGTCCCAGCTACTCGGGAGGCTGAGGCAGGAGTATGGTGTGAACCTGAAAGACGGAACTTGAAGTGAGCTGAGATCCGGCCATTGCACTCCAGTCTGGGCAACAGAGCGAGACTCCGTCTCAAAATAAATAAATAAATAAATAAATGAATAAAAGCAACTCCTTTGCAGTCTTTTTGACTTAACATGTCTGGGTGAACTAGAATCAAAAGAATAAGTTGCATGACAAAGACAAAACACGCACACATACACACACACACACACACACACACACATACACACACAGCACAGAATTTGACCAAAACATATTTGAAGAACTTGGTAAAATTTTAATTAGTATTCTCATGATTTTAAGATAAGTTTTCTCCATAAATCAAAAGCAAAATGTAATTTATTTATAACAAACATTTTAAGTAAAAAGAAGTAGTCATAAAGACGAAAAATATGTTGTGAAAATAATATGACATTAATTTTGACTTTTTGGCTCTTGTTCTTAAATAGGCAAAACTCATTGCCAAAGATGTAGCTAAAAATAGATGAAAGCAAATACTATGTAAATACAAGTATTTGTTTAATTGAAAGTAGTCTTTCCACTATTTTCTCATAGTCAATAGTATTAAATCTGAAATAAAGTTATCTTCTTAATATGCAGAACTGCAATTTTATGGGGTAGTACTAAAACAACCTATTTTTTTTCTTTAGTGAATTTGAAACTTGAAATTAAAGTCCAATTCTAATTTTTATTATTATTATATGATTTACTAATGCAGTGAAACTTACTGCAGTATGAATGGGGACTTAAAAATGACATATTATTATCAGAGTATAAATGAAGAATTGAAACACCGCAAGGTTGTTCGATCACAATAAATCATCAAATTATCTCCTGCCTCAGAAGCAAATTTATCTTTGCCATGCAGAACCTAAAATTTCTAAGACTTTGTAAGTGGATGAATTGAGTAAAAATAAAATATAACATATCATTGCCTTTGTATTTAACAATTGTTGTCAGAGTTATAAGAAAT
>NW_012118845.1:5749-6054 GCF_000951035.1 Colobus angolensis palliatus
ATACTATGGATTTGCATTCTATAACCACAAAGCCCTTCAGAAATTCACATATGAGAATGTGGGAAACTACTATGATCTAAATGTTTTCTAAAGGATTAATAAATGATTATTAATAACATTTTATCCTTTTAGTGAATCATAAAGAGGCTCCTCCATCATTATGAATCCATGTAGTTGCAATAAGCATTTATTTTTAATCCAACTTATATCATTGCATATATTTTAATTTTGTACACAAAACTCACAACAGTATCAACATGCTTGAAAAAATAATAACTATAATCAGTGTAAGTGTCATTTATAAT
>NW_012118846.1:0-1036 GCF_000951035.1 Colobus angolensis palliatus
CCAGTTGAGTGGCAACCACCAGAAGTGGCTGTCTCAGCGCTACTGCCATTTGTTTTCCTGTTCTTCTTCACTCCTGCTGGACCACCAGGGCTGTTTCTCTGCCAATATTCTTTTAACTGTGGGAAAGAAGAGCAGTAATCCTCATGAGAACCATCAGCCCCTACAGCCACATCCTCCTTTATAGTTTTTACAAAATACTCTTATACACCATCTGATTTAATGACACCAACATCTGTACAAGGTGTTGTCACCATCATTTAGTGACTGAGAGGGATTGATATAATGGCTAGAAAAAAAAAAAGAAAAAGAGAAAGGAAAAGGTGATACTGGAACTTTGAAACTCAGTCTTCTGACTCCAAGCTCTGGGGTTTTGCCAAAAATCATCAGATGCCAGGGACCAAAACCAGAGGCATAGGTAGAAAAGTAAACATTAGGTAGGCAGGAACTGCATGGTTTAGAGTCATACATCCTCACACATCTGTTAGTATCAAGAAGTGCACCAGTACCTCTCAAACTTCTATATCAATGTGTCCTCCTGTCAGAAGGCAGCCTTTCTGTTAAATCTAGGAATTCATCAGAAAGAGGACAACCCAAGCCTCATTTCAGAGAGAAGTCCGGTATACTCTCAGAAGCCTATGTGACTGTCATCCTTAAGTACATTAATGTTTTTTCTCCTTATCTCAAGAGAATCAAGGGAAACTGATGCTTCAGAAAGATGTCCCACATTTATCCCGTGGCACTCAAAGTTCCGCAGGTCGAGATAATATGAGGAAGATCCAAGCTGTCAAGTTCAGTTTCCCAAGATCTATTCCACAGAAGATGAGCAAATCTCACTTCAGAGACCACTGACTGAAGGGTAGTCTGGTCCCAGAACCATGGAGAAATAAAATATGAGGTGGAGAACTCAGAAAAAAAATGTTAAAATCTCTCTGGAAAGTAGAAGCCTTGGAGAAAACCAAACCAAACCCATTCTCTCATTGTCACCCAGAGATACTGTCAATGTTTTGAGCTCACAGGGGAAGTGTAGGCTTTTCCC
>NW_012118846.1:8676-9118 GCF_000951035.1 Colobus angolensis palliatus
AATACACAGTTCTACAGTTACAGTATTGCATGAAAATACAGTATGGTGTGAAATTATTTGTCCAAAACTGTACTCTACTCTCAGTATCTCCATAATGCCCAGTATGTAGTAGGCACCTGTAATTGTGAAGCAGCCTCGTCTGGGGTAAATACCAAGGTTCTTGGTCTCACGGCCAAGGAGATGGAGGTCGCAGACGCACAGTTTGGAGCAGTTTAATAGGCAAAAGGAAAGAACAGCTCTCTGTTACAGAGAGGGGTCCCGAGCAGGTTGCCAAGTTGTAGTAAAAACGTCAGGGTTTTTATAAATGGGCTAGCGAGGAGGGAGCTCGTGAAGAGGGGCTGTCTTAGCCTCCTAGGGCCCGAGGACGCTTTAGTTGGGACCAGGTGTGCTCTCCGTGCAGAGCAGAGCTTTTTATCAGCTCTTATCCCAGTCGACCACGTAG
>NW_012118847.1:0-2170 GCF_000951035.1 Colobus angolensis palliatus
TGAAAAAAACCCCACTATGTAAAACACACCCACCCTAAGAATTTATACATATATACACATATGTACACGTGTATCTATGTGAATATATGTATATATGTGACATATATACACATGTATATACACATATACACATGTTTACACATATATTTATATACATATATACGTATGTACATATATACATGTATATTTATAGATATATGTATCTATATATTAATTTATATATATTCACATCTAATGAATATATGTATGTGTTTCTATATATACACTCAAGCACAATGTTTTGAAAAGTGGTGAAAAAAAACCCCACTATGTGAAACACACCCCCCAATCAGATAGCCCTCATACACTTATATGTAGACCCCTCATGATATTATCTGCAGGCAGGTTCAAGAATTTAGGGACATGAGACAGTCCAGCAAACAGCACATGCACAACATAAATGTCTTTGCAGAGACTGAGAACCTCAGCACTGCCAGGACACATACCCTCCCCCATGGATTCTGACTTTATCTGACCCAGCCCACTATCCAGATCTTGTTGTAGGGTTGGAGCAGAGGAAGTCACGAAGCCTGTTTCCTGGACACTCTGTGAGCACACAAGACCCCCCCCATTAGGTCTCCCCACAGACCATCAGGCATTGTGAGGAGGACTCTAGCATGGGCTCAGAAATCACACAAGAGAATGAGCCACAGAAACACTGAGCTAGAGGAGCTGGTTGCTGACATGGTACAGGGTCCTTGTAGTTCACGAGTCCAGCCCGGTCTGAATTCCCCTCACTTCATAAACCAGGCACCCCTGAGAAACAGCTTTTTCCCACGGTCTCCTCTGTGGTAACACATTAGGGTCCCTCAATGTCAAGATTCCAAAGATGGGAGAAACCTGAACAGCACACATCCCAGCTTCACCCTTCATCCCTCCCTCCCTTCCTCCCTCCCTCCCAGGAAGCAGGGCTCAGGGCTCAGGGCTCAGGGCTCAGGAGGAAAGGCAGAACCAAGTGAGGCCAGAGATGGTGAGGTGTCTGAAAGGTGTTCAGTGAAAAAAGTGCATCCCCCTTTCATTCTAGCTGACAAGCCCTGTCCTGCACAGCTTCCTCCACCCTGAGGACTTCCCCAGACATCCTCTCTAACAAGGCTGACTGTTCCGTTCCCTTCCTGCTCACACTGAGGCCTATCCTGCCTTCTGGGAAATGACAAATGCACCAAAATCAGCCAGAGCAGCCACCCCTGCCAGGCTCCATAATGAGGCAATGTCCCTGGGTCACCAAGAGAATGAGCTTCCACTGTGTCCCAGTCCAGGGCTCTTTCCCTCTGAGAGACTGGCTCATGAAACAGGCCACCAGAAATAAATCAGTGACTCCTCTATCCATTCTTATAATCACCTGACAGGTTCTTGTCCTCTTCACAGGCAAAGCCAATTTATCGAGAAGGTGATGTGTAGTAAAGAATGGTTCTACTTAGCCCAAGGTTGCCAAACAGGAGAACAGAAGTGTATTATGACTCAAATCAGCTTCCGCAATGGTTCAGAGGTTAGAGTTTTTCAAAAACTTTGAGGGGCAGAGATCTAAGGAATAAATACTGTTGACTGGCTGGAGATGAAATCATGCAGGTAGGGGAAATGGTCTGTATTTGTTGAACGTGCTTCTGAGTAGGGGCCACATGACTGGTTGAGTCATTAGTCATGAGTCTAGATGAGGTCAGCTGGTTGCCAGAATGCAAAAGTCTGAGAAACATCTCACAAGACAAATCTCAGGTTCAACAATAGTGTTGCTATCTCTAGCAACCAGGAAAGTCACAAATCTTGTGACCTCTGGACACATGACTCCTGAGCAGTAAGAGATTATAGAAACTATGCCTGCATTTTAGCAAAACTTGGGCCCCTCCTGTAATCCATGTCTTTTCTTAGATTTACCAAGGTAGTCCTTGACGAGGAGGGAGCTAATTTTAGAGAGGGACTATTATCATCCTTGCTTCAAAGTTAAACTATAAATTTCTCCCATAGTTACCCTGGCCTATGCCCAGGAATGAGAGAGGACAGCCAGCCTGAGGCGGGAGGTGAGATGGGGTCGGCCAAGCTGGCTTTCTCTCACCATCGTAAGCTTTGCCAAGGTGGTTTCACTTTCTACACTGACCCACCAGGGGGTCATCAGAGGCAGAAGGACAGATCTGCAATT
>NW_012118847.1:9140-9505 GCF_000951035.1 Colobus angolensis palliatus
GGAGATTTGGCCACGGGAGCTCTGCATGGGAGGGAAGGGACAGTGACAAAAAGTGTGTATTTATAGAAAGGGTAAGACTACCAGACACTACATATATATATAACATATGTCAATTTTATTATATATAAATGTCCTTGTGTTTTATGTGTTACATCTTTTTCCATATACATATATGGAAAATATGTATGTTTTACATTATTATACATTTCTAGTATATGTTTTGTTATTATATATTATATATAAGTATATGGAAATATATTTTTTCCTATGCACATGAAAAAAGAGGTAACACATAAAACACTAGGACATGGTTACTGGCTACATGTGGGAGACAGAGAAAAAAACTAAGTGCAAAAAAATCAAGC
>NW_012118848.1:0-1313 GCF_000951035.1 Colobus angolensis palliatus
AATTTAAAGAGGGTTACACACATATTTTTACATTTTTCTTTTTGTTCTTTTTTTTAGACAGTGTCTCCCTCTCTTGCCCAGGCTGGAGTGCAGTGCCACGATCTCAGCTCACTGCAACCGCTGCCTCCCAGGTTCAAGTGATTCTCCTGCCTCAGCCTCTGAGTAGCTGAGGTTACAGGTGCCTACCACCATGCCCCCGGTAATTTTTTGTATTTTTAGTAGAGACGGGGTTTTACCATGTTGGCCAGGCTGCTTTTGAACTCTGACTTCAAGTGATCTACCCACCTCAGCCTCCCAAAGTGCTAGGATTACAGGTGTGAGCCACCGTGCCCAGCCACTTTTACATTATCTAGTGAACACTTTTTTTTTTTTTTTTTGATACAGTCTTGCTCTGTCAAGGCTGCAGTGCAGTGGCATGATCATGGCTCACTGCAGCCTTGACCTTGATCAAGCAATCCTCCCATCTCAACTTCTCCAACTGGCTGGGACCACAGGTGGGCACCACCACACCTGGCTAATTTTTTTAAAATTTTTTTGTAGAAACCAGAGTCTTGCTATGCTGTCCAGGCTGGTTTTGAACTCCTGGGTTCAAGTGATCCTCCCCCTTTGGCCTCCCCAAATGCTAGGATTATAGGCATGAGCTACCACACCAGCCAGTAAACACATTTTTTAAAGTTAAAAGGAGGCCAGGCATGGTGGCTCACGCCTGCAATCCTAGCACTTTGGGAGGCTGAAGTGGGTGGATTACTCGAGGTCAGGAGTTCAAGACTAGCGTGGCCAACATGTGAAACCCTGCATCTACAAAAATACAAAAAAATAGGCCAGGCGTGGTGGCACATACCTGTAATCCCAGCTACTGGGGAGGCTGAGACAGGAGAATCACTTGAACCCAGGAGGCAGAGGTTGCAGTGAGCCGAGATCGTGCCATTGCACCCCAGCCTGGGCGACAGAGCAAGACTTCATCTCCAAAAAAAAAAAGGTTAAAAGGAAA
Source organism: Colobus angolensis palliatus (assembly GCF_000951035.1). Classification (NCBI taxonomy): domain Eukaryota; kingdom Metazoa; phylum Chordata; class Mammalia; order Primates; family Cercopithecidae; genus Colobus; species Colobus angolensis. The sequence goes on from NW_012118848.1 coordinate 992, forward strand.
AGGTGAAGTTAGTGTGTCTTTGTTGTTAAGAGTGTCTTACTCTGTCATCCAGGCTGGAGTGCAGTGGCTTCAACACAGTTCACTGCAGCCTCGACTTCTGGGGCTTAAGTTATCCTCCTTCCTCAGCTTCCTAGGTAGCTGGGACCACAAGGTGCACACCACCTGGCCTGGCCAATTTTTTTATTTTTTCTAGAGACGAGATCTTCCTATATTGCTGAGGCTAGTCTCAAACTCCTGGATTTACGTGATCCTCCCGCCTCAGCCTCCCAAAGTACTGGAATTACAAGCATAAGCCAAGGTATTGGCAATGAATTAACAATAC
>NW_012118849.1:0-340 GCF_000951035.1 Colobus angolensis palliatus
GGGGTGATAAAAATGATGAATTAGTGGTGATGGCCATGTAACCGTGGAATACACTAAAATCTCCTGAGTCGTACACTTTAAAAGGGTGAATTTTGTGGCATGTAAATTGTATCTGAATACAGCTGTTATAGAAAAAATAAACTGCCACCTGCCCCTGGCAATCCTTCCCGTTTAAGTGAAAGAGTAATCATTATCTGTATTTGGCCTCTTGTCTGGTTAGAAGGGCTCCCTTTGAGAGATCTGAAGCCAACCTGGACCCCAAGAAGTTCTGATTCTCTCACCATTTTGGCCACACCATTCCCAAAAGACTTTTGAGCCAAGTCAGGATGGAGGAAAAAAA
>NW_012118849.1:5145-5837 GCF_000951035.1 Colobus angolensis palliatus
AAAAAAAAAAAAAAGCAAAATAAAATTGTAGGAGCCTAACAATTAGGAACTTTTGGTACTTGCTGTTAGGAAGCTCCAGCATAATTTACAACTCATCTCCAGAAACGTGCAAGAGGAGACCAGTTGGGTGGAGCAGACCCGGGAACACAAAAAGTAGGGCTCTGCCTGCATCCTGGCAAACTTCACCACCTCCTGGCTCCACCTCCTCTCCCTGCACCCCAGCCACCTCCCAGCTTGTCACACTCCCAGCACACAGTAGGCATGCACAGTAGGCATGCTGGTGAATTAAATTCATATATATATATATTTTTTCAATCTTTTTACATTCTACATATTTTTGTAAGCACCCCCCAATTCTTTTTTCGTAGCAAAACAGACCATAGATGAAGCATTTCAGGCCTTTTGTCAATCATGTCAAATGTGAGGGGAAGTCTTTTGTAAGTCTGCCAAGTATTTCAAAATAAAAAGCTTTTCCAAAAGTAAAGGCGGAAGACCCCGCTTTGAAGGCGCTGGTCAGCACAGGAAGACTTGCAAAGGTGTGTAGGGAAGTCCACCGGTTACAGGTGTAAGGCGAGTTCAACCTTGGGCAGAGGGAGGAGAAAAATAAAGTGGGAGTCTCGAGTTTGAGCACCAGCGTATCAGGTATTAATAAAACCAGAAAGCGAATTTACATCCGACGCTTAAAAAAAAAA
>NW_012118850.1:0-790 GCF_000951035.1 Colobus angolensis palliatus
CAGTGGAGCGATCTTGGCTCACTGCAACCTCTGCCTCCTGGGTTCCAGCAATTCTCTTGCCTCAGCCTCCCGAGTAGCTGGGATTATAGGTGCGGGCCACCATGCCCAGCAATTTTTTTGCATTGTTTTTTTTTCTTTTAGTAGAGATGGGGTTTCACTGTGTTAGCCAGGATGGTCTCAATCTCCTGAACTTGTGATCCACCTGCCTCAACCTCCCAAATTGCTGGGATTACAGGCGTGAGCCAGTGTGCCTGGCCCTCAGGCTGGTCTTGAACTCCTGGGCACAAGTGATCTTCCAGTCTAGGCCTCCCAAAGTGCTGGGGTTACAGGTGTGTGCCACTGTGCCTGGCGTCTACCTTTAGTCTTCAAACTCGTTTGCCACATATTCTAACATATTCACGATTTTGGGAATTAGGACATGGATATCTTTAAGAGACCATTATTCTGCCTACCACAACCTGTTTAAGATGGTGGACAATTGATGCATTTTTGAATACTGAACCAGTCTTGGGTCCCTGGAGTAAACCCCACTTGTCATGGTGTATCATTCATTGGATATATTGTTGAATTCTACTTTCTAATATTTTGTTAAGGATACCAAAACCTGGTTTTGGTATCAGGGTCATAGTTCCATAAAATGAACAGGGAAATAACCCCTTCAATTTTCTGGACGATACTATGTGAAATTGGTGTTAATTCTTCTTTGAACCTTTGGCAGAATTCCTTAATGAAACCATCTGGGCCTAGAGATTGCTTTGTTGGGAGTTTTTTTTTTTTTTTTTTTAGGACG
>NW_012118850.1:4705-8584 GCF_000951035.1 Colobus angolensis palliatus
GGTCACGCTGCGGGTGCTCCTCAAAGACGCGCTGCTGGAGCCCGGCGCCGGGGTGCTGTCCATCTACTACCTGGTGAGCACCCCGCCTCCCTCGTCCCATCGCGGCTCGGGCAAGAAGGGGAAACTAAGGCCCGGGGCTCCCTTGCTGCAGGACAAGCCCCAGTGTAGGGAGGGGAAACTGAGGCCCGGAGCTTCCCTGCTGAGGGACGAGCCCCGGTGTGGCGAGGGGAAACTGAGGCCCGGAGCTCCCTTGGCTGCAGGAAGAGCCCCGGTGTGAGAAGGGGGAGACTGAGGCCTGGAGCTCCCTTGCTTTAGGACAAGCCCCAGTGTGGGGGGCGGAAACTGAGGCCCGGAGCTCTTTTCCTGCAGGAGGAGCTCCTGTGGAGGGGACACTGAGGCCCGGAGCTCTTGTTGCGGGACAAGCCCCATGTGGAGAGGGGAATCTGAGGCAGAGATGGGTCCTTCTGATTGGGAGGACATAGATTTCCAAATACCCCATCCCACAAAGGAGAAACTGAGGCTCAGGAGCCGCCACCTGCGCAGGGTCAGATGGGCAACACCCCGGCCTTCTTGTAGTTTCCCAGCCCTAAAATGGAATATTTTCCCACCATGGGAAAATTAGGGGAGGGTTAAATAAATGAAGCCTTTAGCAGGCGCCTGCCACATGCTAAGTGCTTTATTTGTGGTCGGTATTATTACCTTTTTTTTTTTTTTTTTTTTAAGAGACAGAGTCTCACTCTGTGGTCCAGGCTGGAGTGCAGTGGCTCTATCGCGGCTCACTGCAAGCTCTGCCTCCCAGTTCAAGCGATTCTTCTGCCGCAGCCTCCCGAGTAGCTGGGACTACAGCTATGCGCCACCACGCCTGGCTCACTTTTTTTTTTTTTTTGTAGTTTTAGTAGAGACAGGGTTTCACTATATTGGCCAGGCTGGTCTCGAACTCCTGACCTCATAGTCTGCCCGCCTCAGCCTCCCAAAGTGCTGGGATTACAGGCTTGAGCCACCGCGCCCGGCATTTTTTTTTTGAGATGGAGTCTCATGCTGTTGCCCAGGCTGGAGTGCAGTGGTATGATCATAGCTCACTGCAACCCTGACCTACTGGGCTCAAGCGATTCTCCTGCCTCAGCCTCCTGAGTAGCTGGGACAACAGGCGCCCATCACCACGCCTGACAAATTTTTGGATTTTTAGCAGAGACAGGGTTTCACCATGTTGGCCAGGCTGGTCTTGAACTCCTGACCTCAAGTGATCTACCCACCTCGGCCTCCCAAAGTGCTGGGGTTACAGGTGTGTGCCACTGTGCCTGGCGTCTACCTTTAGTCTTCAAACTCGTTTGCCACATATTCTAACATATTCACGATTTTGGGAATTAGGACATGGATATCTTTAAGAGACCATTATTCTGCCTACCACAACCTGTTTAAGATGGTGGACAATTGATGCATTTTTGAATACTGAACCAGTCTTGGGTCCCTGGAGTAAACCCCACTTGTCATGGTGTATCATTCATTGGATATATTGTTGAATTCTACTTTCTAATATTTTGTTAAGGATACCAAAACCTGGTTTTGGTATCAGGGTCATAGTTCCATAAAATGAACAGGGAAATAACCCCTTCAATTTTCTGGACGATACTATGTGAAATTGGTGTTAATTCTTCTTTGAACCTTTGGCAGAATTCCTTAATGAAACCATCTGGGCCTAGAGATTGCTTTGTTGGGAGTTTTTTTTTTTTTTTTTTTGAGACGGAGTCTCGCTCTGTCCACCAGGCTGGAGCGCAGTGGCGCTATCTGGGCTCACTGCAAGCTCCGCCTCCCAGGTTCCCGCCATTCTCCTGCCTCAGCCTCCCGAGTAGCTGGGACTACAGGCGCCAGCCACCTCGCCTGGCTAGCTTTTTGTAATTTTTAGTAGAGACGGGGTTTCACCGGGTTAGCCAGGATGGTCTTGAACTCCTGACCTCGTGATCCGCCCGTCTGGGCCTCCCAAAGTGCTGGGATTACAGGCTTGAGCCACCGCGCCCGGCCTCTTTTTTTTTTTTTTTGAGACAGGGTCTCACTCTGTGGCCCAGGCTGGAGTGCAGCGTCCCCATCTCGGCTCACTGCAGCCTTCACCTACTGGGCTCAAGCGATCCTCCCACCTCAGCCTTCCTAGTAGCTGGACTACAGACATCCGCCAACACACCTGGCTAATTTTTGGATTTTTAGCAGAGACGAGGTTTCACCATGTTGCCTAGGCTGGTCTCAAACTCCTGGCCTCCAGCAATCCTCCCATCTGGGCTTCCCAAAGTCATGGGATTACAGGCGTGAGCTACTGCACCGGCCAATGTTTTTTTTTTTCTTATGTGAAATGGAGATGGTAGGCCGGGTGCAGTGGCTCATGCCTGTAATCCCAGCACTTTGGGAGGCCGAAGCAGGCAGATCACAAGGTCAAGAGATCGAGACCATCCTGGCCAACATGGTGAAACCTCGTCTCTACTAAAAATACAAAACTTAGCCGGATGTGGTGGTGTGCGCCTGTAGTCCCAGCTACTTGGGAGGCTGAGGCAGAGGGATGGCTTGAACTTGCTAGGCGGAGGTTGCAGTGAGCCGAGATCACGCCAGTGCATTCCAGTCTGGCGACAGAGTGAGACTCCGTCTCAAAAACAAACAAAACCCCAAAATGGAGACGTTAATAGTGCCCGTGTGTGAAATCTGTAGGTCAGGCGGGAAACTGAGGCAGGAGCAGATGCTGTAGTCTTGTGGCAGAATCTTGTTTCTTTTTCTGTGTTTGCTCTTATGGCCTTCAACCGACTGGATAAAGCCCACCCATGGTATCAAGAGTAACGTCCTTTCTTCTTTTTGTACGTATGTTTTTATAAACTTTTTTTTTTTTTTTTGAGACGGAGTCTTGCTCTGTCGCCCAGGCTGGAGTGCGGTGGCGCAATCTTGGCTCACTGCAAGCTCTGCCTCCCGGGTTTACGCCATTCTCCTGCCTCAGCCTCCCGAGCAGCTGGGACTACAGGCACCCACCATCTCGCCCGGCTAGTTTTTTTATATTTTTTAGTAGAGACGGGGTTTCACCATGTTGGCCAGGCTGGTCTCGAACTCCTGACCTCAGGTGATCCACCCGCCTCGGCCTCCCAAAGTGCTGGGATTACAGGCTTGAGCCACCGCGCCCGGCCTAAATTTCTTCTTAAACACCTTCACTAATTTCTTTTTATCATAATCGTCACTGATCTCTTACCACTGACAGTAGTAAGGGTTTTCCTTCCATTTCTCTGTTGAATTGTCTTTTTTTTTTTTTGAGATGGAGTCTCGCTGTGTCGCCCAGGCTGGAGTGCAGTGTCGTGATCTTGGCTCACTGCAACCTCTGCCTCCTGGGTTCATGCCATTCTCCCACCTCAGCCTCCCAAGTAGCCGGAATTATAGGTGCCCGCCACCAGGCCTGGCTAATTTTTTTATTTTTTGTAGAGATGGGGTGTCACCATTTTGGCCAGGCTGGTCTTGAACTCCTGACCTCGTGATCCACCTGCCTCAGCCTCCCAAAGTGCTGGGATTACAGGCGTGAGCCACCGTGCCTGGACTCTGTTGAATTCTTATATGGATACAATCCTCAGATTGTATGACCTCAGCAGGTCATCACTGTCACTTGCATCAGCAAAGGGGTCGAAAGAGTGGAGGTTCTGGATAGTGGACGAAAGATACAATTCTGTTTTTGAGATGGAGTCTCGCTCTATCATCCAGGCTGGAGTGCAGTGCCCTGGTCTTGGCTCACTGCAACCTCCCATTCACGGGTTCACACAATTCTGCCTCAGCCTCCCCAGTAGTTGGGACTACAAGCGTGCGCCCCCACACCCAGCTAATTTTTGTATTTTTAGTAGAGATGGGGTTTCACCATGTTGGTCA
>NW_012118851.1:0-1028 GCF_000951035.1 Colobus angolensis palliatus
GCACTTGAACTTTGCATAGACACGAAAAGATGGGTCTTGGATCATGAGGCACATTTTCACGACTCGGTGGGGCTGAAGAAGTGGTCTTGGTTTCCATGGGCACCTGTAGTTGGCATTGTGGCCCCCGCTCTTCTCTTCATCCCCCTTTCCTCCACCTCTTTCTCTTTTCCTTCCCCTTCATCATATTTCTCTCCTCCTCCCCCTTCTCTCTCCCCTTCTTTTGCCTCCTCTCCTTACATCAAAGAGCGCTTGGATAGTATCTGTGCTCACATTTTCTACCTGAATGATGTTGGTCTTATACAGAGCAAGACTGCAGTGTGAAGGCCTTTCTGGATGCTCCAATTTCTTCTTAAACCATCTGCCATTTCCTTTTCTCCTAGAATTTCCTTTTGGCTTACAGGAGAGAACTTGGGGCAGTTGAGAAGCACCTTTCATGCCAAGAATTTGGGAGACCCTCACCTTCCCATTTCAGAACAGCTGGCAGCCATGTTATGCCATTTTATTTTATATTCCTTCTTCCCCTCTGTCCTTCCCTCCAAGGCCTGAGATCTCAGTAGCCCAGGGGGAAGGGAGGTAAGGGTGTAATCAGGGACTGTGATGGGACGTGATTAAGATTTCTCTCTCTCTCATTTTTTTTCTTTTCATCAGATGCTCTTAGAATAGAATTTTGCTGTCTTGGGTGGCCGTGGTGGCTCACACCTGTAATCCCACCACTTTGGGATACCAAAGCAAGTGGATCATCTGAGGTCAGGAGTTTGAGACCATCCTGGCCAACATGGTCAAACCCTGTCTCTACTAAAAATACAAAAATTAGCTAGGCATGGTGGCGAGCGCCTGTAATCCCAGTTACTTTTGAAGCTGAGTCAGGAGAATCACTTGAACACAGGAGGTGGAGGTTGCAGTGAGCCAAGATCTGCACTCCAGCCTGAGCGACAAGAGCGAAACTCCATCAAAAAAAAAAAGAAAGAAAGAAAAAAGCCGTGGCAGTGGCCCACGCCTGTAATCCCAGCTACTTGGGAGGCTGAGGC
>NW_012118851.1:3227-4236 GCF_000951035.1 Colobus angolensis palliatus
TTCACCGTGTTAACCAGGATGGTGTCGATCTCCTGACCTCGTGATCCACCCGTCTCGGCCTCCCAAAGTGCTGGGATTACAGGCTTGAGCCACCGTGCCCGGCCCTTCCTAGATTTTCTATTAATTTTTTTCTATTGTTCTATTCTGTTTTAAAAAGCTGTCAAGTTCTTCTTATTGTTCGTACTGCAAGATAAATAACAAGCTGCATTCTCTGTGATCTACGTGTCTTCAGAACAATGGTATCACTCCTGGGGGTTGTTCATGTATATTCTTGGGTGGGTGTTTGAAGCCAGAAGAGTTTGATTATGATGAGCTGGATGGATGGGGGAGCAGAGGGAACAAATCCAAGTGTTATTTTGCATCTACTACAGAGTCCGACAGACCTGGATTCAAATCCCAGCTCTGCTGCTGATCAGCTGTGTGGCCTTGGGCAAGTAATTTCACCTCTCTGAGCCTCGATTTTCACTTCTGTGAAACTGGAATAAGAAAGACTCCGTTAAAGAGAGAACTGACCATTGAATGTTTCTGCCTACTCAGCATCCTTCCCTCCTTCTGGTACCAGCACCCCCTCAACTTTGGGGAACTATAACAGTGACCTTCTAATGAGACTCCTGACATGGCCCTCCCTGCCCAGGGGGTAAGCACATGACCCACTGCAGGCTGATCAGACTCCTTCCCTGGGATTTATATATACCAAGAGAGGAAAGAGAAGTTCACTGTTTCCTCTGGAGCAACTGTACTAGGGAATGCCAGCCTAGAGCTGCCTATGACCTTGTCTCCTGCAGATAGGAGTCAGGTATGGCTGAGTCCAGATGTTCAAATGAAGTTCTTAGAGTTCCACCTCTCTCCATCTCGTGCTTCTGTTCTCCTCCATGCTGGCTTCCACAGAGCCCATGCCCAACTCTGAATCAATCATTCTGACCAGGCTGGATTTGCCAGAAGGGCTCATTTATCCATCTTAAAGCCCAAGGTGGCCACAGAGTGGCTGTGAGTCTTTTTTTTTTTTTTT
>NW_012118852.1:0-1612 GCF_000951035.1 Colobus angolensis palliatus
TGCAGCACACCAACATGGCACAAGTATACATATGTAACAAACCTGCACGTTATGCACATGTACCCTAGAACTTAAAGTATAACAATAATAATAAAAAAAAAAGAAAAAAAAAAAGAAGGATAAGAGGCAGAAAACCACCTTCAAACTAGTTATTAACTGGGTTCAAGTTAACAATGAGAAATTTTAACCTATATCTCAATGGTTATTTCAAAGTAACATGCCCCATCCTTGGGCCTGTAAGCAGCTTATTAAGAATTATGTCACCTTCAGAAAACATTACTCCAATCTAGTTACTAGTCTTCATGACTGATAAATGGTTATAATTCCAATAAGGCCTATCAAGAAGCCAACTCAAGCCGAGAGCAAAGTGATAAAGGAGAGAGAAGCAGGTGGGTTCTGGTGCCTCCCTTTTCGAAGACAGCCATCTGTGCAACAACTTTTATTAACCTGTTTGTGTAACTGGTAGATAAGGGTACTTTGGGAAAAAGTTTAGCTGTCTCTTGAAATCCCAGCATTTTAACTGTTGATGCTTTCTATGGTCTGAATGTTAGTGTCTGCCCCAAATTTGTATCTTAGAACCTAATACCCAATATGACAGTTTCAAGAGGTGGGATCTTTGGGAAGTGATTAAGTCATGAGGGCTCCAGCCTTGTGAAATAGATGAGTGCCCTTATAAAAGAGGCACAGCCTGGGCAACAAAGTGAGACTCTGCTGTCTCAACAAAAAAATAAAAGAAATTAGTCAGGCACGGTGGTGTTCCTGTGGTCCCGACTATGTGGGAGGTCGAGGCAGAAGGATTGCTCCATCCCAGGAGGTTGAGGCTGCAGTGAGTTATGACCATGCCACTGGACTCTAGCCTGGATGATGGAGTGAGAACCTGTCTCAAAAAAATGAAAACAAAAGAGGCCTGAGTGGGCTCCCTTGCCTCCTTCCACCATGTGAGGAAGCAGCAACAAGTGCCATCTACGGACGTCAGACACCAGGTCTGCTGGCGCCTTGATCTTGGACTTCCCAACCTTCACAACTATAAGCAACAAGTTTCTGTAGTTTATAAGTTATCATGTCTAAGGTATTTTGATAGAGCAGCCCAAATGGACTAAGACAAGGCTCTAGGAAAGGTTCCCGGGATCTTCCCACCTGCTTCACCCACCTTCTTGTGTAGCCTCTCACCCCTGCACCCACCTACTCATCTGACAGTTACCCAATGCTCTGCTCTAATGAGGTGTATGGGAGAAAGAAAAGAACATGACATTGTAACTGTGAGATCAAAATATGAGAAGAGATGGGGCAGAGCCAGGCCCAAGGAAAGAGTCAGTTCCCTCACCAGGGGGTTCAGGAAACCTTCACCGACAAAGACTTACCTCGGCAGGGAAGTAAGAGCTTTCCAAGAAGAAAAGGCTCATCTCTTTTCTTTAATTAATTTAACTAACAAGAGCTCTCTTTAATTCTTCATCTGACCATCTTTTCTTACATAGGAAGTGTCCCAGTAGCTTAGCTTCGTTTTTGTCTTGCTGGAGTCCTCCAGGATTCTCTTACCTCTATTTTCTTCTTCATCACTAATCCCTACACTTACCCTAAAAATTCAGCTGCTGGTTAACACCACCTCTCTGGA
>NW_012118852.1:5302-5965 GCF_000951035.1 Colobus angolensis palliatus
ATGCATGAAAAGTAACAGGCTCTGGGTAAAAGTGTTTTGAACCAACTGCAAAACAGACTCAAGAGTCAGGGAGGACTGCCCTGTCAGCTGGACCAAGAATGTGTCAAGATTGCCCTTTGTGCTGAGGCTTAGTATTGCTTCTCCCCAGGTTTAGACAGGAGGTAAAAGCAAATATTCATTCCTGTGGGATACTCTGGCTCCTGGAGTTCACAATAACCTCACAACTATCTTCCCTCAGAGATGCACTATAATAAAGAAGCCCCATCCTTGACTCCTTCTGATTCTGTGATGAGTTCTTTTTGAACTATTCTTATCACTAGCAGGGGTCAGGAGTAGAAATGATACTGAGTTGAGAACTCATTAAAATGTCTAAACAAATAACTGAACAGAAACCAAATCGTAGGCTCTCTTTTCATCCTTCTTTGATCCAGAGCATTTAGCAAAACCAACCTATCGTTTGTTCAGCTATGGGAGAACAAATTCTAATAGAACAAATTCAAACAAAGGAATGATTGAGCAGGACCATTTGATAAGTTAATATCTTTTAAATATGTGGGACTTGAAAGAATAAAAAAAGCTCAAAATGCAACTTGTACCCATTTTTTTTTTTTTTTTTTTTGAGATGGAGTTTCACTCTTCCTGTCCAGGCTGGAGTGCAATGGC
>NW_012118853.1:0-1376 GCF_000951035.1 Colobus angolensis palliatus
CAAAGTCCAATACCTATGTGTTTTCATTAACTGAAAATATTAGTGACCAACAAATACAAAGTTTCATTAAAAATCATCAAGAAAAACCAGGCTTGGGAAGATAAATTCCTCAATGCCCATGTTTTAAAAATGATCCTGTCTGTGGATGAAACCGCAAGTCATTTGAGCCACTGCTCAGCCGAAAAGACAAATGTTTCAGGGTAGAAGCCACTCTCCTCCCGCCTCAATGAAACCACATGCCACCTTCTGGCCACAGACCCAGGTGGCCGCCTACCACCTTGCATTCTCAGGAGCAGTGCCCGCCTGTGCACAACACAAGAAAGAGCATGTTCACGGAACACCTACTGTATGGCCACCACTATGTTAAAAATTTTTCAGAAGGTTTCTCATTTTCAACTCAGAACAAAGAGTTATACACATTACGACTGTTTACCCATTATAAAAACGGAGGCTCAGAAAACTTAGCACTTGCTTCAGTACACAGAGCCAAGCAGCTAAACTCCAAGAATTTACACAACACACTCACCACGGGGGAAAGAAAGCACTTTTATCTGAGGAATGTGAGCCCTTACAAACTGTGAGGCCCAGAGAAGCATTAAAACGAGACCTCAATCATGCCCTACTCCCCGCTTCAGCTATGTATTCATCTCTCAAAGCAGCTTCCTGTTGCCACAAGTAGCCATAAATTAATCTAATAATGCCACACTGGACATTATAACCCATACCATATAGTATAACTATGTATAGCCAATCTATACATAGTTAATCAATGTTATTTCCATAACTAATCAATGTTATTTCTGTAAACCAATGAGGATTCCTGACAAACAGCTGTGCATCTGCCCACTCTATCTCCTTTTTCTGCCTTTAAAAATCCACTGTGGCCTGGCTCCATGGCTCACAACTGTATTTCCAACATTTTGGGAGGCCTAGACAGGAGGATCACTTGAGGCCAGGAATCTGAGACCAGCCTGGGAAATACAGCAAGATCCTATCTCTACATAAATTTTTAAAAATTAGCCAGAAGTGGTAGCACATGCTCGGAGTCCCAGCTACTGGAAAGGCTGAAGCAGGAGGATCATTTCAGCCCAGGAGTTTCAGGCTGCAGTGACCTATAATCAGACCGCTGCAATCCAGCCTGGTGACAGAGCGAGATCCCATCTCTAAAAATAAAATGAAATGAAATAAATCCACTTGCAACTGCTGCTAAACAGAGTGTATATTTGGGGCAACTTGCATTTATGCACCCAGGTGGCAATCCTCAAACTTGACCCCAGTAAACTCTTTACTTACATTAATTTTGCTTCAGTTTCCTCCTTTTAGGTCAATCTCACTACTCTATACTGATTCTTCTGCAATAAAACCTACTACAATTC
>NW_012118853.1:8856-9213 GCF_000951035.1 Colobus angolensis palliatus
GCCACAGACAGGCCAGGAGACAAGGGGCTGGCACAGGCCCCAGCACTGAACACATAACATTCCCGAGGACCACTAGCACCAGGCCATGGCTACTTACCAGGCAGTCCACAGGTATTTTAACATTTTATTAGCCAGATGTACACTGGTTGAATACAAGCCCTAGAGCTTGTCTAATCTATGGGAACAAACCACACCTCATTACATGGAACAGAGAAAAAACAAACAGGTAGACTGAAGATTACAGACAGGTTTCAAATTCGCTGGCAACATTTAAAGATAAAAAAGTTTCCATTTAAAAATTCCAGAGTTGGCCAGGCATGGTGGCTCACGCCTGTAATCCCAGCACTTTGGGAGGCC
>NW_012118854.1:0-342 GCF_000951035.1 Colobus angolensis palliatus
AAAAAAAAAAAAAAAAAAAAAAAAAGAAAAGAAAAAGAAGAAGAAGTAGAAGAAGAAAAAGTACTGTGGAGATAAGGACTTGTTATTATCCAAGAACTAATGAGCTAGAAATTTGGAAACACAGGTTTTCTATCTTTCCTTCTGCATTTGGTCATTTAATCCCGTAGAATCCATAAGGAGAGCCTTCGAGAATGGTTGCTTTATATTTGGACTCGAGCACACCACACCCAGCCTCTCCTGGGGAAAATAAGTCAAGCACTGGAGGCCCTTTTACGGGGGGGATCCTGAGGCTAGGAGAGGTAGTGTGGGCTGGCTGAGCACTTCTTCCATCCCTGTTCATGC
>NW_012118854.1:892-1817 GCF_000951035.1 Colobus angolensis palliatus
AAAAAGAAAAGAAAAAGAAGAAGAAGTAGTAGAAGAAAAAGTACTGTGGAGATAAGGACTTGTTATTATCCAAGAACCAATGAGCTAGAAATTTGGAAACACAGGTTTTCTATCTTTCCTTCTGCATTTGGTCATTTAATCCCATAGAACCCATAAGGAGAGCCTTCGAGAATGGTTGCTTTATATTTGGACTCGAGCACACCACACCCAGCCTCTCCTGGGGAAAGTAAGTCAAGCACTGGAGGCCCTTTTACGGGGGGGATCCTGAGGCTAGGAGAGGTAGTGTGGGCTGGCTGAGCACTTCTTCCATCCCTGTTCATGCTGACTAGTACACAGAGGCCCGTTTCAGCTCCACGTGGCCTGTGCACACTGTCAGGCAGAGGCGACATCACCAGCCCATGCCCCGCGGCTCCCGGGGAGGAGTGTCACACATACAGTCGGCATCACTGCGGTCACCCCATACAGTCAACATCACCACCGTCACCCTCAGACACGAGGCCTTTCTCCGCCCATTTTGCAGATGAGAAATTGCAGGCAGAGCAGCTGGTGGGGGTGGGGTGGGGGAGCGAGATCCCAACACGGGTCTTTCTGGCCCCAAAGTGCTCACTTATTTCTTTTTATTTCTGTTTCCACTTCAGAGCTTGGCCCTAGAGGTGCTCAGGAAATACTTCTGGGCCAGGCGAGGTGGCTCGCACCCGTAATCCCAGCACTTTGGGAGGCTGAGGCGGATGGATCACTTGAGGTCAGGAGTTTGAGACGAGCCTGACCAATATGGTGAAATCCCATCTCTACTAAAAATACAAAAATGAGCTGGGCATGATGGTGGGCAACTGTAATCCCAGCTACTCAGGAGGCTGAGGCAGGAGAATCGCTTGGCACCACTGCACTCCAGCCTGGGCAACAGAGTGAGATTTTGTCTCAAAAA
>NW_012118855.1:0-4863 GCF_000951035.1 Colobus angolensis palliatus
ACAATACAATACAATACAACACAACACAATACAATACAATACAATACAACACAACACAATACAATACAATACTTGGTAAGTATTATAATAAAAGTATTCACAAAATATTCTGTAAGCCAGGGGAGGTGGTGACTAAGACTCTCTCATGACAAGGGTGGGTAGAGGTGGGTGTCACAGGATGCCTGGGACTTTTTAGCAGCCTGAGGTCGGAAGGAGTGACATACCGAGAAGACAGAACAACCTCAAGAAGCCAGGGCCCATATGGAACTTCAAATCATTTTGTTTAATTTTAGTGTAAAGAAGGGAATATTGACCCGGTGTGGTGGATCACTCCTGTAATCCTAGCATTTTGGGAGGCCAAGATGGGTGGACCACGAGGTCAGGAGTTCAAGACCAGCCTGGCCAAGATGGTAAAATCCTGTGTCTACTAAAAATACAAAAATTAGCTGTAATCCCAGCCACTCGGGAGGCTGAGGCAGAGAATTGCTTGAACCTGGGAGGCAAAGGTTGCAGTGAGCTGAGATCGCGCCACTGTACTCCAACCTGGGTGACCAAAAAAAAAAAAGGAAAAAAGAAGGGAATATCTTGGGAATTCAGGCTGGGGTGATTTTGTGTTTGTGAAGAGTCTCCTAAGAAGCTATGGAGGTTACTCTTTATTCTCTAGCTAATGGAGAGTTACCAAATGTTTTTTTTTTGAGACAGAGTCTCGTACTGTCACCCGGGCTGGAGTGCAAAGGCGTGATCTCGGCTCACTGCAACCTCCGCCTCCCCGGTTCACATGATTATCCTGACTCAGGCTCCCGACTAGCTGGGATTATAGACGCACACCACCACACCCGGCTAATTTTGTATTCTTAGTAGGGACAGGGTTTCACTATGTTGGCCAGATTAGTCTCTAACTCCTGATCTTGTGATCTGCCCTCTTTGGCCTCCCAAAGTGTTGGGATTACAGGCATGAGCCACTGCGCCTGGCCTTTTATTTTTTTTAAATCTACTTCATTAAGGCATAATTTATATACAATACAATATATAGATTTTAAGCATACAGTTCAGAGTTTTGAGAAATGCCTACATTTGTATAACGATTACCCTAATCAAGAGAGAAAATTTTTTTTTTTTTTTTTTTTGAGACAGGGTCTAACTGTGTTGCCCAGGCTGGGGTGCAGTGGTGTGATCTCAGCTCACTGTAGCCTCAACCTCCTGGATTCAAGTGATCCTTCCACCTTAGCCTCCCTAGTAGCTGGGACTAGAGGTGTGTGCCACCACCCCCAGCTAATTTTATTTTTTGCAGAGATGAGGTCTCACTATGTCACCCAGTCTGGTCTCAGACCCCTGGGCTTATGTGATCCTCCAGCCTCAGCCTCCCAAAATGCTGGGATTATAGGCATGAGCCACTGTGCCTAGTTGATAAGAATATTTCTATTGCCTCTAAGTCCTCTTGTGCCCCTTTGCCATTGATCCTGCCTCTTCCCACAGGTAATACTGATGTGATTTCTATTCCCATATGTTTTGGTTACAGATTGTTATATCTGTAGATTGTCTTGTCACCCCAAAACCCAGTGGCTTAAAATAATAAAAATCATTGGGCGCGGTGGCTCACACCTGTGATCCCAGAACTTTGGGAGGCTGAGGTGGGCAGATCACAAGGTCAGGAGTTCAAGAGCAGCCTGGCCAACACGGTGAAACCCTGTCCCTACTAAAAATACAAAAATTAGCTGGGCGTGGTGGCGGACGCCTGTAATCCCAGCTACTCGGAGGCTGAGGGAGGGGAATCATTTGAACACAAGAAGTGGAGGTTTCAGTGAGCTGAGATTGTGGCATTGCACTCCATCCTGGGCGGCATGAGACTCTGTCAAAAAAAATAAAATAAAAATAAAAATCATTTATTTGCTCATGATTTTGCAATTTGGTCATGGTTTAGTGGAATCAATTTGTCTGCTTTGCAGGTCAGCTGGGGTGGCTTGACTGGGGCTGGAAAATTCACTTCACTCACATGGCTGGAGAGTTGGGATAGGCTCTTGACTGGGGGCTCAGGTAGAACTGTCTTCCATGTGGCTGTTTGGGCTTCCTTACAACATGGTGGGTAGGTACCAAGAAGGAGAAAGTTGAAGTTACCAGTGCTTGTAAAGACTAGACCCCAAACTGGTACAGCATCACTTTAGCTGTATTCTACTGACAAAAGCAGGCACGAGCCTAGAAGAAATTCAAGGGATGGAAAAATAAATTCCACTTTTCAGCGGGGAGAGTGACAAACATGGGCCATCTTTATTCCACCACATCATAGATTAATTTTGTCTGTTCTAGAATGTCCCACAGAATGGAATCATACTGTGTATTAATATATGTCTGGCTTCTTTTGCTCATTATGTGTTTTGAGATTCATCTATATTGTTTTTTCCTTTTCCTTTTTTTTTTTTTTTAAAGTAGAGATGACTAGGGGGGGTCTCACTACATTGCCCAGGTTGGTCTTGAACTCCTGGGCTCAAGTGATCCTTCCACCTCAGCCTCCCAAAGTGTTGGGATTACAGGCCTGAGCCACTGCACCCAGCCATTCATCTATATTGTTGATATATCAGCAGTTCATTTCTTTTTATTGTTGAACTCCAGAACTCCATTCTTTTTTTTATTGCTGAATATAGTCCATTGATAATCAATTTGTTTACTCATTTATCTGTTGATGGACATTTGAGTTGCTTCTAGTTTTTGGTTATTATGAATAAAGCTGTTATAAAATTTTTAATACAATAGTTTTTTGTGTGTGCTGGGCACAGTGGCCCAGGCCTGTAATCCCAGCACTTTGGGAGGCCGAGGTGGGAGTATGTTGCCTGAGCAACATAGCAATACCTTGTCTCTACTAAAAATAAAAGAAAATTTAGCTGGATGTGGTGGTGCACACCTGTAGTCCCAGCTACTTGGGAGGCTGAGGCTGGAGGAGTGCTTGGTCCTGGAGGTTGAGAGTGCAATGAACTGTGATCACACTACCGCATTCCAGCCTGGGCAACAGAGCAAGACTCTGTCCCAAAGAAAGACACAAAGTTTTTTGTGGATATATGTTTTCATTTCTCTTTAGTAAATACCTAGGAGTTAAATTGCTAGGTGATAGACTAAGTATATGTTAAATTTATAAACAATTGTCAAGCTGTTTTCCAAAGGGTTGTACCCTTTTTTTTTTTTTTTTTGAGATGGAGTTTTGTTTTTCCTTCAGGCTGGAATAAAGTGGTGCGATCTTGGCTCACTGCAACCTCTTTCCTCCAGGTGCAAGTGATTCTCCTGCCTCAGCCTCCCGAGTAGCTAGGATTATAGGCGCCTACCACCATACCCAGCTAATGTTTGTATTTTTAAGTAGAGACAGGGTTTCGCCATGTTGGCCGGGCTGATCTCCAACTCCTGGCCTCAGGTGATCCACCTGCCTTGGGCTCCCAAAGTGCTAGGATTACAGGTGTGAGCCACTGCGCCCGACCGATAATACTATTTTTTAATAGAGATAGGGTTTCACTGTGTTGTCCAGGATGAAGTAAAGCAGTGCAATCCTACCTCACTGCAGCCTGAATCTCCTAGGCTCAGGAGATCCTTCAACTTCAGCCTCCCAAGTAACTGAGACCACAGGTGCACACCACCACTCCTGGCTAATTTTTAAATTTTCTTGTAGAGACAGGGTCTCACAATTGCCTAGGCTGAATTGTAGCAGTTTATATTCCCAGCAGGAATGTGTGAGAGTTTTGGTTGCTACAAATCCTAGCCAACACTTGTTATTGTCAGTCTTTTTATTATTCATTTATTTATTTTTGAGATGGAGTCTTGCTCTTGTTGCCCAGGCTGGAGTGCAACGGCGTAGTCTTGGCTCACTGCAACATCCCCTTCCCAGGTTCAAGTGATTCTCCTGCCTCAACCTCTGTAGCTGGAATTATAGGCGCCCACCACCACACCTGGCTAACTTTTGTATTTTTAGTAGAAACGGGGTTTTACCATGTTGGCCAGGTTGGTCTCGACCTCCTGACCTCAGGTGATTTGTCCACCTCAGCCTCCCAAAGTGCTGGAATTACAAGAATGAGCCACCATGTCCGACCTCGTCAGTCTTTTTAATTTTAGACATTGTAGAGGGTGTGAACTGGTATCTCTTTGTGGTTTTAATTTGTATTTCCCTATTAACTGGTGGTGTTACGCATGTTTCATATGTTTATTGGCCATTTGTAGATTTTCTTTTTCTTTTTTTTTTTTTTTTTGAGACGGAGTCTCGCTCTGTCGCAGGCTGGAGCACAGTGGCTGGATCTCAGCTCACTGCAAGCTCCGCCTCCCGGGTTTACGCCATTCTCCTGCCTCAGCCTCCCGAGTAGCTGGGACTACAGGCGCCTGCCACCATACCCAGCTCGTTTTTTTTTTTTTTTTTTTAGTAGAGACGGGGTTTCACCATGTTGGCCAGGCTGGTCTCGAACTCCTGACCTCAGGTGATCCGCCCGCCTCGGCCTCCCAAAGTGCTGGGATTACAGGCTTGAGCCACCGCGCCCGGCCGATTTTCTTTGGTAAAATGTCAGTTCGTTTACTCATTTAAAAAATATTGGCATTGAACACTTTCTGTTTTATGGAATGAATTATTACCTGATTTTAAAACTGCAATAAAGTCAATTGAATTCTTTAAAAAAATATATTGGCCAAGACTGTACTTTCAGGAATAAGTTTTTTAGTTTGTTACTAGAGAAGTTTCTCTGAATGCATACAGCAAAATATATAATAAGAAAAAAAGGGGGCCGGGCATGGTGGCTCACGCCTGTAATCCCAGAACTTTGGGAGGCCGAGGCAGGCAGATCATGAGGTCAGGAGATTGAAACCATCCTGGCTAACATGGTGAAACCCCGTCTCTACAAA
>NW_012118855.1:4913-5546 GCF_000951035.1 Colobus angolensis palliatus
TGGGTTTGAGTGATTCTCCTGCCTCAGCCTCCCTTGTAACTGGGATTACAGGCTCCGGCCACCACACCTGGCTGGTGTTTTCTTTTATTATTATTATTTTTTTTTGAGAGGAAGTCTCGCTCTTGTCCCTCAGGCTGGAGTGCAACGGCTTGATCTTGGCACACTGCAGTCTCTGCCTCCTGGGTTCAAGCGATTCTCCTGCCTCAGCCTCCAGAGTAGCTGGGATTACAGGTGCCTGCCACCACGTCCGGCCAATTTTTGTATTTTTTGTAGAGACAGGGTTTCACCAGTTTGGCCAGACTGGTGTTGAACTCCTGACCTCAAGCGATCCACCTGCCTCAGCCTCCCAAAGTGCTGGGATTACAGGCATGAGCCACTGCGCCTGGCCATTTTCCTGTATTTTTAGTACAGACGTGATTTCACCATGTTGGCCAGGCTGGTCTCGAACTCCTGACCTCAAGCGATCTCCCGCCTCAGCCTCCCAAATTGCTGGGATTATAGGCGTGAGCCACCGCACTCAACCTATTACAGGGTTCTTAATATATTGTGGATTTTTGTCCTTTGTTAGATATATGTATTGTGACTACATGTTAATGAATCAGAAGTCTCAATATTAAAATATTAATTATTCAA
>NW_012118855.1:12411-13872 GCF_000951035.1 Colobus angolensis palliatus
GCTCCCGGCCCCAGCTAATTTTTTTGTATTTTTAGTAGAGATTTCACCGTGTTAGCCAGGATGGTCTCGATCTCCTGACCTCGTGATCGGCCTGCCTTGGCCTCCCAAAGTGCTGGGATTACAGGCGTGAGCCCCCGTGGCCAGCCTTTACAGATATTAATTTGAGGTGGATATTAGACCTAAATGCAAAACGGAAAACAATAAAAATTATGCAAAAAACATAGAAGAAAATTTGTACAACTTTGGGATGTGCAAAGGTTTATTAGGTAAGCACAATAAGTACTCACCATAAAATAAAAAGTTGATACATTGGAAATTATCAGTGTTTTATAAAGTTTATTTTTATTTTTAAAAGTAACAATTATTTTTATTATTTTTTTGAAACAGGGTCTCACTCTGTCACCCAAGTTGGAGTGCAGTGGTGTACTGATGGCCAACTGTAGCTTCAACTTCCTGGGCTCAAGCGATCCTCCCACTTCAGCACTGCAGGCATGCACCACCACACCTGGCTAATTTTTTTGTTCATTTCTTTTTTCAGAGATGAGGTCTTGAAATTTTGCCCAGGTTGGGCTTGACCTCCTGGCCTCAAACCATCCACCCACCTTGGCCTCCTAAAGTGCTGGGATTACAGGTGTGAGCCACCACACCCAGCTGATTATGAATAAAACTTTTATAAACATTTGTGTGTAGGTTTTTGTGCAGACATGTTTTCAGCTCATTTGGGTAAATACCTAGGAATGTTTTTGTTTTTGTGTGCTGTTTCTTTGCTTTTAGATACAGAGTCTCTCTTTGTTGTGTAGGTGGGAGTACAGTGTTGTCATCATAGCTCACTGTCAACCTCCAACATATGCGTTCCTGTCTTGGCCTTCCAAAGCATTGGGCTTACAGGCATGAGCTATCACATCTGGCCTAATACCTAGGAACGTTATTGCTGGGTAGTATAGTAGGACTATACTTCATTTAGCTGTATAAGAAACTACCAAACTGTCTTCCATAGTGGCTGTATGATTGGGTACTAGTAATGACTGATGTTCCTGTTCCTCTACATCCTCATCAGCATTTGGTGTTGGCAGTGTTTTGGATTTTAGTCATTCTAACAGGAGTGCAGTGGTATCTCATTGATTATTTTCTAATTTGAAAGCTGTGGTAAAATATACATACATAAAACTTACCTTATTTTTTTTTTTTGAGATGGAGTTTCACTCTGTTGCTCAGGATGCAGTGCAATGGCATGATCTTGGCTCACCGTAACCTCCACCTCCTGGGTTCGAGCAATTCTCCTGCCTCAGCCTCCCGAGTAGCTGGGATTGCAGGCATGAACCACCATGTCTGGCTAATTTTGTATTTTGAGTAGAGATGGGGTTTCTCCATCTTGGTCAGGCTGGTCTCCAACTCCTGACCTCAGGTGATCAGCCTGCCTCGGCCTCCCAAAGTGCTGGGATTACAGGCGTGAGCCACCGT
>NW_012118855.1:15046-16733 GCF_000951035.1 Colobus angolensis palliatus
GATTATTTGAGGTCAGGAGTTTGAGACCAGCCTGGCCAACATGGTGAAACCCCATCTCTACCAAAAACATAAAAAAATTAGCCCGGTGTGGTGGGGTGTGCCTGTAATCCCAGCTACTTGGGAGGCTAAGGCAGGAGAATTGCTTGAATCTGGGAGGCAGAGATTGCAGTTACAGTGAGCTGAGACTGTGTTACTGCACTTCAGTCTGGGCAACAGAGTGAGACTCCGTCTCAAAAACAAAAAAGAAAAAAAAGACACTCAAATGTTGGAAGCAATAGAACTCTGGGATCAAGTAAATGTGGAAAATAGATGAAAGGGTCAGTTGAGGATAAGATTCGTAGCCCGGCAAACTTACTGGAATGGTGGTGGTATTGCCTATTTAGAGGAATGCTATAGTACTTGTGTGTGGTGGTGAAGGGATGGATAATTAGTTTGACTTTGGAAATGCTAAGTTTCAGATGTCTATGGGAAGTTCTGCCTAAGTGAATCCCTCCCTTTTTTAAGGGTAAATGATGAAGCTAGTAGAGGTTCTATGGAACCACTGAAAGGAGGCCGGGAAGAGAGCATCTGAAATATTGTTATGTAAGTGAAGAGTGAGTTTTGAGGTTTCTTTACTTTGAGATATTTACATAAAAATTTTCAGTCTCCTTGAAGTTCAGGCACAGGTGCGCTCTCTAATCCTCTATTAGCATTATTTTACTGCAATAATGTCTACAGCTCAGCATTTTAACATGTTAAGAAAAAAAAAACTGAAATGAAGGTGGGAGACAATGTAAATATATATACCAACAGATGGGGAGTAGTCACCAAGCAGTCCAAAAAAGATCTGTGGCATATGAATCTGTTAGTGTTCCTCTAGCACTGTCTAGGGGAGAAACAGAATAGCAGAGAAAAAAAGATTCAACAATGTGCTGTATTGCACAGGGTACAGGGTGCTAGTTCGAATGCAACCTTACCACTAGCTAGTACTCACATTCATAGAGTCCATCCTATTTATCAGGGATTATGACAGGTATTTTAAATATTTTGATCTGAGAATCATTATGACAACCCAAATACAATCCAGGCAGGGCATGGTAGCTCATGCCTGTAATCCCAACTACTTGGGAAGCTGACGCAGGAGAATCCCTTGAACCTGGGAGTCGGAGGTTGCAGGGAGCTGAGACTGCGCCACTGCACTCCAGCCTGGGCAACAAGAGCAAAACTCCATCTCAAAACAAACACACACACAGACACACACACACACGCACACACACAAAGACAAGCCGGGCACGGTGGCTCACGCTTGTAATCCCAGTACTTTGGGAGGCTGAGGCGGGCGGATCACAAGGTCAGGAGTCTGAGACCAGCCTGGCCAACATAGTGAAACACTGTCTCTACTAAAAATACAAAAATTAGCCAGGCGACGCGGCGCACGCCTGTAATGCCAGCTACTCAGGTGGCTGGGGCAGGAGAATTGTTTGAACCCGGGAGGCGGAGGTTGCAGTGAGCCAAGACCACACCATTGCACTCCAGTCTGGGCAACACAGTGAGACTCTGTCTAAAAAACAAACAAACAAACAAACAAAAACAAAGACAATCCAAAAGTGGCCTCAATTTGCAGTTAAAGGAACTGAAATTCAAAAAGTTCAAAAACGGGCAGGCATGTGGCTCACGCCAGTAATCCCAGCATTTTGGGAAGCCTAGA
>NW_012118855.1:16899-20701 GCF_000951035.1 Colobus angolensis palliatus
ACTGAGAAAATATTTTCAAAGGCGTATCTGATAACTGCACTCCAGTCCGGGCGACAGAGAAAAAAAAAAAAAAAAAAAGTTTAAAAACCTGTCACCACAATCAGAGTGCAGGAAGTAAAAGAGCTGCAAGTTGACATGGATCTGTCTGACTTCAAACCTTGGGTTCTTTCCACTACAGCCAATAGGTCCCAAACCCAGTTCTGCATAACAATTGCCTGGAGAATGTGTTAAAATACATTTTTCCAGATTCCCACTCAAGACTGACTCAGAAAATGGTAATAGTAGTATAGCACTTTTCTCTGAATTGTTATAAGGATTATACATAATGAAGAATATTGGAATGTTTTATAAACTTCAAGTATAACATCATATGCTTACAATTTAATGCTTTTTATTACACATGATCATCTAATACGCTTTCTTTTGATTTTCTAATCAGGGAATAATTTTCTGATAATTAGGCTTATGAAGTACCTTGAAATTAGAAAAGGGTACCCCAAACTATATTTTGGCTTGATAACCACATTATAAATGAATACATTTAATTTTTAATCTATAAATAAGAGCTCTTGAGCTTGACCATCGCTAGTCAAATTCTTCAAGCTTAATCATCTCTTTAAGAATTGATGAAATCGTTCTGAAATCGGCAAAGCTGAAGAATGGAGTTCAAAGCAGAAAAGGTGTGAATTGTTTTAAGTGGGGGTTTCATGAGAGTAAAATATTAGGTTTTGGCCTGAAGGGCAGTTTGTGAATATGTTACAAAGTTAATTGGTTCTGATGCATGACCACTTTTTCTGAGTTAGGAGACGGTGTTTTTTTTTCTCGTTTCCAATATACCGTATTTCGTATGAGGTGGAACCAGTAACTGTGATACAGACATGTCCCTGCCTCCTTTAAAACGTCGCATGCTCTTACCACCCTGCTTTCCCCAACAGTAGCAGTGAGTTTAGCAAGAAAGGGCTCATCTTCTATCCCAAGGGAAATTCCAAGTGCCATTTTCACTCTCATGTGGGGCTCCTGGTAAGTTACATTTAAGTTAGCATTCTTTTTCATTGGCCAGGAAAGGCTGGCAGTTCATTTGTAGGCAAATACCCTTGCTGTTTTTTTTTTTTTTTTTGAATCTTTACAAAGTCAGTCAGCAGGCACACACTTAACGCTTGCTCCGTGGAGAAAGGTTAAACGGTTTCCCCAAGACCACACAGATCAAGCAAGTGGGGGAGGAGGGGCTCAAGGTGCCTGGTATACCTCGCCACACTCCCATAATTACCCAAATCGTCTCATTCCAAGCCCAAGAACCGGGCTTTCAAAGGGGACACGAAAGGAACGCCCGGGAGGTGAGCGCCAGGAGATCGGGAGAGGTGCCTTTCCCGGCATGCTCTGCAGCACACCGAGGGGCGCCAGGCGTATCCCGGCGTGCATCGGGGAGCGCCCAAGGGCGATGGTTCCCGGCTCCTGGAGAGGCGCGCGAAGTTAAGCCGGTAGGTGCGAGCTTCCTTAGCTTTGAACCTCTGGTTTCTCGTTTCCTCTTTATGAGTTTAATTCCATAATGGCAGAAAAGGATGGCCCTCTAACTACCCTCCCTCTCCGCGTGCGAACGACTCAGCGCCGCTTCGAGCTCGGTGCCAGGTGATTAGCGGGTAGGGGCGGGCCGGCGACCAGCACGTGACCCAAACTGGCAGCCAATGACTAGCCGGGTGGTCCAGCAGCGCGAGGATTCCGGGACCCGCGAGCGGAGCGGCGCGTGGGTCGGTTGCTGTCGGCCCTGGCAGGTACGCGCAGGCGCTTTGCTTGCCACGCGCTACGCCCGTCCCAACGCGCCTGGTGGCGTGTTCTTGGCGCGAGGTGTTAAGAGTCTGGGTGTTTTTGTGAGTTGGGGGGAAGGAAAGGGTGGCGGGGAGGGGGGCTGAGGCGTCACGTGGACGCCACAGCCAATCTCAGGCCGAGGCGCACCCACAGCTTTCCCCGGCGCCCCGGGGTGCGACGTGTTCAGTGAGGTTCGACCGGGCCCTGACGGCCTGAGCGCTCTTTCGAAGCGCGTGTGCGGCCCGTAAATTCTGGTCGCGGCTTTTCGCGGCGTCCTGCTCCGCGGCGAGCACAGACGACAAGTTCTCAGCAAAATGGCTGCTGGAAAGAGTCGCCAAGCAGGGGGAGCGCTGGGGCCGCGTGAAGGTCACATGACGAGGTTGGCAGCGCGTGCTGCTGGCGCGGGGCAGGGGGGGTGGGCGTGGCGGGTCACGTGCCTTCGACTGCGCTGGCCTGTGGTTTTCCAGCGTCTTTGCTGCGGTCGGATTGCCTGCTTTTACTCCTCCCACCTCGAAGCGTGGCAAGCGTCGGTGAGAAGCTGTGTGGTGTACTGGGATGAGCCGAGATCTGGGAATTCGGAGGCCTGGGGTCCAGGCCTTTGGCTGGTTTCATCTTGCCACTCTCGGCTTCCATTTCTCATTCAGCTCGGTAGAGGAGATCACCTCTTAAGGCCCCTCATACGGCCTCTGACTTCCTCACCTCAATTTCAATGCAGAAAAAAAAAAATTTAACAAATTCTTCACAATTATAATGAGACAACCGCCCCCCTCCCAAAAAAAAAAAAAAAAACCACAGCCTCTACCCTCTCAATCTTTACAGTGATGTGGGAAACCTGGTAGAGGTAATTTGTTATAATATTCTGGGCATGTCTGCCCATCTTTATCATTCCCATTTATACTTTATAGGGGCCCACGACCTCATTTCAAAAATACTGTCTTTTAGACATCTAATCCCTATGTATTTTCTGGGAGGAAATCAAAAGGTAACTACTATTGTCATAACTGTGGAGATGGGGAAATAGTAGTATTTAAAAGGGAAATGCTGATCACCCATAACGCTGGCTAGAAGGGCCTAGAAGTCTTCGTTTCCACTTCATGGGCTATCTTTGTAAAATTTTAGAGACCTGATAGCCTGTGGCATTTTTCTTGGTCTCTGCTCCCAGTTCCAGCTCTTCATTTCACCAAAGAAGGGTCAAGACGTTGGTGAAGAAAAGTATAAATTGTATGCTTTCCACACCGCTGCTTATGTTTTATGATACCTTTTGATTTATCTTAAAAAGAGCCTTTGAAGATTGTGCGAACACATCTGGAAAACATTTATTGAGCAATCATAATAGCTGTCACTTTTGAGTAATTACAATAGTTAACATCCTTCTGGCTTGGTGTTTTAAATACTTTGTACTGTATTTAATTTATTTAGTTCTCATAACAAACCTACGAGGTAAGTACTGTTATTTCCATTTTACCACTGAGGAAAATAGCAACAGAGAGATACGGCTGGCAGTTTTACATGATTCCAACCAGATTTCCTTTTGAAAACTTGACAAAATGGTTTTAAAATTCATTTGAAAAAGTAAACCTAGAAAGTAAGAAACTTTTTGGAAGAGAAGAATGGGAAAAGGACTTGTACTAGAGAATATACAAATAAAGCTATGATAATCAAAATATAAGTAGCAACCCTGGAACACAAGAGTGGTGAAACAGAATAATCTAGAAATATATAAGGTTATTTAGTGTTACAAAGGTGGTATTTCATATCAGTAGGGAAGGGGTTCCAAAATTTATGTTGGAACAATCAGCTGTTTGGAGAAAGAATGGGATTTTTACCTTAAGATTTAAATAAAATTGCCAGATGTGGTGGCTCACGCTTGTAATCCCAGCACTTTGGGAGACTGAGGCGGGCGGATCACCTGAGGTCGGGAGTTCCAGACCAGCCTGACCAACATGGAGAAACCCCGTCTCGACTAAAAATACAAAATTAGCCAGGCATGGTGGCTCAT
>NW_012118855.1:21626-23053 GCF_000951035.1 Colobus angolensis palliatus
GCCCAGGCTGGAGTACAATGGCGCGAACTCGGCTCACTGCAGCCTCTGCCTCCCAGGTTCAAGTGATTCTTCTGCCTCAACCTCCCAAGTAGCTGGGACTACAGGCAGACTGCCTGCCACCACACCTGGTTAATTTTTGTATTTTTAGTAGAGACGGGGTTTCACTATATTGGCCAGGCTGGTCTCAAACTCCTGACCTCATGATCCGCCCGCCTCGGCCTCCCAAAGTGCTGGGATTACAGGTGTGAGCCACCACACCCGGCCGATAATTTTTGTATTTTTAGTAGAGACGGGGTTTCACCATGTTGGTCCAGCTGGTCTTGAACTCCTCACCTCAGGTTTTCCTCCCATCTCGGCCTCCTAAAGTGCTGGGATTACAGAAGTGAGCCACCGCTCCTGGCCCAAATTAAATATTAAAATATAAAATGTAAAATCAGAAAATTACTGCTTTAAAAAACTGGGAAAATAGTTTTCCAATCTTGAAATAGGATGAGGCCAGGCACGTGGCTGATGTCTATAATCCCAGCACTATGGGAGGCCCAGGTGGGAGGATTGCTCAAACCCAGGAATTCAAGACCAGCCTGGGTAACATAGTGAGACCCCATCTCTACAAAAAAATTGCAAAATTAGCTTGGTGTGGTGGCACCTCCCTGTTGTCATAGCTACTCAGGAGGCTGAATTGGGAGGATCACTTGACCTCAGGAGGTCGAGGCTGCAGTGAGCTGTGACGTGTCACTGCACTCCACACTGGGCAACAGAGTGAGACCCAGGCTGAACAAAAGAGAAAAGAGCTGTTCTACTAAGCATGACTGCCAAGGCGAATCCATAAAAACAAAGATTGATGCAGTTATTACAAAAAACATCTGTCTAGTTGCCAGAAACATGGTAAAGTTAAAAGACAAATTTATTTATTTAGTATTCATTTATATTTATTGAGTGTTTACTATGTGCCAGCCAATTTTTTTAGGTTTAGGAGATCCAGTAATCAGCAAAGCCCGGCAAATTGTGGGGAAAAAAAAAAAAAAATTGAACAAGGCTAATAATGCAGGAGGATTCCTTGAGGCCAAGAGTTTGAGAACAGCCCAGGCAACATAGTGAGGCTCCATCTCTAAGAATAATGAATAAAAATAAGTTAGCGGGGAGTGGTGGTGCTATCTATGCTCTCAGTCCCAGCTATTCAGGAGGCTGAGGAGGGAAGATCCCATGAGCCCAGGAATTTGAGGCTGTGGTGAGATATAGTGCCACTGTACTCCAGCTTAGGTGACCCTGTTTCTAAAATTAAAAAAAAAAATCATAATATGGGATTGGTTAAGTAAATATGGTGCCTTTAGGTCTGATGCAGTGGCATGCACCTGTAATCCTAGCACTTTGGGAGGCCAAGGTGGGCAGATCACTTGAGGCCAGGAGTTTGAGACCATCCTGGCCAA
>NW_012118855.1:24513-31331 GCF_000951035.1 Colobus angolensis palliatus
AAATAAATAAATAAATAAATAAATAATTTTATTTTAGTTTTTGAGATGGAGTCTCTTGTCACCCAGGCTGGAGTGCAATGGCACTGTCTCTGCTTACTGCAGCCTCTGCCTCCTGGATTCAAGTGATCCTTCCACTTCAGCCTCCCCAGTAGCTGGAATTACAGGTGATTCTCGTGTCCCAGTCACCCAGGTAGCTGGGATTACAGGCATGCGCCACCACGCCCAGCTAATTTTTTTGTATTTTTGGTAGAGATGGAGTTTCATCATGTTTCCCAGGTTGGTCTCCTGAGCTCAAGCAATCCACTCTCCTTGGCCTCCCAAATTGCTGGTATTACAGGTGTGAGCCACCACACCCAGCCTATTTTAATTAAGGAACCAATAATGATACGTTATTATTAACAAAAGTCCATAATTTATTCAGATTTCCTTTTTATCTAATGTCCCTCTTCTGTTCCAGTATTCCATCCAAGATAACACAGTACTTTTTGTAGTCATATCTCCTTAGGATCCTCTTGGTTATGATAGTTTCTCATGCTTTCCTTGTTTTTGATGACCTTGACACTTGTGAGGAATACCAGTTAGGTTTTTTGTAGCATGTTACTCAATTGGGATTTGATACTTTTTTCATCATTAGACTGGGGTTAGAGTACTTAGTATCAACATGATTGTCACTATTGATGTGATCTTGATCACTTGGCTGTCAGTTTGGTTGTTAAATGTTTGCTTTTCTATAGCTAATATTAAAAAAATTTGTTACTTGCAATATAAAAGTAAATATTTGTTGATATTCTGCACATGTCTACCAGTAGCATTTATAATAAGTAATACATTGACAAGCCTAATAATACAGAAAAAGGATAATGGATGTTATAATCAAGGAAAAATAATGACGAAGTTGCCTGAAGGGCTAATTGTAGAAAGGAATTAAGGGCATTAGTACCATATAGCTTATTTTAACAGTCTTTAAGCTGTTTTAGGACTGTGTTCTAAGAAGAACATTCTGGTAATCAAGAATTGAATCTAAATTCAAAGGTAGGAAAGGAATTATTCAATTATTCATAATAGGATGAAAATACAAATAGGATAGTTTAGATCAATTAGGTGAAATCTTACAATTCAACAACAAATAATTAATGAGCCCTACTGTGTGCCAGGTGCTAAGGATTGAGCAGTGAACAGGACAAAGTCCATACCCTCATGGAAATTATATTTTGGTAGACTATGAGCTAATAAAGATTATTTCAGGGCCAGGCATGGTGGCTCATGCCTGTAATCCCAGCCCTTTGGGAGACTGAGGCAGTTGGATCACCTGAGGTCAGGAGTTTGAGACCAGCTTGGCCAACATGGTGAAACCCTGTCTCTACTAAAAATGCAAAAAATTACCTGGGCGTGGTGGTGTGCGCCTGTAGTCCTAGCTATTTGGGAGACTGAGACACGAGAATCACTTGAACCCAGGAGGCGGAGGTTGCAGTGAACTGAGATCATGCCACTGCACTCCAGCCTGGGTGACAGAGCAAGACTCTGTATCCTAGAAAAAAAAAAAAGTGCTATGAAGAAAACAGAGAGTGGTGGTGGTGGGTTTGGTGGTTCTTTTAGATGGGTTGCCAGGCAGGGCTTCTCTGAAGTAACATTTGAAAATAACACAACCTGAATGATAAAGAGTAAGACACACCAAAACATGGAGAATTGGAAGTAGTGGGAATAGTAATGCAAAGACTTTGTGTCAAAAATCAGTTTGGGGATTTTCAAGGAATTGCAAGAAGGCTAGTGTGCCAGAGTTGGGAGAGTGCTGGGGTATGAAGTGGTGGTGGTGGTGGTGGTGCATGGTGGTAGGAAACGAGATTGAGAATTGGCTGGGCTCAGATTGTGTGGAGCCCTGTAGACCATAAGGTTTTTGGATTTTATTCTAACTGATGGTATTCATTGGACAGTTTTGTGCAGAAAAATGATACCTAATTTATGTTTTGAAAACATTGCTTTGCTGCAGAGGCAATTAAGAAGCCGTTGGAGGCCAGGTGTGGTGGCTCACACCTGTAATCCCAGCACTTTGGGAGGCCGAGGCAGGTGGATCACGAGGTCAGGAGATTGAGACCATCCTGGCTACAACATGGTGAAACCCCATATTTACTGAAAATACAAAAAAAAAAAAAAAAAGAATTAGCTGGGCGTGGTAGTGGGCACCTGTAGTCCCAGCTACTTGGGAGGCTGAGGCAGGAGAGTGATGTGAGCCCGGGAGGCTGAGCTTGCAGGGAGCTGAGATTGTGCCACTGCACTCCAGCCTGGGTGACTGAGCAAGACTCCATCTCAAAAAAAAGAAAAAAAAAAGAAGCCGTTGGAGTGGTGTGAGGTACAGTAGCTTGGATGAGTGAGGTAGGTAGATAGAGTCAGTGAGAAGTGATTGAATTCAGAGCATGTTTTCAAGGTAGAACCAACAGGATTTGGTGATAGATTAGCTGTGGGAGGTGAGTGAAAGAGAGTAATCAAAGATGATTACAAGGCTTTTAGCTAGAGTGACTGGTGCCATTTACAGAGATGGGAAACAGGAAGGAGCTAGTTTGAATGAAGTGTTCAGATGTTTGGAGCTTGAGATGCCTGCTAGATATCCAGGAATAGCCATTGAGTAGGCAGTTGACTATTAAATTCTAGAGCCTAGGGTCAAGATCAGGGTTGTGAATATACCTTTGGGATGTCATCGATACGTTAATGGTGTTTAAACACATAGAACTGCCAACCTCAGCAACATAGTGAGACCTTGTCTCTAGAAAGAAAAACAAAAAATTAGCTGGGTGTGGTGTGGTGTGCCTGTGGCCCCAGCTACTTGGGAAGCTGATGTGGGAGGATTACTTCAGCCTGGGTGGTTGAGGCTACAGTGAGCCACGATCATGCCACTGCACTCTAGCCTGGGTGACAGATGGAGATCCTGTCTCAAAAAAAAAAAACCAACAAAATGAAAACAAAAACATGTAACTAAGAAGTCTGGGGGGTTATGTCCTCAAACAATGGAGAGAAAGTAGAAATCTTCGGGCTAGGGAGTAAAGAAGAGGGCCAGTGACTGAGCCCTGAGACTACTGACATCATGGAGGGGAATAGATTGTAATATATACTTAAATTTCTTTTGTGTTGGTATTGGGACCAAATTGAGCAGCATGTAAATAGTATAACACTGAATAATGCCTTTGAGATGATTATAATGTTACTAGGCTCTTCCTGTTACTTGAATCCTCATGTTTTTGTCACTTTCCTGCCGGAAGATTTCTACTTTCTCTCCATTGTTTGAGGACATACCCCCCCAGACTTCTTAGTTTAGCAGGGCCTTCATCATCTGACTACTCTATATCATCTCGTTCCTTTTTATCTTTTCTCCTCTTTATCACACCTACCGTGCCCAATGTGCTTGGCTCCTCTATAACCCCTTGTTGGCCTGGAATACTCTTTCTCCTCCTACTGCGCTGCCTCAAACTCAGTCTTCAGTGTCCACCTTAAATTTGCTATGTAATTTTCCCCAATTTCAATGGATAAAATTGACCCCTTTGCTGAATGGTACATCCTCAGTGCTGTTGCTTATACTTCAATTTATAGCAAAATACAAAATCAGTTGGTATTTTGGGTTTTAAAAAAATTCATTTGTTTTCCCAGTGCTTGGCATGTGGTAGATACTTAATCATAATGCATCGAAAAAGTTTAAAAGTTTTACTTTGGCCAAAGAGTAAGTAATTAAAAACTAGATCTTACAATACACGATCATATG
Source organism: Colobus angolensis palliatus (assembly GCF_000951035.1). Lineage (NCBI taxonomy): Eukaryota > Metazoa > Chordata > Mammalia > Primates > Cercopithecidae > Colobus > Colobus angolensis. The sequence goes on from NW_012118855.1 coordinate 28,262, forward strand.
GATCATTAGCTGAGATTTTTAGGATCTTTTTATTATGTCAAGTGTTGATTTTAATGATATTCATTGTGGCATAATTTAGCCAGTACAAAGTTTAGTGAAATGTCAGTTAGGAATCTTAGTTCAGAGACATATTAGGAATGTTTTATTCTCTAGGGCTGAACAATGCTTATTCTTTGGAGGCAGGCTATTATAATAGATTTTTCCTTCACTTGCCCACTTTTCCACCCACCTTCTCAGTAGTTGGGAATTCTATTTTAACAGTACACGTGTATTTTGAGCTCTTTGCTGGAGACAGAACCTAATGTAATAAATCCAGTAGAATCAGCAGTACTCACCCCAGGAATGTCCTTTAAATTGTTGGACAGAAGGAGGCTTACTGGTGTGAATTGTAGGTGTGAAGGTTTTTCAGCCTGTGAGTCCAAAGTAGGGTTGATTATTTTGTCATTCGATCATAAGCATGTATTGAGTATCTGCCATATATAGATGTGGTATGAGGTGCAGTGTGGGAGACACACAAAAGAAATAAAAGGCATGGTTCTCTGCACATGAGGCCCTGACAATTTAGTTGAGGAACTGAAACATAGGAAGGAATTTAATCTTAACAAGCAGTATATCAATAAGTGCAAAGTACTGTAGTATAAATCAGGGACTGCATTTCTTAAGCCCATAATTATATTCAGGGTTATATACAGTCTTATATCAATTTTTAACATTTTAATTTGACTTGAAGTTCTGCATTTTCTCTTATCCTTTAACATTTCTGGTTTCAATAAGATATTGATTTAGCTCTTTGCTATGATAAAAGCCACGAATAAGAAGACTTCTCGGCCGGGCGCGGTGGCTCAAGCCTGTAATCCCAGCACTTTGGGAGGCCGAGACGGGCGGATCACAAGGTCAGGAGATCGAGACCATCCTGGCTAACCCGATGAAACCCTGTCTCACCTGATGAAACCCTGTCTCTACTAAAAAATACAAAAAACTAGCCGGGCGAGGTGGCGGGCGCCTGTAGTCCCAGCTACTGGGGAGGCTGAGGCAGGAGAATGGCGTAAACCTGGAAGGCGGAGCTTGCAGTGAGCTGAGATCCGGCCATTCTCTGCCACAATGTTGCATCCAAGCATTTTATTCTTTCATGTCTATAAAGAAAGTACATAGGCCCACACCTGTAATCCCAGCACTTTGGGAGACCAAGGAAGGAGGATTGCTTGAGTCTAGGAGTTCGAGACCAACCTGGGAAACATAGCGAGACCCTGTCTCTATGAAAATATAAAAATGAAAAATAAAAAATAAAATACATAATTTGAAATGGTGGAATGTCATTTATCCTTTACAAATATGACAGAGGCACACTTTCACTTTTTTGCTATGTGTAGGTTCCTCCTCCGCATACTTTGTGTTTCCACTTAAAGGGGTGGAGGGGGAGAAAGAGAACCTGGAGAACAAATTTTGTGTGTGTATATGAATGTGAGTTTAAAAGTATGTATTTTCATTAAAGGCAACCAACTGAACAGAAAAGAAGTATGTATTTTCATATTTGAATTATAAAAGTGGTTTTTTTTTTCAAGAAGATAAATACATAAGCACAAATAATAATTTCTTTTTTTTTTTTTTTTTGAGATGGAGTCTTACTCAGTTGCCCAAGCTGGAGTGCAGTGGCACAGTCTTGGCTAACTGCAAACTCTGCCTCCCAGGTTCACGCCATTCTCCTGCCCCAGCCACCCGAGTAACTGGGACTACAGGCGCCTACCACCACGCCCGTCTAATTTTTTTGTATTTTTAGTAGAGACTGCGTTTCACCATATTAGCCAGGATGGTCTCGGTCTCCTGACCTCGTGATCCGCCTGCCTCGGCCTCCCAAAGTGCTGGGATTACAGGCGTGAGCCACTGCGCCCAGCCAGAATAATTTCTAATATGCCAACTATCACTGTTAGTGTGTTGATATGTTTCTAGGTTTCTTTTTTTTTAAATGGCAAGTGTTGCTTTTTAACTCAGATACCTTTAGAAAAAAGATAATTGTCTTTACATAAGTTTATCTGACCAAGTTACTCTCAATAAAATTCTGTAGTGGCTTTGCATAGTAAATGGAATCAAGTTGAGACAAGTTCAGATTCCTTACTTAGCTTGACACATAAAGCCCTCTACCTCATAGTTTATCTCATGCCATATGTCTCCCTCATACACAACTTGTTTTATCCATATTACATGTGTGTACTACTTTCAGTCCTCTAGATGAGGGGTTGGCAAACGTTTTCTGTAAAGGACTAGATAGTAAATATTTTAATTTATGGGCCTTAGCATTTCTTTTAAGTACTACGCAATTCTGTTGTGGTAGTAAACTGCAGGACCAGCCCAGAGAGTGTCTACTCTGTTGATAACAGAATATCAGGTTACTTTGTAGATATAAAAGAGCCAAGATTGCAAGTCATGTAGCCTGGGCATGCACAATAGGAAAAGCTTTGATCTCTAACAGCACCCAGAACCAACATCCCTCCTCCCCTTTCTCAGCAGAACCAAGAAGTCTGGGACATGACCAGAACTTGCATGCTGGAACGTTTTCAGAAGCAACGGGTCCATTGGCCGTAAAAATCCAGGGCTAAAATTCGCCTCAGCATACCTTACTGAAATGGTTAAGTTTGAAGCCCTCCTATCAGACCTTGGCAAGCCAACATTTCCAGATCTTTTCCCTTGCCCTCCAACCTCTTAAAACTTGTCCCAGACTCCAAATCAGGGAGACAGATTTGAGCTGGGCCTCCTGTTTCCGCACTAGTCTGCCTTGCAATAAAGCGTTTCTTTTCTCAAAAGCTGGTGCCTCCTACCTGTAGGAGATCTCCTTCCTGTAGAGATAGGAAAAAAAAAAAAAGGCTGGTGCCATAGTATTCGCTTCAATGCATACTGGGCAGCGAGCCCATTTGCTAGATAACAGCACTAAAGCAGCCATAGACAATAATACACAAACAAATGAAATGGCTGTGTTTCAGGGAAACTTTATATATAGACACTGAAATTTGAATTTCATGTACTTTTTTTTTTTTTTTTTGAGACAGAGTCTCGCTCTGCCGCCCAGGCTGGAGTG
>NW_012118855.1:31661-33669 GCF_000951035.1 Colobus angolensis palliatus
GCAATCTTGGCTCACTGCAGCCTCCGCCTCCCAGGTTCAAGTGATTTTCCTAGCTCAGCCTCCCGAGTAGCTGGGACTACAGGCGTGCGCCACCATACTCGGCTAATTTTTTTTTGTATTTTTTAGTAGAGAGCAGGTTTCACTACGTTGGCCAGGCTGGTGTCAAACTCCTGACCTCAGGTGATCCATCTGCTTCTGCCTCCCAAAGTGCTAGGATTACAGGTGTGAGCCACTACACCTGGCCTTTCATATAATTTTCACGTCATAAAATTGTATTACTTGGATTTTTTTTCAACCATTAAAATATGTAAAAAAATCATTCTTAGCTTGTGGGGCATATGAAAACAAATGGCACAGCATGGTCTTTGGGGCTATAGTTTATGGATTCCTGCTCACTTCCTGGGTGCCTCTGTCCTTGCTGAGTATACTCTTTTCCCCCTGCCGCACTTTGTTTTCCTAGTATGGCTAACTTATTCAAACCTCACCTCAATATTACAGTCTCAAGGTATTCAGAATTTGTTTTAGATTCTCTTTTTCTGGTGATGGAAGTGCTCTGTTCAGATCTCTCTCTTATTTGAGACAGGGTCTTGCTCTGTTGCCCATGCTGGAGTGCAGTGGTGTGTGCACAGCTCACTGCAAACTTGACTTCCCAGCCCAGGCCCAAGCCATCCTCCTGCTTCAGCCTCCCAAGTAGCTGGGATTTTGTGCCACCCACCACCCCTGGCTAATTTTTTTTCGTGTTTTGTTTTTTTGAGACGGAGTTTTGCTCTTGTTGCCCAGGCTGGAATGCAATGGCACAATCTCGGCTCACTGCAGCCTCTGCCTCCTGGGCTCAAGGGATTCTCCTGCCTCAACCTCCTGAGTAGCTGGGATTATAGGCAGGCGCCACCATGCCTGGCTAATTTTGTATTTTTAGTAGAGATGGGGTTTCACCATGTTGGCCAGGCTGGTCTCGAACTCCTGACCTCAGGTGATCTGCGTGCCTCGGCCTCCCAAAGTGCTGGGATTACAAGAGTGAGTCACTGCACCTGGCCCCACCCCTGGCTAATTTTAAAAAATATGTTTATGTTTTATTTTTATTTATTTGTTAATACTTTTAAATTTCTTATTTTTTTAAATAGAGATGGCATCTCACTGTGTTACCCAGGTTGATCTCGAACTCCTGAGCTCAAATAATCCTCCCACCTTGGCCTCCCAAACTGCTGTGGTGGCCTGTAATCCCAGTACTTTGGGAGACCAAGGTGTGAGCCACCATGCCGGGACTGACTTTTAAAATTTTTGGTAGAGATGGGTTCCACTGTGAGCCGTGATTGCGCCACTGCACTCCAGCTGAGAGAGAGTGAAACCCTGTCTCAAAAACAAACACACACACAGAAAAAAGAAAAGAAAAAGAAAGAAAAAAACTACAAGCATGTGCCACACACAGACACACACACACACAGAAATTAAGAGGAATAAAAAGTTGTCAGTGGTAAGATTGTAGGTGTCACAAATTATATTATTTGCTTATTTATTTTATAGGTTCTTTGTTAGAATGTAAACTCCTAGAGGTCAGGGATTTTGTCTGTCTTAGAACAGTGCCTGGATTACGATAGTTTTGAGTAAATGTTTGCTTATTGTCTCATGAATTGAATGTGGAAACATTTCTTTTTGTTGGCCTTAATGTTATAATAATGCTTATTTACATTAAATTAAAACAAAAGTTAAAAAGAAAATTCCTGGTGGGCGTGGTGGCCCACGCCTGTAATCCCAGAACTTTGGGAGGCCGAGGCAGGTAGATCACCTGAGGTCAGGAGTTTGAGACTAGCTTGAACAACATGGTGAAACCTTGTCTCTACTAAAAATACAAAATTATCTGGGTGTGGTGGCGCATGGCTGCCCTATAGCAGCTACTTGGGAGGCTGAGGCAGGAGAATCGCTTGAACCTCGGAGGCAGAGGTTGCAGTGAGCCGAGATTGCACCATTGTACTCCTGGGCAACAAGAGCTAAACTCTGTCTCGAAAAAATG
>NW_012118855.1:34354-37006 GCF_000951035.1 Colobus angolensis palliatus
TAGCCAGGATGGTCTCGATCTCCTGACCTCGTGATCCGCCCGTCTCGGCCTCCCAAAGTGCTGGGACTACAGGCTTGAGCCACCGCGCCCGGCCTATTTTGTATTTTTTGTAGAGATGGGATTTCACCATGTTGGCTAGGCTAGTCTTGAACTCCTGGCCTTAAGTGATCCACCTGCCTTGGCCTCCCAAAGTGCTAGGATTATAGGTGTGAGCTACTGTGCCCAGCCCAACCTTTTTTTAGTGCAGCATGGTTTTTGCATGTTCTCACCACCATTACCTGTCACCTCTGGTCCTCTGTAAGTATTGTACCCAAAACAGGACACACTCTTCTAGATGTAAGCAATCCAGCCCAGCATATAGAGGAATTACTTCCTCTCAGAATCTAGATACCACACATTCAATTTAGGGTTTCTTGTACATGTTGTCCCATTGTTGGGTCATATTGAACTTTGTAGGTATAAGAGATAGGAAAAACCAAACTGCTTTTTCCTGATCTCACATACTAAACAATTCTGACACCAGATGTGTGTTGGATTTTTCCTTACACACTAAGCAGTTCTCTAGTAGATACCAATTGGATATCCTATAATTCAATTGTAACAGTGTCTACCTGCAGATAGTGTCAGATAGGATCTGACACTAAGTGCAGGATCTGACACTATCTGCAGGTAGACACTGTTACAATTGAATTAGTAGGGCTCAACCATATAAAACTGTCTCCACTTCACATGCCAATTGCATGTCCCAGGTTGTGACTTGTGTTAACCAACTGGCTATAAATTGGAGGTTTCCACAACCTTCTCCTTGGGTTTGGTTAATTTGCTGGTGTGGCTCACAGAACTCAGGGAAACACTTTATTTGTGTGTATCCATTTATTATAAAGAATATTATACAGGATACAGATGAGCAGCCAGTTGGAAGAGATGCATAAGGCAAGGTCTGTAGGAAGGAGTGTGGAGTTGCTGTGTCCTGCCTGGGCACTCCACACTCCTGGCACCTCCCTGTGTTTAGCAGCCCAAAAGTTGTCCAAACCCTGACCTTTTAGAGTTTTGTGGAGGCTTTATTATGTAAGCATGATTGATTAAATTATTGGCCGTTGGTGATCAGCTTAACCTTCAGCTCCTCTTCACTATCAGGAGGTGGGAGTGAGGTGGGAATCACAGTTTCAACCTTCCAATCAAATTGTTGGTTCTCCTGGCAAGTAGCCCCCAGAAGCTATCTAGGAGTTTACCCTAAGTTGCTTTGTTAGAACAAAATATGCTCCCGCCACCCAGGAAATTCTAAGGGATTTAAAGGCTCTCTGTCAGATGCTGCTATCACTCAGGAAATTACAAAGATCTTAAGAGTTTTATCTCAGGAACTGGAGGTAGAGACTAAATATCTATTTCTTATTATATTACAATATTACAGTAGGCATTTAAAACTTTAATTTTGCTAACATATTATAATAGTTTCCCTCTTTTCCAGTAAATGTTTACCTGCTAATGTAACAGAACTGGCTAGCTTGCCTTTTGTGTATTTTTGTTTTTCCCTGCCCTTCTTCATTGGAGGTACTAATAAGTAGCAAAATGTTCAAAAGATGGGTAGGCAGAGAAATGAAGTGACACCTCTGGAAAGTCTACACTTTTTTTCTTTTTTTTTTTGAGACGGAGTCTTGCTCTGTCGCCCAGGCTGGAATGCAGGGGCGTGATCTCTCCTCACTGCAAGCTCCACCTCCCGGGGCGCCTGCCACCGTGCCTGGCTAATTTTTTGTATTTTTAGTAGAGGTGGAGTTTCGCTGTGTTAGCCAGGATGGTCTCTATCTCCTGACCTCGTGATCTGCCCGCCTCAGCCTCCCAAAGTGCTGGAATTACAGGCGTGAGCCACTGCGCCTGGTTGATGACTATACATTTTCTAGATGCTTTCTTCAGAATTCCTGAAATTGCAGGAGAGTAAGTGCTTGTGTAAAAATCAGAAACTGATCTCATGGCTCTCTGTTCAGAAAGTATTGAAAACCTATTTTTTCCAGGAAAATGTGCCATTATAATTTTACCCTAACTTTCCAAAGCTGTAACTAAATTCTTATTCCCATCAGCCTTTCATTTCTCATGGATGTCACTATGATATCACGTGGATGTCACTGAGATATAGCTCATGGATATCATAGACCAAGGGATGTCAACCTTTTTCTTTCTCCTCCTCAGTGTTTCAGGAAGGCAAACATTTTCTGTAAAGGACCAGATAGTAAATATTTAGGCTTTGTGGACCAGAGGGTCCCTGTCTGAACAATTTGACTATGTTTTATATCATGAAAGTGGTCACAGACAATATGTAAATCAGTGGACATGGCTGTCTTTCAATAAAACTATTTACAGAAGCAGACATCAAACCTAGAGTGAAAAGAAATCATTGTACCAAAAAGACACAGGCACATTGCAGCACTATTCACAGTAACAAAGAAATGGAGTCAACCTAGGTACCCATCAGCAGTGGACTGGATAAAGAAAATGTGGTACATACACACCATGGAATACTATGCAGCCATAAAAAAGAACGAAATCGGCCGGGCGTGGTGGCTCACTCCTGTAATCCCAGCACTTTGGGAGGCCGAGGTGGGTGGATCACGAGGTCAGGAGATCGAGACCATCCTGGCTAACACGGTGAAACTCTGT
>NW_012118855.1:37701-42355 GCF_000951035.1 Colobus angolensis palliatus
TTTATTTTTAGTAGAGACAGGGTTTCACCATGTTAGCCAGGCTGGTCTCGAACTCCTGACCTCAGGTGATCTGCCTGCTTGGGCCTCCCAAAGTGCTGGGATTACAGGCATGAGCCACTGCGCCTGGCCCACATGTTCTCACTTATAAGTGGGATCTAAACATTAGGTGCTCATGGACATGAAGATGGCAACAGTAGATACTGGGCACTACCAGAGGGAGTAGGGAAAGGGGGAGAAGGGTTGAAAACTCTAATTATTGGGTATTATGCTTACTACCTAAGTGACAGGATCATCCGTATCCCAAACCTAAGTATCACACAGTATCCCCTTGTAGCAAACCTGCACATGTACCCTGAAATGTAAAATAAAAATTCAAATTATTATTATTTTGAGACGGAGTTTTGCTCTTGTTGCCAGGCTAGAGTGCCATGGCACCATCTCAGCTCACTGCAGCCTCTGCCTCCCAGGTTCAAGCAATTCTTCTGCCTCGGTCTCCTGAGTAGCTGGGATTACAGGCTTGTGCCACCACGCCTGGCTAATTTTGTGTTTTTAGTAGAGATGGGGTTTCTCCATGTTGGTCAGGCTGGTCTTGAACTCCCAACCTCAGGTGATCAGCCCTTCTCGGGCTCCCAAAGTGCGGGAATTAGAGTCATGAGCCACCATACCTGGCCAAAAATTGAAATTATTAAAAAATACCTAGAGTGATGTCTGTTGTATCAGCCCTAGTAGTAATGACTGTCATCATAGACCCACTATCTTCACCATCCATGAAGATAGAATAGAATTCTACATGGAAATCATTTTCCTTCAGAGTTTTTGAAAGCCTTGGTTCTGTCTTCCAATGTTCCTTTTGAGAAATCTTTTGCTATTCTGATTCTTTTTTTTTTCCTTTTATTTTAGAGATGAGGTCTTATTATATTTCCCAGGCTGGTCTCAAACTCCTGGTCTCAAGCAATCTTCTTATCTCACCCTTCCAAAGTTCTGGGATTATAGGAGTGAGCCAAAGTGCTTGGCCCCATTCTGACTCTTTTTTTTTTTTTTTTTGAGATGGAGTCTTGCTCTGTCACCCAGGCTGGAGCGAGTATAGTGGCACAATCTCAGCTCACTGCAAGCTCCACCTCCCGGGTTCACGCCATCTTCCTGCCTCCGTCTCCCAAGTAGCTGGGACTACAGGTGCCCGCCACCATGCCCGGCTATTTTTTTGTATTTTTAGTAGAGACGGAGTTTCACCTTGTTAGCCAGGGTGATCTTGATCTCCTGACCTCGTGATCTGCCCGTCTCGGCCTCCCAAAGTGCTGAGATTACAGGCATGGACCACTGCGCCCGGCCTCTGACTCTTGATCCATTATTTAAACCAGTCTTTTCCTGTCTTTCTCTGTCTGGAGGCTTCTCTTGGTTCTTAGCACTTTCTCTGTGTGTCTTTCAGGTTACTTAAATTCTCATCACTTTTTCTAGTCAGTGCAGTGGAGATGGTAGTACCTACCTTAGGCTTGTTTTGAATATTAATGTGATAAAGGATATAAAGTGCTAAAAACAGTGCTTTGCATATAACTGTTGCTGTTATCATCAACATGTTACTGAGGCGTCTCACTAAAATGCCTTTCTGTAGTTTTGACCGTCCATAACCACCTTTTGGTACTGTGGGGTTCCTATGATGTGAAATTTTGATTGCAGAGACAAAGTCTGGGATAACTTGAAATGATACTAGAGATTTTTAGGGTTAAGGAATGGAAGTGGGATCTTCCAGTAGCCCTGAGCCTAAAATAGAGGTTTGGAGTCATGTAAGAATTTGGTATAATCGGAATGTTTGTAACACAAGGAAATGATAAATGCTTGAGGTGATGGGTACCCCATTTACCATGATGTGATTTTTATGCTCTGTATGCCTGTATCAAAATACCTCATGTACTGCATAAATACTATATACACCTACTATGTACCCATAAAATTAAAAATAAAAAAAAAATTGAAAAAAAATAGAGAATTTGGTTCCCAGTTGCATTCACTGAGTTGGAGGTTACAATAGAATACATGTGTACCTTCCTCCACCCAGGTGACCCCTTGCCAGGATTATGCATATGTTAGTGTCAATCACAGTGTTTTCCTAGCTGCTAACTGTATTTATATTTTTCAAGTGAAAGCTTTTTAACACTGCAGGTTCTTTTAAAGTGTTATAACTTCCCTTTTATTTTAAATAGTGTGTTCTTGGAACCAGCATTTTATATTGCCACTAAAAATTTAAAATAATTAGATCAATATTGGTGTCATTTGAAATAGGATATTTGGAAAGAGCAGATTTTTTTCAGGTTATATTTTTGCTCAAAAGCATACTTAATTTCCTCTGATTCTCTTTAATTTTGTTTTTTGAGAACATCTGCCTTCTGAGTAGCATATTAGTAAAGATGCAGGTAGGAAAAGACCTTTTATGTCATCTTTAAGGGAAATAGGGAATCATAAAAGTCCTTATTTGTTTAATTTTTTTTAGTAATAAAATTAAAAATTTTTTAAAAAAAGTTTCTAACTCAGTAATTTTTTTGTTTTTATTGAGACAGTGTCTTGCTATGTGCCCAGGCTCAAGCTCAAGGCCTGCCTCAACCTCCCAAAGTGCTGCGATTATAGGCATGAGCCTCCACTCCTGGCCAGAATGTTTTTATTTTTGATGAGCCTAAGATTATGTCAGATACACTTGCCTTGCCCCCTAACTTCAGCCCTAAGTTCAGCTGGCTGTTTTACTGGTGTTTTGTCCAACAGGTGAGAAAAGGTGAACTACCTTGTTGAATTCTTCCCCCTGCTAGGAAAATAACCAGAAATACATTAAGTTTATCATCTTTACAAATTAATTGTTTATAGTATACTTTTCCTGGCAAGGAGACTTGGACTAATGTTTGAGCCAAATGTGAAAGGAGGTAATCATACAAGTGCTGTTAAAAGATGAGCAAGATCTGGTGACGGGCTTTGGAAGCAAGGATGACCATCCATTAAGCATAGTAGGCACAGTGCATATGTGGCCCACAATACTTTTAGGGGGTCTATGATAATGTTTTAGTCTCTTGCAAAATCAGAAGAAAAAACTATTAGGTGAAACAAAATATTTTCATATATTTCTTTTTGTGTCAATACAGCCATAAAATATAATTTCAATTAAATTTTATTTATTTATTTATTTATTTATTTTGAGATGGGGTCTCACTCTGTTGCCCAGGCTGGAGTGCAGTGGCATGATCTCACTGCAGCCTCTGCCTCCCGGGTTCAAGCACTTCTCCCACCTTAGCCTCCTGAGTAGCTGGAATTACAGGGGTGTGCCACCATGTCCAGCCAATTTTTGCATTTTTAGTAGAGATAGGGTTTCACCATGTTGGTCAGGCTTTATTTTTATTTTTAGAGAAAGGATTTTGCTCTGTCACCCATGCTAGGATAGAGTAGCCTGATTGTAAGCTCACTGTAGCTTCGAACTCTTGGGCTCAAGTGATCCTCCTGCCTTGGCCTCTCGGTATTGGGATTACAGGCGTGAGCCACTGAACCTGGCCAAAATACGGTTAAAATATATTTTTTTTGTGTGCAGGAAGGAGCTCAATAAAGCAAAAGTGCCCAAGGCCCACGAAAGCCGTAATATGGCTCTGTTTGGAATGATGGAAACCAGTCAAAATGACTTTTTTTCTATCTTGAGGTGAGGGAGAAGTAGTAGCTATCAGTAAGGAAATTGGAGGACATATCACAAATTTTGCCTTAGATTAAATGAGTTGTGGGACATTTATGAAGAGAGGTGGATTATATAATGCATTTTTAACCTAGTAGTTATTCTTCAAGAGCCTAAGGCAGGTTTTCTGTGACTTACTTGTTCCATGGTAGGGAACAGTTCCTGGGGATATAAGCCTTTCTTCCAAACTTGTATACTGTGAATGTGTTAGTGACAAATAAGACGTCAGTTTTTTTTTTTTTTGAGGCATTCTTTTTTTTTTTTTTGAGTCTCACTGTCGCTCAGGCTGGAGTGCAGTGGTGCAATCTCGGCTCACTGCAAGCTCCGCCTTCCCAGGTTCACGCCATTCTTCTGCCTCAGCCTCCCGAGTAGCTGGGACTACAGGTGCCCACCACCACGCCCGGCTAATTTTTTGTATTTTTAGTAGAGACGGGGTTTCACTGTGTTGGCCAGAATGGTCTTTATCTCCTGACCTCGTGATCTGCACGCCTCAGCCTCCCAAAGTGCTGGGATTACAGGTGTGAACCACTGTGCCTGGGCAGACGTCATTTCTTAAGTTGTAATTTAGGATTTTGCTTTTACTACTATCCATGATATCTTCCATCTTAGCCTTTTAAAAAATATACATATTTTATATTGTTTGCTTTAAATGTGTTCACAGAGGAGACACATGAAATTTCATAGTTTGATATATTTTTTGTTTCAGGTATTTACTGGCAAAGTTTAGAATATTGTTGAAAATTTCAGTCATCATGGCTCTAGAATTTAATTTTCCCTCATTTCTCTGTTTTGCTGCTTGTACTAGAACCCAGAGAAGACAATTAGAGTCAAGGGTCAGTGCCATTTTGGTTTGCTTCCCTGCAAGGTAGTTCTCTATGTTACTGAAAGGGGCTGAACGCTCAGATCAGTCACCAAAAATCAATACGGTAGCCACCTTTTTTTTTTTTTTCTGAGAAT
>NW_012118855.1:43477-47587 GCF_000951035.1 Colobus angolensis palliatus
GCCAGGATGGTCTTGATCTCCTGACCTCGTGATCCACCCGTCTCGGCCTCCCAAAGTGCTGGGATTACAGGCTTGAGCCACCGCGCCCGGCCGATATATTCTTAATATGGCAACCAGAGAGAAGCTGTTAGATCAGAGAGGCTGATGCTGTTTAGGTCCAGTCATATCATTCCTCTGCTCAAAACCTGACAGTGACTTCCTATTTCTGGCAAAATAAAAGCTAAAATCCTTACAGCAGCCTTTAAGGTTCTATGTGAGCTGGTCCGCTCTTACTTCTCTGACCTTATCTCTTAACATTCCCTTCCTTAATCTCTGCTCCAGCTTCTTCATCTCCTTGCTTTTCCTTGTTCATGCTGGGAATATGCCCTTTCATTTCTAATTTCCTCTATGTGGAACACGGCATAACTTGTTCCCTCAATTCAGATTTTGATTTGAATGCCTTGATTCTGATTTTGATTTCTTCCGCATCTCTCTTCCCTGCTTTATTTTTTCTGTAGCATGACAGTATATAACATACCATATTACATCATGTATTTATTTGTTTTCCTTGTTTGATGTTTCCCCTACTAAAATTCGAGTACCATGAGGACAGGAATTTTTGTCCTGTTTCCTGCTGTTTTTGTAGCACCTAGCAAGCACAAAGTAAGTGCTCAATAATGTTTGCTGAGTGAATGAATAAATTGCCACAACCCTATGCCATCAACACTGTTATTTCATTTTGCAAATGAAGAAACTAAAGCCCAGAGAGGTTAAATGATTTGCATAAGGTCACATGACTCTTAATCTTCCTGCTGAATGGCTTTATCTTGTGTCATCTCATCATGCCTCTGTGCTCAGTCATGGGACACTAAATATTTGCGTATGTTTATGTGTGTGTGTGTATGTATGTGTGTGTGTATGTATGTGTGAATATCATATACACATTTTATCTTCTGTGCCTTTGCTCATGTTTCCTCAGGAGACGTCCTTCTTTCCTTCCCTTATTGAGGTAGAACTTTATTTGCAGAAGAAATGGTGATTTAGAGGAGTTACTGGGTACGAAGATTGTTTGTTAGGTAGAGGGATGAGTATTGGGAGCTAAGGCCAAATTATGGTAAATGCTTATAATGTGTGTTCAGGGAGCTTTTGGTTAGAGTGAGGTTTTGTTTAGGAGTATGATAGACAATGAAGTTAAAGAGAGGGGGGGTTGTAGTCCCACTATTGGGACCTTGAGCTTCAGGCTAAGGAGCAGGTATTTTTATCTTGTCCCTTGAAGGTTTTTGAGCAGGAGAGTGTTAATGAGTGTTAATGAAAAAATAGTACTTTGAAAAATATTTGATTTTGCAGGGTGATGAGAATAGTTTGAAGTAAGAGGCTAATATTAGGAAGAACACTTAGGAGATTATTAGGATGACATAGTTTAGAGGTGAGGCAATCAGGGCTGAAGTTTATACTTAAGATTGGAAATTGGGCCGGGCGCGGTGGCTCAAGCCTATAATCCCAGCACTTTGGGAGACCGAGGCGGGCGTATCATGAGGTCAGGAGATTGAGACCATCCTGGCTAATATGGTGAAACCCCGTCTCTACTAAAAAATACAAAAAAAAAAACTAACCGGGCGAGGTGGCCGGCGCCTGTAGTCCCAGGTACTTGGGAGTCTGAGGCAGGAGAATGGCATAAATCCCAAAGTGCTGAGCCAAGATCTGGCCACCGCACTCCAGCCTGGGCGACAGAACGAGACTCCGTCTCAAAAAAAAAAAAAAAAAGATTGGAAATTGGCTGGGTGTGGTGGCTCACGTCTGTAATCCCAGCACTTTGGGAGTCCGAGGCAGGTGGATCACTTAAGGTCAGGAGTTCGAGACCAGCCTGGCCAGCATGGCAAAACCCCATCTCTACTAAAAATACAAAAATTGGCTGGGTGTGGTGGCGCGCGCCTGTAGTCCGAGCTATTCGGGAGGCTGAGGCAGAAGAATTGCTTGAACCCAGGAGGTGGAGGTCGCAGTGAGCCAAGATAGCACCACTGCACTCCAGCCTGGGCAACAGAGAAAGACTCTGTTTAAAAAATAATAATAATAAAAGTGGAAATTAAAGTGCAGAGATGAGATACTAGACCAACAAAAATCAAACACACACACACACACACACACACATACACACACAAAATAAGGCTGGGCGCGGTGGCTCATGCCAGTAATCCCAGCACTTTGGGAGGCCGAGGTGGGAGTTTGAGACCAGCTTGGGCAACATAGTGAGACCCCCTGCTCCTATAAACAATTTTAAAAACTTAGCTGTGTACAATGGCATGTGCCTGTGGGCCCAGGTACTTGGGAGGCTGAGGTGAGTGGATTGCATGAGCCTGGGAGGTCAAGGCTGCAGGGAGTCATGATCGTGTCACTGCACTCCAACCTGGGTGACAAAGTGGGTGTCTCAGAGAAAAGAAGGACTACATTAAGACTAAATCCCAACTACAAATACAGTCATATGCCACATAATGATATTTTGGTCAGTGATGGACTGCATATACTACAGTGGTTCCATAAGATTATAATGGAGCTGAAAAATTTCTGTTGCATAGTGATAGGGTAGCTGTTTTAACGTGGCACAGCATTTACTCTTGTTTATGATGATACTGGTGTAAACAAACCTGTGCTGCCAGTTGTATAAGAATATAGCAGGTACAATTATATATAGTATATAGTAGTAAAAATGTTTTTAAAAAATTCAGTACTAGATGATACTGCAATAACATATAGTACATAATATATAGTGGATACAAATATATAGTTCATAATAAATTATGTTACTGGATTATGCATTTACTATATTATTTTGTTTTCTATTTTCTTGCAAATACTTCACCTACTACTTGAGTTTAATTTTTTTTTTATAGACAGGGTTTCATTCTGTCACCCAGGCTGGAGTGCAGTGGGACGATCGAAGCTCACTACAGCCTCCAACTCCTGGACTCAAGCAATTCTCCCATCTCAATTTCCTGACCATGTCAGACTAAATTTTTTTTTTTTTTTGAGATGGAGTCTCGCTCTGTCTCCTAGGCTGGAGTGTAGTGGCACAATCTTGGCTTACTGCAAAGTCCGCCTCCTGGGTTCACGCTATTCTCCTGCCTCAACCTCCCGAGTAGCTGGGACTACAGGCAGCTGCCACCATGCCCAGCTAATTTTTTGTTATTTTTAGTAGAGATGGAGTTTCACCGTATTAGCCAGGATGATCTTGATCTCCTGACCTCGTGATCTGCCTGCCTCAGCCTCCCAAAGTGCTGTTACAGACCTGAGCCACCGCACCCAGCCCAGCCTGATTTTTTTTTTTTTAACTTGTAGAGAGCCATGTTGCCCAGGCTGGTCTTGAACTCCTGGCTTTAAGTGATCTTGCTGCCTCAGCCTCCCAAAATGCTGGGATTACAGGCATGAGCCACCACACTCTGCTATACTATACTGTTTATCATTATTTTAGTGTATACTCCTTCTACTCATTGAAAAAAAAAAGTTAACTGTAAAACAGCCTTAGGCAGGTTCTCCAGGAGTTATTCCAGAAAAAGGCAATTGTTTATCATAGGAGATGACAGCTCCATGTGTGTTACTGCCCTTGAAGACCTTCCAGTGGGAAAGATGGGGAGGTGAAAGACAGTGATACTGATGATCCTGACCCTGTGTAGACCTAGGCTAATGTACGTATGTCCTGGTTTTTTTTTTTTTTTAACAAAGTTTATTTTTATTTTTATTTTTCTGAAATGGAGTTTCTCTCTGTTTTCCGGGCTGGAATGCAGCGGTGTGATCTCAGCTTGCTGCAACCTCTGCTTCCCGGGTTCAAGCCATTCTCATGCCTCAGCCTCCTGAGTAGCTGGGATACAGGCATGTGCCACCACGCCCAGCTAATTTTTATATTTTTAGTAGAGAGGAGGTTTCACCATGTTGGCCAGGCTGGTCTCGAATCTTGACCTCAATGATCCGCTGGCCTCAGCCTCCCAAAGTGCTGGGATTACAGGTGTGAGCCATCACGCCCATCATTTTTTTTTCTTTTTTATTAATAAATGAGACAGGGTCTTGCTCTGTCACCCAGTCTGGAGTGCAGTGGTACAATCAAAGCTCACTGTAGCCTCAGCCTCCTAAGCTCAAGCA
>NW_012118855.1:47882-51731 GCF_000951035.1 Colobus angolensis palliatus
CGCGCCTGGCCACACATCTGGTTAATTTAAAAAAATTTTTTGAGGCTGGGCATGTTGGCTCGTGCCTGTAATCCCAGCACTTTGAGAGGCCAGCGTAGCTAATGACTTGAGCCCAGGAGTTCAAGACCAGCCTGGGCAACATAGCAAGGCCCTATCTCTTTTTTAAAAAAAAAATACAAAAAACTTTAGCCAGGTGTGGTAGTCTCACTCTTGTAGTCTCAGCTACTTGGGAGGCTGAGGCAGGAGAATCACTGAGCCTGGTAAAGTTGAGGCTGCAGTGAGCTGAGATTGGACCACTTCACTCCATCCTGGGTGACAAAGCTGGACCCTGTCTGAAAATTTTTTTTTTTTTTTGTAGAGATGGAGTCTTGCTATATTGCATAGATTGGTCTTGAACTCTTGAGCTCAAGGGATCCTCCTGCTTCAGCCTCCCAAAGTTCTGGGATTTACAGGTGTGAGCCACCGTGCCCGGCTCAGACTAGATATTATCAAAATTTTAAATATTTGCTGGTCTGGAAAATGATACCTTGATTTTGATTTGTATTTCTCTGATTAGTGAAATTGGGTTTCTTTCCATATCCTTATTGGCTTTTTCTGTTTTTTTTGAGACGGAGTCTCGCTCTGTCACCCAGGCTGGAGTGCAGTGGCATGATCTCGGCTCACTGCAAGCTCCGCCTCCCGGGTTCACGCCATACTTCTGCCTCAGCCTCCCGAGTAGCTGGGACTACAGGCATCCGCCACCACACCTGGCTAATTTTTTGTATTTTTAGTAGAGACGGAGTTTCACCACGTTAGCAAGGATGATCTTGATCTCCTGACCTCGTGATCCACTCGCCTCAGCCTTCCAAAGTGTTGGGATTACAGGCATGAGCCACTGTGCCCAGCCTTATATATGTATTTTTTTTGTGAATTACGTAGTCATATTTTTTGTCAGTTTGTCTACTCAATTTCTAGGAACTTCTTGTGTTCTGGGTATTAATCCAGATTTTTTTTTTTCTTTTTTTCTTTTTGTGATAGAGACGAGGTCTCGCTATGTTGCTGTGTTGCCCAGGCTGGTCTTGAATTCCTGGGCCCAAGCAATTTGCTCACTTTGTCCACCCAAAGTGCTGGGATTTACAGATGTGAGACACCGTGCCTGGCCCAGATATTAATCTTTTGACTATCACGTGTCTTTAATATTTTCTCCAAGTCTGTCACTTACTTTTAACTTTTTTAATGGCACATTCTACTATATAGAAGTTTTCAGTTTTGAGGTAATGGTAGCTGCTAGTCTTTTCCTGTATGATTTTGAGGTTTTGTTTCCTTATCCTGTGATTATATACAATTCTCTTATCTTACAGAACTAGTTTTTAGAAATAGAACTTAACTTTTTTTTTTTTTTGAGACGGAGTGATTTTTATTTTTTATTTTTTATTTTTATTTATTTATTTATTTATTTTTGAGACAGAGTCTCGCTCTGTCGCCCAGGCTGGAGTGCAGTGGCCGGATCTCAGCTCACTGCAAGCTCCACCTCCCGGGTTCACGCCATTCTCCTGCCTCAGCCTCCTGAGTAGCTGGGACCACAGGCGCCCGCCACCGCGCCCGGCTAATTTTTTGTATTTTTAGTAGAGACGGGGTTTCACCGTGGTCTCGATCTCCTGACCTTGTGACCCACCCGCCTCGGCCTCCCAAAGTGCTGGGATTACAGGCGTGAGCCACCGCGCCCAGCCGATTTTTATTTTTATTTTCATTTTTTTAGGGAAGGGAGGGAGGAAGGGCCTTTTTCAGTGATTTGAAATGCCTCCCTTTTATAAGTTTCCCTTCAGTCAGTTTCTGGAGTCTCGTTTCTGTTCTGTTTATGTATCTATGCATCAATATCATATACCATTTCAAATACCTATAGCTTTAGAATTTTTCTTGTTGTTGTTGGGTTTTTTTGAGATAGGGCCTTGCTCTGTCACCTAGGATGGAGTGCAGTGGTGTGGCATGATTACAGCTCACCGTAACCCCTGGGTTCAAGTGATCTGCCTGCCTTGGCCTCCTGATGTGCTAGGATTATAGGTGTGAGCCACTACACCTGGCCTAGGTTTTTAGTTTTTGATAGCAGGTAATAAAACTTTATTGAATATTCTCATTTTGATTTCTAGTTGTTAGACTATGAAGTTTCAGAAAACATTCTGTTGAAATTTTGATTAGAATTACATTGAATGTATAGAAGAATTTGAGGACCATTTCACATCTTTACAACATTGAGTCTCTTTGTCCTGGACTATGATGTTTCTCTATGTTTTCTATTGTTATATCACCTTTGAGCTTTGTAGTTTACTTCAGTTGGTTTTATATGTTTCTTTTTAGTTAGAAATAATCCCCTTAAACTGGGTGAAGTGGCACATGCCTATAATTCTAACTACTCGGGAGGCTTAGGTGGGAGGATTGCTTGAGCCCAGGAGTTTGAGTCTATAGTATGCCATGATCACACCCATGAATTGCCACAGCACTCCCCAGCCTGGATGATATAATGAGAGCCCTATTTCCAAAATTAAAAACAAAAATCCTCCTTTGATTAATTTTATTTTTGTAAAGCTTCAAGGGAAAAGAAATATCCAGAATTGCTTTGGTGACTGGTTATGATTTTTTTTTTAAAGTATTTATTTATTTATTTGTTTATTTATTTATTTAGAGACAGGGTCTCACTCTGTCACCCAGGCTGGAGTGCAATGGCATGATCTAGGCTCGTTACAGCTTTGACCTTCTGGGCTCAAGATATCCTCCTGCCTCAGCCACCCAAGTAGCAGGGACTATAGGTGCACACCGCCATGTCTGGCTAATTTTTTGTGTTGTGTGTAGAGACAGGGTTTCACCCTGTTGCCCAAGCTGGTCTTGAATTCCTGAGCTCAAGCAATCTACCTGCCTCATCCTCCCAAACTGTTAGGATTACAGGTGTGAGCCACAGTGCCTGGCCTTTTTTTCTTTTAAAATAGAGACAGAGTCTCACTCTGTCAGCCAGGTTGGAGTGCAGTGGTACAATCACAGCTCACTGTAACCTTGAACTCTAGGGCTAAAGTGGTCTTCCCACTGCAGTTTTCCAAGGAGCTGGAACTACATGCATGTACCAACATGTTCAACTCATTTTTAGAATTTTTTATAGAGATGAGGTCTCGCTGTGTTGCCCAGAGTGGTCTTGAACACCTGGCCTCCAAACATCTTCTCACCTAAGCCTCCCAAAGTACTGGTATTACAGGATTAAGCTACCATGCCTGACCTGTTTCATTAATAAAGTTATTAAGTTATTAGATTTGCCTGCTTCATAGGAACTTAAAACCCTCAATGGAGAAAAATATAGACAAGTATAGATGGCTTAATGGGGACATTTTGGGTCTTTATTTAACAGAAACTGACTTTCATTATATGCTTGATAACCTAAGACCTTTTACATGGTTAAAAGTATAGAAACTATTGAATTTAATAGATGTAGCAGGAAGAGTCATAGTGTATCTAAGATGTCTTATGTAGGTTTCTGAATCTTAGCAGTTTTCAAAATTGTAATTTATTGATATCTACTTTGTGTGAAACCCTGTGCCAGTTGTTCTGAAGAATACTAAGACTAAATTCCTGCCGTCGAGGCATTTACCAGCTATAAGACTAGCAATATAACATTTAAGGAAACCTATAATTGCTGGGTGCAGTGGCTCACGTCTGTAATCGCAGCACTTTGGGAGGCCGAGGCAGGCAGATCACCTGAGGTCAGGAGTTTGAGACCAGCTTGGCCAACATGGTGAACCCCAGTCTCTATTAAAAATACAAAAAATTGGCCGGCATGGTGGTACGCGCTTGTAGTCCCAGCTACTCAGGAGGCTGAGGCAGGAGAAT
>NW_012118855.1:51941-57899 GCF_000951035.1 Colobus angolensis palliatus
CCCCTGTCTCTATTAAAAATACAAAAAATTGGCCGGCATGGTGGTACGCGCTTGTAGTCCCAGCTACTCAGGAGGCTGAGGCAGGAGAATCATTTGAACCGGGAAGGTGGAGGTTGCAGTGAGCTGAGATCGCACCACTGCACTCCAGCCTGGGCGACAAAGGGAGACTCGGTCTCAAAAACAACAACAAACAAAAAGTCCTATATTCGAAGGCACTGTATGATATGTCCAGTGAGTGTTGGAGAAACTTCACTGAAGAAAAAACGAATTACCTGTAGTTGAATATTCTGGGTAAACTTGGTAGGTAAGCTGTGATTTGAGGCGGACCTTGAAAGATGAATGAGATTTTCTTTGTGCTAAGGTCTGCATATAGTACTTTATGTGAATTCTTAAAATATAATTTTTGCAACAACTTTTATGAGACAAGTCTAGTTATGATTGCTATAGTAAAGATGAAGAAACAGGAGCTTAAAGTGTGTATTTTTTGCTGGAGTATAGTGGCGCCATCTTGACTCACTGCAACCTCTGCCTCCCTGGTTCAAGCGATTCTCCTGCCTCAGCCTTCTGAGTAGCTGGAATTACATGTGCCTGTCACCACGCCTAGCTAATTTTTGTATTCTTAGTAGAGACAGAGTTTCACCATGTTGGCCAGGTTGGTCTCGAACTCCTGACCTCAGGCAATCTGCCCACCTGGGCCTCCCAAAGTGCTGGCATTACAGGCATGAGCCACAGTGCCCGGCCATGAAAAACATTTTTTAAAAAAGTCTAGAAAGATTCATGTTCTGTTACATATTGGTTACCTATGGGGGAAAGTACTGAGATTTTGGAGGTGGAAGTCAAAAGGAGGATTTGGAATTTCAGGTTGTCATTTAAAGGAGGTATATTTAAAAATGCATTTCAAAAAGAAAAATATAAACATTTTGGAACTAAGATAATGGGAAAGGAAGGCTAAGGTACTAAAAGTTTTAGAAAAGATATCTACTTGCAAAATAGTGCAAGGGAGTCAGTTGGATTGGCTCCTGAATTTAAAAATATGAGTATTTATAGGGAAAATGCATGCAATCACCAGTTATTTAGTTTACATTAATCTGTCACGGTGGAAAAACTCCACCTTTCTCACATTGTTATATCCACAAAGGTCATACCATTTCTTTGGATACCACTGTTGGGCATAAAGTTAGGGACAAAGTTGTTTAGTTAGGGGGTCTAGGCTTATAGGAAATGCTCCAGGTTATATTTATTTTGGGAAAAGTATTTTCTTTCCCCCATCTCTGGGATGTGAGTTTTATTCGTATTGGTGGCAAGGCAGAGCGTCAGTTTTACTTTCCCAGTAGGTTGTTCAAGGTCACATAGCTAACAAGTGGTTCAGTACGATTTGAACCCAGATAGCCTGGGTTCAGAGTTCTGGATCTCAGCTACTCTGTTACTGAAAATGGAGAGACAGGAATTCCAAAGGAAGAATCAAAGTTTACAGAAGGAGGGCAGTATAAAGTGTGTTCAGGGGTGCCGTAGTAAAGTAGTATAGTAATTATGCCTGTAATTGGTGGGAGATAAAAGATGATGAGGCTTTTTCGGGCTATAATGTGGAATATCTTGAAAATTAGGATAATAGATGTATCCAAGGATGGATGAAAAGGATTCATTCCTCTTACAAATATTGCACTGAAATAAAATTTCAGATATATAAAGGATCATTCTTTGAGTGTACTTACAGTATTGTGGCTTATCCATCCTTTACAAAGGTTATTTAGCTTGGCCAGACATGGTGGCTCATGCCTGTAATCCCAGCACTTTGGGAGGCCAAAGTGGGCAGATCATGTGAGCCCAGGAGTTCGAGACCAGCTTGGGCAACGTGGCAATTGCCACTACGTTAATTTAATAATAATTAAAAATAAAAGATATAATTTATTTTTATAATTAAAAAATTAAAAATTTTAAAAAATGTTATTTAACTTTAGCTGTTCCTTATAATATACCAGATTCTTTTCAAAGGAAAGGATAAAGTTCTGTTCCAGCAATTCTCAAATTTAACTAGCATTTTTACCTTTGAGAATACTACCATTACCTTTTTTTTTTTTGAGACAGGGTCTTGTTCTGTTGCCCAGGCTGGAGTTCAGTGGTACGATTTTGGCTCACTGCAGTGAACTCAGTTGATCCTCCCACCTTAGCCTCCCACGTTGCTGCTACTGTAGGTGTGTGCCACAATGCCCAGCTAATTTTTTTGTAGAGACAGAGTTTCACCATGTTGTCTGGGCTGGTCTTGAACTCCTGGGCTCAAGCAGTCCACCCACCTTGGCCTCCCAAAGTGCTGGGATTACAGCCATTACTTTTGTATTATGGTAAAATATAGATAACATAAAATTTACCATTTTAATAATTTTTCATTGTATGGTTCAGTAGCATTAAGTACATTCACATTGTTGTACAACCATTACCACTATCCATCTCCAAAACTTTTTCATTTCCCCAAACTGAAATTATGCCTGTTAAACACTAAACCTCCATTCCTTCTTCCTCCTAGTCCCTAGCAACCACCTTCTACTTTCTGTCTCTGTGGATTTGACTATTCTAAGTACTTCATAAAAGTGGAATCGTACAATATTTGTCCCTTTGTGTCTGGCTTATTTTACTTAATGTCTTCAAGGTTCATCCATGTTGTAACATCTGTTAGAATTTCCTTCTTTTTTTTACAAATTTAAAAAATTGTGGTAAAGTACATACAACAAAATTTAACCATTTAAAAATGTACAGTTTAATGTTATTAACTACATTTCTACTGCTGCACAACTATCACCACCATACATCTCCAGAAACTCTATCTTGTAAAATTGAAACTCTATACCCATTAAACAATCAATCTCCATCTTTCTCCCAGCCCCTGGTAAGCACCATTCTACTTTCTTTTTTTTTTTTGAGACGGAGTTTCGCTCTGTCGCCCAGGCTGGAGTGCAGTGGCCGGATCTCAGCTCACTGCAAGCTCCGCCTCCCGGGTTTACGCCATTCTCCTGCCTCAGCCTCCCGAGTAGCTGGGACTATAGGCGCCCGCCACCTCGCCCGGCTAGTTTTTTGTATTTTTTAGTAGAGACGGGGTTTCACCAGGTTAGCCAGGATGGTCTCGATCTCCTGACCTCGTGATCCGCCCATCTCGGCCTCCCAAAGTGCTGGGATTACAGGCTTGAGCCACCGCGCCCGGCCTCTACTTTCTATCTCTATGATTTTAACTACTGTAAATGCCTCACATAAGTGAAATAATACAATATTTGTCTTTTTGTTACTGGCTTATTTCACTTAGCATAATGCCCTCAAGGTTTATCCATGGTGTAGCATGTATCAAAATTTCCTTCCTTTTTAAGCTGGAAAATACTCCATTGTATGTACATGCTACATTTTGCTTATCTATTTATTCATTTATGGACCCTTGCATTTCTTTCTTTTCCCTTTTTTTTTTTTTTGAGATGGGGTCTCGCTCTGTTGCCCAAGCTGGAGTGCAGTGGCATGATCTGGGCTCACTGCAACTTCCGCCTCCCGGGTTCAAGCAGTTCTCCTGCCTCAGCCTCTCGAGTAGCTGGGATTACAGGAGCCTGCCACCACACCCAGCTAATTTTTATATTTTCAGTAGAGACGGAGTTTTGCCATTTTTGTCAGGCTGGTCTCAAATTCCTGACCTCAGGTGATCCGCCTGCCTCGGCCTCCCAAAGTGCTGGGATTACAGTCATGAGCCACCGTGCTCAGCCGGACGCTTGCATTTCTTCTACCTTTTGGCTACTGTGAATAATGCTGCTATGACTGTGCATGTACAAATGTGAGTTTTCTTTGTTTTTATTTTATTTATTTATTTTGAGACAGAGTTTCACTCTTGTTGCCCAGGCTGGAGTGCAATGGCTTGATCTTGGCGCACTGCAGCCTCTGCCTCCCAGGTTCAATCGATTCTCCTGCCTCAGCCTCCTGAGTAGCTGCGATTACAGGCATGTGTCAGCACATCTGGCTAATTTTGTATTTTTAGTAGAGACAGGGTTTCACCATGTTGGTCAGACTGGTCTCGAACTCCCAACCTCAGGTGATCTGCCCACCTTGGCCTCCCAAAGTGCTGGGATTACAGGCATGAGCCACAGCGCCTGGCCGTTTTCTTCCTTTTTAAGGCTGAATAATATTAGATTGTGTATGTGTGCAAATACACACACACACACACACACACACCATGTTTTGTTCATCCATTCGTCAGTGGACATTTGTTGTTTTCTCCTTTTGGTGAACATTTGTGTACAAGTTTGAATTTAAGCATGTTTGAAGACACATTGTCAGTTCTTTTAACCCTCTAGCTAGAAGTGAAATTGTTGGATCATATGGTAATTCCATGTTTGACATTGAGGAACCACCAAATTCTTTTCCACAATGGCTGTACCATTTTACATTCCACCAGTAATGCAGAAGGGTTTCAATTTCTTCACTTCCTTGCCAACACTTGTTCTTGGTGAGTGCGTGCACGCACGTGTGTGTGTGTGCGTGTGTGTGTGAATAGCTATCTTAGTGGGTGTGAAGCAGCATTTCATTGTGGTTTTGATTCACATTTCTCTTCACAGCTAGTGATGTGAATGTTTTTATGTGCTCATGTGCTTATTGCAATCAGTATATTTTCTTTGGAGAAGTGTTTATTCAAGTCTTTTGTCCTGTTTTGAACTGTGTCATTTATACCACCATTTTTAAAATCTAGTAAGTCTCTCAGCTGTCTTCTGGGTTGAACCAAAGGTTCCTTATAACACTGAAACATATTGTGATAGGAAGGACTTATTAGGAGGTTAATAATGAACTATTAAGTATTAACGTAGGAAACCTCTTAGTCGGGGGTGACTGACTCAGATTGTTCACCTAGATCTATTTTTCTATAACATGACATCAATAGTAAATTATCCAAATGTGGCATAATCTCCATTGGTTGCTGGAAGTCATCATTGTTTTTCTGTTCCATGGCTTTTCTTCAGCTAGAAACTATTCCTTTTTTTTTTGGTGAGATGGAGTCTTGCTCTGTCACCCAGGCTGGAGTATGGTAGCATGATCTCAGCTCACTGCAACCTCCACCACCCAGGTCCAAGCGATTCTCCTGCCTCAGCCTCCTAAGTATCTGGGATTACGGGTGCCTGCCGCCACGCCCAGCTATTTTTTGTAGTTTCTGTAGAGAGGAGGTTTTGCCATGTTGGCCAGGCAGGTCTCGAACTCCTGTCCTCAACCAGTCCGCCCGCCTTGGCCTCCCCAAGTCCTGACATTACAGGCCTGAGCCACCGTGCCTGGCCAACTATTCCTGTTTTCATTTTTAGTTTTTGCTAGGGTGTGCTTAATAATGTTAATCTTCCATTTAACTTTCTGTCTCCCTCCACTTTCTCTAATCCATTGCCACAGATGAACTTCAGTGTTGTTAGGGAAACCCCTCAGTTGCTTACTTTAATAATCCTGTGACCTCATGGTCATTCCTAATGGTAGTATTTTCTAGTTATGATACACCTAATACAAAGATGGCATTAACTTGATTACCTCTGTTAAGGAAAAAAAAAAATGAAGTAATAATTTTGCAATGGATAGCATATTGAAATTTTAATCTTTCTCTAAAAGACACCGTAAACATCTCTAGAACATGAAAACAAAAGCAGTGAACATTGAAAGCACTAAATGAGTCAACAGGCAGTTTTTGAATCTAAGGATAGAATCTTCTTAAGAGTTGCCCAGGTAGGTCTGTTAAATCTGAGTAATTATGCACCTCCTGAGGAAGTATGCAGTGACATTTGCTGTCACTCTTTGGAATTAACACGAGGGTTCAGTGCAGTTTTCCTGCTGGCTCTCTGACAGTATTGGTGTAAGTGACAGCCAGAATTAAGTTAGCCTAGCTCACAAACTTCATAATGGAAATCTGAATGACAAGGAGGTGAGTACCTTAAAGGATTTTGTCTTTTTCCCTTTTTTTTTTTT
>NW_012118855.1:58364-61397 GCF_000951035.1 Colobus angolensis palliatus
AAAAAATTGAAAAATGAACCAGGCTCTGTGGCACACGTCTGTGTCCTAGCTGCTCCAGAAGCTGAAGTGGGAAGATTGTTTGCACTCAGGAGGAGTTGGAGGCTGCAATGAGAGCGCCACTGCACTCTATCCTGGGCAACAGAGTGAGATCCTTTCTCTATTAAAAAATAAATACAAAGAGAAAGGAGGGCAAGTGACCTGAAGTTGTAACTTAAGAGACTTAGATATATAATCTTAGGATTTGGATTGGGGGGAATCAGAGGGATTATAGATCAAGGAGCAGCTATAGTCAGAGTAAGATTTTTGCAAGGTACTTGAGTATCAAGACGGGACAGTTTCAAATGATGACAAGATCCAGAGTTAAAGAAGTAAAGACCAGGTACATTAAATAGAATTGAGCTAAAGATTGCTGGGCGCGGTGGCTCATGCCTGTAATCCCAGCACTTTGGGAGGCCGAGGCAGGCGGATCACCTGAGGTCAGGAGTTCGAGACCAGCCTGACCAATATGGTGAAACCCCATCTCTACTGAAAATACAAAAATTAGCCCGGCATGATGGCGTGTACCTGTAATCCCAGCTAGTTGGGAGGCTGAGTCAGGAGAATTGGTTAAACCCAGGAGGCAGAGGTTGCAGTGAGCCAAGATCGCGCCACTGCACTCCAGCCTGGGTAACAGAGTGAGACTCTGTCTCAAAAAAAACCAACCAGGTTGGGTGCGGTGGCTCACGCCTGTAATCTCAACACTTTGGGAGGCCGAGGCGGGTGGATCATGCGGTCAGGAGATCGAGACCAGCCTGGCTAACACAGTGAAACCCCGTCTCTACTAAAAATACAAAAAATTAGCTGGGCGTGGTGGCGGGCACCTGTAGTCCCTGCCACTCGGGAGGCTGAGGCAGGAGAATGGCGTGAACCCGAGAGGTGGAGCTTGCAGTGAGCCAAGATCGTTCCACTGCACTCCAGCCTGGGCGACAGAGCAAGACTCCGTCTCAAAAAAAAAAAAAAAAATCAAGTGAACAAAAAATACAGTAACCACTATTTGTATAGCATATTTGTATAGCATTTACACTGTATTAGGTATTATAAGTAATCTAGAGATTATTTAACGTGTATGGGATGATGTGTGTAGGTTATATGCAAATACTGTGCTTTTTTAAAATTTAATTTAATTTAATTTTATTTTATTTTTGAGTCAGAGTCTTTACTCTGTCACCCAGGTTGGAAGGCAGTGGTGCAATCTTGGCTCACTGCAACCTCTGCCTCCTGGGTTTAAGCAGTTCTAGAGCCTCGACTTCCCGAGTAGCTGGGATTATAGGTGCTCGCCACCATGCCTGGCTAATTTTTTTTTTTTTAGATGGAGCCTTGCTCTGTTGCCCAGGCTGGAGTACAGTGGCGGGATCTTGGCTCGCTGTAACTTCCGCCTCCTGGGTTGAAGCGATTTCTGGCTTGTTTTTTTTGTGTGTGTTTTTAGTAGGGACAGGATTTCACCATGTTAACCAGAGTGGTCTTGAACTCCTGACCTCAAGTGACCTGTCCTCCTCAACCTCCCAAAGGGCTGGTATTACAGGCCTGAGTCACCACACCCAACCTAATTTTTGTATTTTTAGTAGAGATGGGATTTCACCATTTTGGCCAGGCTGGTGTCAAACTCCTGACCTCAGGTAATCCACTTGCCTCAGCCTCCCAAAGTGTTGGGATTACAAGCTTGAGCCACCACACCTGGCCTGTGGTATTTTATATCAGGGATTTGAGCATCCATGGATTTTGGTATTTGCAAGGGTGTCCTGGAACCAGTCCCCATAAATAACAAGAGACAACTGTGTATCGCAAAGGTGAAGCCATAAAGGAAGATGATCATGATCTGGAAACTTTGATAGAAAGGCAAGAGAATGACAATCATTTCTGGCTCTGGGGGGGTTAAAGGTTGTAGTAAAGAGAGAAATGTGAGAAAATACTTGAGGGAGGTCAGCCAGGTTTAAGTCAAGGTAAATAAGTGGAAGGACCATTGTTCAGAAAGATTGAGGAAGCCTGATATTTGGTATGATAAGAGTGAGTGTTCTCTTGGGCATAATGGAAAGATTTGGGCAGTGATAGTGTGGAAAGAACCAGGGTTGAGGACCTACAGATTAGTAAGATAGTTCATGGTTCGTATCATATTGCCTTTGTCTTTGGTGACCTGAGATTATAGAGATCAGAGGGAATGTTGGAAGTTATTGATTGACTTAATTGGCTGGACTTTGTAAGTTGTTTTGGTACTGTGCTTTTTTAAAATTTAATTTAATTTAATTTAATTTTATTTTATTTTTGAGTCAGAGTCTTACTCTGTCACCCAGGTTGGAGGGCAGTGGTGCAATCTTGGCTCACTGCAACCTCTGCCTCCCGGGTTTAAGCACTGGTACTGAGACTGGTTTAAAGATCCAAATAGTATATTACTTGATCTCATAGAGGCGTATGAGCATATAAATAAAACAAAAAGCATATAAATGCTTTTTATAAAGTTAGTGTGAAAGTCAACAAAGACTATATTCTGGGTGAGGGGTTGAATAAGCAGTTGAAATCACTTGTTAGGTAAAGGCTCCCAGAAGGAATGTGGTGAAAAACTGATTGTGTCCAAGGACTCCTGTGATGCTTATAGAGGGTCTATAAAGTTCTCCCGGGTTGAGGGGAATGTGGTGACAGGGATAATTTTATAATAGAGTGATTATCAGTTTAAAATTGAATGGCTTGTGAATATATGCTAGAAGGAAACAGAAATGAATACCTGTTAGGATATTGGGATATGGCTTACATTTTGTTTTTTTTTGAGACAGTTTCTTTCTGTCACCCAGGCTGGAGTGCAATGGCGTGATCTCAGCTCACTGCAACCTCCGCCTCCCAGCTTCAAGGGATTCTCCTGCCTTAGTCTGCTGAGTAGCTGGGATTACAGGCACCTGCCTCCACGTCTGGCTAATTTTTATATTTTTAGTAGAGACAGGGTTTAGTTTGCCAGGCTGATCTCGAACTTAGTTGTGTCCACCTGCCTCGGCCTCCCAAAGTGCT
>NW_012118855.1:62092-63757 GCF_000951035.1 Colobus angolensis palliatus
CTCTCTTTCTCTCTTTCTCTCTTTCTCTCTTTCTCTCTTTCTCTCTTTCTCTCTTTCTCTCTTTCTCTCTTTCTCTCTTTCTCTCTCTCTCTCTCTCTTTCTTTTTCTTTCTTTCTTTCTTTCTTTCTGACAGGGTCTCTTTCTGTTGCCCAAGCTGGAGTGCAGTGGTGCGATCTTGGCTCACTGCAACCTCTGCCTCCTGAGTTTGAGCGATTCTTCTACCTCAGCCTCCCTATTAGCTGAGGCTACAGGCATGTGCCACCATGCCTGCTAATTTTTTGTTGTTGTACTTTTGGCAGAGATGGGGTTTTGCCTTGTTGCCCAGGCTGGTCTTGAACTCTTGGGATCAAGTGATCCGCCTGCCTTGGCCTCCCAAAATGCTAGGATTACAGGTGTGAGTCACTGCACCTGACGTTTTTTTGATGGGGGTCTCACTGTGTTGCCCAGGCTGGACTTGAACTCCTGGTCTCAAGTGATCCTCACATCTCAGCCCTTTCAGCATGAGAATTTGTCCTTCTCCTCCTGGTTGGGGATCATAATGTCTTCTTTTTTTCTGCCTCTTGTTATACTATTCTTGTCCCATCCAACTTCTGACTTCACCCTTTTCTTTTGTGTGTTTTTCCTTGTCTTATGGTTTCCTCTCTTGTGTGGCTCTACTATTTTATGGCCCCTTCTCTGGCAATGTTTTAGTTTCTCTTCTTGATTCCAGCTCCATGAGTCTTTTCCTCCCATTTTCCATTCAGTTGAGAGGGAATGAGAGAGAACATTTTTACATTTAAGGCAGAGAATCTGTTTGTTACTCCTATTTGACTAAACTCTCATAGCACTCTTTCCTCACAAGCTGATGGTTAATTCATAGAACCTTTAGGTCTGTTGGATCCCTCCTATCTAATTAGCTTGGCACAGGAGTCAGGAGCATGTAGGGTGTTTCTTTTTTTTGTCTTTTTTTTTGAGATGGAGTCTCGCTCTGTCGCCCAGGCTGGAGTGCAGTGGCGCAGTCTTAGCTCACTGCAACCTCCGCCTCCTGGGTTCACACCATTCTCCTGTCTCAGCCTCCCGAGTAGCTGGGACTAGAGGTGCCCGCTATCACACCTGGCTAATTTTTTTTTTTTTTTGTATTGTTAGTAGAGACGGGGGTTTTACCATGTTAGCCAGAATGGTCTTCATCTCCTGACCTCGTGATCCGCCTGCCTTGGCCTCCCAAAGTGCTGGGATTACAGGCATGAGCCACCGTACCTGGCCATTTTTTTGGTATTTTTAGTAGAGATGGGGTTTCACCGTGTTGGCCAGGCTGGTCTCGAACCTTTAACAACCTCAGGTGATCTGCCTGCCTCAGCCTCCCAAAGTGCTGGGATTACAGGTGTGAGCCACCATGCCCAGCCTATTTTTTTTTTTTTTTGAGACAGATTCTTGTGCTGTTGCCCAGGCTGCAGTGCAGTGGCATGATCAGGGCTCACTGTAGCCTCATCCTCCCAGGCTCAAGTGATCTCTTACCTCAGCCTTCCAATTACAGGCATGTGCCACCACACTTGGCTAATTATTTTTTATTTTTTTTAGAGACAGGGTCTTGTTGTGTTGCCAGGCTTGGTCTTGAATTGAGCTCAAGCCATCTTTCTGCCTTGGCCTCTCAAAGTGCTGGGATTACAGGTGTGAGCCAGGGTGCCT
>NW_012118855.1:64972-71985 GCF_000951035.1 Colobus angolensis palliatus
CAACATGGTGAAACCCTGTCTCTACTAAAAATACTAAAAATTAGCCAGGCATGGTGGTCGCATACCTGTAATCCCAGCTACTTGGGAGGCTGAGACATGAAAATCACTTGAAACCCAGGAGGAGAAGGTTGCAATGAGCCGAGACTGCACCACTGCCCTCCAGCCAGCCTGGGCAGACTCGGTCTCAAAAAAAGAGGAAAAGAAAAAATATAACCATTCAAAGTGAATATGAAATGTGTATTATTACTTGTGGAATACTAAAGTTGAAGTATATACCATAGAGGTTGTCTTCAGTCCCCCTTATTTTATAAATGTGGAAAGAAAGACCTAGAAAAGTTAACTGATGTCCAGTGTTATATAGCTAATCAGTTAGAGATAGTACTTTAACCCAGGTGTTTGCAAACTTTTTCTGTAGAGGGCCACATAGTAAATATTTTAGGCATTGTGGGCCAAGAGGCAAAATAGGGTATTTGTAGGTACATATATAAGGGTAAAACCAAACTTCCACAAATTTTGTGTTGATGAAAATTAAAAAATGTAATTATTTAGTACTTTTTCATTTTGGTAATACATGTCTACAGATGAGAAGAATGAAATTTTTTTTTGGGGAGAATAACAATTTGTTTAATTGAGATTCAAAGTAAGTGTTCCTTAGCCTTAAAATCAGTTGCAAATGTTCATCTGTTATTATTTATCTGTATGAGGTTTTATGTATTTAATCTTAGAAAATGTCATTTTTCATAGACAAGTCCTGCCAATTACTGATATCAGTTCACAAGCATGTGTTTCTAATTGAGCCTGTTAGTCTCTTGGAAGGCATTTTAAGAATTCTGTTAGGGCTGGGTGCGGTGGCTCACGCCTGTAATCCCAGCACTTTGGGAGGCCGAGGCGGGCGGATCACTTGGGTGGAGCTCTAAACCAGCCTGACCTATGTGGTGAAACCCTGTCTGTACTAAAAATACAAAAATGAGCTGGGTGTGGTGGCACGTGCCTGTAATCCCAGTTACTTGGGAGGCTGAGGAAGGAGAATGTCTTGAACCTGGGAGGTGGAGGTTGCAGTGAGCTGAGATTGTGCCACTGCACTCCAGCCTGGGCAACAGAGTGAGACTGTCTGAAAAAAAAAAAAACCAGACTTTTGTTAGATTCTTTGATTTTTAAAACATTAGTTGAAGATTAATCACTTTAAATTTGAGGCTAGGTGGAAGTTCCTCAATTGTACAAGTAAATAGATTTTGAAATGGGGAAATTCCCTTTTCATTTGCACCAAGTTCTGAAAAATGCTGCTGAAACTGTAAAATGCTGAACTTGGAAGATACATTCACTACAACTTTGTATGGAAATGGACATTTCTCATACTGTTTTAATTCTTGACAACACAGGAGGTGTATGTACCTTGACAATACTTGTGGTTCAAACAGTGTTAGTTTTTATTGAAATGACTTTGTTGCAGCATAAGTTCTGTATCTAATCACTGTTTTGCTATTTTACTAGGTTGAATTCATTGAGACACATGATGAAGTCTGTCAGAAAAGCTAATTTCCAAAGCCATTCAGTGTTCAATTAATAGTGTGTGGGTAGTCTCATTCAGAAAAGTTTCAGCTCACCCTGAATTTTAAAAATTGCAGTAAAAATTTCCCTCTGCTAAGCTCAATCACTGCTTCAGAAAATAAACTGAAAAAGTTTATTTTCTCTGGATGTACAATTCTTTGGCAGCTATAGTCAGACATGATTTAGTTAACTAACCATTGCTAAGTGACTGTCCTTGCTTGGCTAATAGAGGTAATATTCAGAAGCTTACTTTCGTTGTATCCTCATTTGTAGTTTTTATTTCTGTGAAGAAATTTAACTGTGAGGAGATAGTCCATTTTATTTTGTTTATTAATATTTATTAATTTTTTTCTATTTTTCTTTTTTGTGGAGATGAAGTCTTGCTCTGTCGTTGAGGCTGGAGTGCAATGGCATGATCTTAGCTCACTGCAATCTCTGCCTCCCAAGTTCAAGTGATTCTCATGCCTCAGCCTCCCCAGTAGCTGGGATAACAGATGTGCACCACCATGCCTAATTTTTGTATTTTTAGTGGGGGAGGGAGGGGGTCCGCCATGTTGGCCAGGTTGGTCTTGGCCTCAAGTGATCCACCCACCTTGGCCTCCCAAAGTTCTGGGATTATAGGCGTGAGCCACTGGAGGGAGAATTGCTTGAACCTAGGAGGTGGAGGTTGCAGTGAGCTGAGATGGCACCACTGTACTCCAGCCTGGGCAACAGAATGAGACTCCATTCCTGCCCCCCACTGCCAAAAATGCATTTTTGACTTAATGAGATATTCAATTATGATGGGTTAATTGCGATATCACCCCCACTGTAAGTTGATGGGGACCTGTATTGGTGTCATTCCAGGTTACTAGAAAATTATTTCTGTAACCTGTATGTGTACACTGGTTAGCAATGTAGTTTTAATGAGTCACAGTCAGAATTAGAGAAATATTTATAGAGCATATATGATGACAAGTAAAAAATGTCTGAAATCCATGCAGACTGCCTCTCTTCCGTGTACAACTTACTTCTTCAGATTTGTTATTTCCATTGGATAAGCTTCAGGTTTTATTTATATGTTGATGTTCTCCAGGGCTATTTTCTAGCTTGGCTCTCTTTTCTCATTCAGCTTTTATGGTTCTTTACCTTTTGTTGGGTCATACACCTCTTGGGAAAATTGATAAAATTTATGGACCCTTTAGTCAAAAATTGCTTGTATGTACCTTACACAAATTTCTGCTTATAATTTTAGGAGTTTCACAGGTCATCTGCCTGCAAGCTCATTCGTAGATTCCAGATCAGAGCCGCACCTCCCTGCGTGCTACCTGAATAATTGCACTCACATTTGTAGTTTGAAATACATTGATTTTCCAATCTATTTCTTCAATATGATTCTCTGTGCTGAGCACTAGACCCTGATACTCATTTACTTCCTCTCCTTGCATATGTGAATATTCTGTTGTACTACTCCACTTACGAAACTGTGTAGTTCCTGGAATACATTTTTCTGTTGTTAAATCCTTGACTCCTTGGTTATGAGGCCCTGCCACTTCCTTGTTCTTCAAGACATTCTCCCTCCTTAGCTTCTGTAATTCTACTTTCATCTATTTTTCTCTTATTTCTGTGACTACTCTTCTCTTCCTTTTTCCTAGATTCTTTTTTCACCACCTGTCCTCTGACCATAACCCTCTGAAATATTTGACTCTACATTTTTGGGCTAACTTTTTCAAACCCCTGGCTTTAGTTACTTTCCAAATCTTTGTATTTAGCTAAGGTTCACCGTTTTTATCTCCAATATCTACTGAACATTTCCCCTTAGATCAATGGTTCCTAAATATGTTGGGGGATTACATACTCCCTTAATAATCTGATTAAGGTATATCTCTCTCCCCAGAAAAGTGCACTGCATACTAAATTTTGCATATTGTTCTAGGGTGTTCCTGGACCTCTTTCAGCCCCTCCATGGATTCCCTGTGGTATTCTAATTAAACAGATATTAAGATGTTCTTGAACTGCCTTTAATTCAGTTTGTCCAAAATTGACACTATCATGATTGCCTCTAACCCATTTTATTCTTATTCCTCTCCCTAATGCCTCTAGATATAATTATTTGCCTCTTAATTATTTACTAACAAATTCATTCTGCAAATATATGAATGCTTACTTCATATCTGGCACCTGACCTGAATATGCAGTGATGCACAAAATAGACATGGTTATTCAGTTCTCTCAAAGCTTACTCTATAGCATAGTGATTAAAAGTGTGAACTTTGGAGCCATAGTATCTGGGTTCAAGTTTTGAATCCTTACTGCTTTGTGACCTTGAACAAATTACTTAACCTCTCTGTTTAAGCTTTAACTTAACCTTTTAGTTTCATCATCAGCCTGCTTCACTGGTTATTAGGATTAAATGAGTTAATATATGGCAAATGCTCTGTATGTGTTAGCTTTTATTCGTGGAGGAGACATTGAATAATCATAAGTAAATAATTATACATTTTGATAAGTACTATGAAGGAATAGAACAGGGTACTTTGAGAGAGAATTTAAATTAGGGAGTAGGGATAGGATTGCTAAGGGAGTGATATTTAGACAAATTGGTAGGATGTATAGGTGTTTCCCAGGTGAAGGTTTGTGGGGACTGGAAGCAAAGTGTTTCAGGCAAATAGAAAAGGCAGTGTAAGAGTCCTTCTCTGAGAAAGTGTTTGGAGCATTTCAGAAATAGAAGGTCATTGTGCCTGGAGTGTGATGTGTAATGGGGAGAATGATGTGAACGCAGAGATCTGTAGGCCATACCAAGGAGGTTAGATTTTATTCTAAATGAAATGGGAAGCTAATGGAAGGTTAAAAATGGCAGAAATGGCATGAACTGATTTGTTTTGAAAGGGTCCCTTGATACTGCGTGGAGAATGGATTAGAGGAGCGCCATAATGAGGGCCTAGAGAGAGAAAAGAAAAGTCTGTTGTAGTAGTCTGAGTAAGAGCTGCTGGTGGTTTGGACTAGGGTGATGCATGGAGGTGGAATGAAGTGTGTGGGTTCAAAATGTTTTAAATTGAGTGCTTCTGTGTGCCAGGTACCATTGATAGAATCTGAGGGTACAATGTAGAGGTTAAAAAGGACATACAGGCTGTGTGCAGTGGCTCACGCCTGTAATCCTAGCACTTTGGGAATCCGAGGCGGGTGGATCATGAGGTCAGGAGTTCAAGACCAGCCTGGCCAAGATGGTGAAACCTTGTCTCTACTAAAAATACAAAAATTAGCTGGTCATGTTGGCAGGAACCTATAATCCCAGCTACTTGGGAGGCTGAGGCAGAGAATTGCTTGAACCTGGGTGGCAGAGGTTGCAAGTGAGCCGAGATCATGCCACTGCACTCCAGCCTGGGGGACAGAGTGAGACTCTGTCTCAAAAAAAAAAAAAAGAAAGAAAAAAAACAAGGACATAAAGTCTATAGTTTGTAGGGATGGGATGAACAGGAGAGAGAAGACAATTATACAAATAAATATAAAAAATAGACCTGTGTAAGTTCTAGGAAGAACAGATACATGGTGTTTTGACAGTGTATCATGGTCAGGAAGGTCAGTGATGTAGAATCAACAGGTAGATTTGATGATTGACTTGATGTAGAAGGAAGGGAGAGGAGGATATGTAGATGGATATGGAGAAAAATCTTACTGGGTTCTAGTCTTGTCATCTTCCACACCATCTTGTTTGTTTATTGAGCTGGAGTCTCGCTCTGTCGCCCAGGTCGGAGTACAATATTACGATTTCAGCTCACTGCAACCTCTGCCTCCCAGGTTCAAGTGATTCTCCTGCCTCAGCCTCTTAAGTAGCTGGGATTACAAGCACCCGCCACCACACCTGGCTAATTTTTGTATTTTTAGTAGAGACAGGGTTTCACCATGTTGGCCAGGCTGGTCTTGAACTCCTGACCTCAGGTGATCTGCCCACCTTGGCCTCCCAACGTGCTGGGAGTACAGGCATGAGCCACCGCACTCAGCCTTCCACACCACGTTAACCAGTAACCAAAGTAATTCTTTACTTCCTATGAGAATTATTCTATGATCCCACAGTATAATTTAATTGCTTTTTGTTTGTGCTTCCATTACACCCCAGGCACAGAGCCAGTAGCTTTCTTTATTCTTTGCTGTCATCGAGTATTGGTTATCTGATATAGTTGTCTGATTGTAAGCTTTTGAGGGTAGGAATCATATCTTCGTGTTCCAGGATATGTACATGGTAAGTGCTCAATAAATGTTTGACTTGAGGAATTAATGAATACTCTGTTCTTTTTTGTCATATGCCTTTGCATAAGCGGCTCCTTCTCCTTGGAATGCCTTTCCTTCCCTTGTCTGCTTTGTCAACTTCTAGACATTCTTTAACACTAAGCCTTACTTGATACCTTAGTTACAGTTCCTCCTATCACTGTGCTTTTATAGTATTTCTTAATTTTAATTTTTTTTTTTTTTTTTGAGACAGTCTCACTCCATCACCCAGACTGGAGTGCAGTGGTGCAATCTTAGCTCACTGCAACATCTACCTCCCTGGTTCAAGCAATTCATGTGTTTCAGCCTCCCGAGTAAATGGAGTAAATGGAATTACAGGCGTGCGCCACCATGCCTGGCCAACTTTTGTATTTTTAGTAGAGATAGGGTTTCACCATGTTGGCCAGGCTGGTCTCACACTCCTGACCTCAAGTGATTTGCTTCTCATAGCCTCCGAAAGTGCTGAGATTACAGGCATGAGCCACTGCGCCTGGCCCTGTAGTTTTCCTTTTGTATACCTCTTATAAATATTTGATAGTGCAGAGTAGGGATCTAAATGTTCAAAAGAGTGAATATATATCATTAACATCATGGACTTGTAGACTGGATATATATTTTCCAAATGTCTAAGCCCATTTCCAAGTAACCTAGGTTATTTTCATCTGGTCTCAGTTCATTTTCTTCTGCTATAATAGGATACCACAGAGTGGGTAGTTTATAAACAATAGAAGTTTATTTGGCTCACAGTTCTGGAGGCTGGGAAGTCCAAGAGTATGGCACTGGGATCTGATGAGGGTCATTGAATGGTGGAAGGCAGAAGGGAACATGTGAGATAGAGGGGGACACCAGGGGCAGGACTCACTTTATAACAACCCACTCTTGAGATAACTTAACCCACTCCTGTGATAGCAACATTAATCCATTCATGAGGGCCCAGATCTCATGACCCCATCACTCCTTACTAGGCCCCACCTCCCAGCTGTTGTGTTGGAAATTAAGTTTCCAATGCAGGAACTTTCTGGGTACAGATTCAGACCATAGTACTTAGGAGGTAAGTTTACTGATCTTACTTGGTTTTAATTTTGTCTCTTGTTTTGATCTTTAGTGTTTTACTCTTATAAAGGCAGCCCTATCTCCAAGTTCTGGATAATTTACTGTAATTCATTGTTTGTTTACTACATAGCCACTGATTGCAATGTCTTCCTCCACTTTTTCTCTCA
>NW_012118855.1:73345-76338 GCF_000951035.1 Colobus angolensis palliatus
ATGGAGTCTCGCTCTGTCGCCCAGGCTGGAGTGCAGTGGCCCCATGTTGGATCACTGCAAGCTCCGCCTCCCGGGTTCACGCCATTCTACTGCCTCAGCCTCCCAAGTAGCCGGGGCTACAGGCTCCCGCCACCACACCCGGCTAATTTTTTAATTTTTTTAATTTTTTATTTTTAGTAGAGACAGGGTTTCACGTGTTAGCCAGGATAGTCTCGATCTCCTGACCTTGTGATCCACCCGCCTCAGCCTCCCAAACTGCTGGGATTACAGGTGTGAGCCACCGCGCCTGGCCTCCTCTTTCCCCTCTTCTTTCCTCTCCTCTTTCTCCCCTCCCTTCTGCCCTCCGCTTCCCTCTCCTCTTTGCCCTCTCCCTTCTCCCCTCTTCCCTCTCCCTTCTCCCCTCTCCTCTCCTTTCGCTCTGATGCCTAGGCTAGAGTTTAGTGGTGCACTCATAGTTCACTGAAGCCTCAAACTCCTGGGCTCAAATGATCCTCCCACTTCAGTCTCTGAGTAGCTAGGACTACAGGCATGCGCCACCACACTCAGCTAATTAAATGATTTTGTTGTTGTTGTTTTTGAGAGACAGGGTCTCACTGTGTTGC
Organism: Colobus angolensis palliatus; assembly: GCF_000951035.1. NCBI lineage: Eukaryota > Metazoa > Chordata > Mammalia > Primates > Cercopithecidae > Colobus > Colobus angolensis. The sequence goes on from NW_012118855.1 coordinate 73,948, forward strand.
TAGGCTAGTCTCTAGCTTCTGGCCTCAAGTGATCCTCCTGTGTTGGCCTCCCCAAGTGCTGAGACTTTATACCCTTTGTAGATTTTGTATGTTTCTATAGTGTTCTCAGAGGTTTTTCCACACTACCAACTACAGTTTTTCAATATTATTATTCTGTCTTTTCAATCAGAGCTTGAGCTTTTTGAAGGGACTTGTTTTTGTTTATTCATTTTCCCCAGTTTTAGGGCTTAGCACATAGTTGATGCATAATAAATATTCGTTTAACTCATTGTAGCCTTATTTACTTACGCTAATAAGGATAGATATCCCCAAGAATGTAGAGTGGAACTAATCATGAGATGAAAAATAGTGCCTGTATATAATCGCTAAAATTTATAATCTATATACATACAATTTGCACTGCATTCAAGTTACTTGAATAAACTTTATGTTCTCTATTTCCATATAGCTTTTTCCTCTTTTTAAAACAGGTGTAGCTAGGTGCGGTGGCTCACGCCTGTAATCCCAGCACTTTGAGAGGCCGAGGCAGGTGGATCACCTGAGGTGAGGAGTTCGAGACCAGCCTGGCCAAGATGGTGAAACCCTGTCTCTACTAAATATATAAAAAAATTAGCAGGGTGAGGTGGTGGGCGCCTGTAATCCCAGCTACTCCCTGAGGCAGGAGAATTGCTTGAACCCGGGAGGCGGAGGTTGCAGTGAGCAGAGATCATGCCATTGCACTCCAGCCTGGGTGACAGAGCGAGATTCCATCTTAAAAAAAAAAAAAAAAAAAAGAAAACCACACAAAAAACAGGTGCTCCCCTGCCCTCCGGTGTTTAGATCACAGCTAACAATTTTAGTAAAGGTCAAGATTATAAAATATTTTGAATTAATATTTATTTATTTTGAAGTAATATTTAAAATTCGACCTAGCAAGACCCTATCTCTACATTTAAAAAAGAAAGAAAATTAGCCAGTTGTGGTGGCATGGCCTGTAATCCCAGCTACTCAGGAGGCTGAGGAAGGAGTATCACTTGAGCCCAGGAGATTGAAGCTTCAGTGAGCCGTGATCATACCACTGCACTCCATCCAGCCTGAGAGACAGAGTGAGACCCCGTCCCTTAAAAAAAAAAAAAAAAAAATTCCCATTTGGTTTACTTTTCAAATAAAACAAGTTCCCCCCACCTTTTTTCCTCATATATGTGATATGCCTGGAGCCTAGGTTTAAACTAAGTGTAACTTAACCTGCCTCTTCCTTTGCCACCATGTGTTCCACAGTTTTTCCTAGTTACGTGGTGATTGGGTGGGTCTGTTTGACCTTGGTTTCACTACACTGTTCTGTACTGTTACCAGAGTTCCAGGATCTTGCCCCACCATAAAGGCTTTCCTGTTTTCAGTGTCTCTCCCACCCTGATTCCCAAAGTAGCTTCTTAATCTTATAGCTTTCCTTTGGTCTCGACTGAGATGTCTCTTGGCTAATATCTTCTTCTTCGGTATTGTTACTGATGAGGAGAAGCTGACTCTTGACTTCTTGGCAAAGTGACTTATACCCCATCACAGTCCTGTTGTGTATATTTTCTTCTATGAACATCAAATCTTAGCTGTCTAGGGAGGCTGATGTATGGCTGATCAGGCATTTCTAAATACCTGTCTGCAAAGAAGTTTTCAGTGGTGTATCACAGAATAAGGACAATGTAGTGAATTTTTCATCTATCTAAATGTATTAAAAATAAGACTATTACAATGAGATGTTCTTTCCAGTGGTTTTTAATCTTAAAATGATCTTTTTTTTTTTTTTTTAAATCATAGCAATAACAGAGGATGGATGTTTTGTAAGATAAATTTTGTTCACCTTATGATGGTCCTCTAAATACTTTTTTAGGATATCTTGCTGGTCTGTGATGTCCAATAGCTGGGGAATTCCTGCGTTGACCACTTTTCCCTGAGGCAGTATTGCCCTTCATGTGAAGTAAGGATGGCTTCTTTCATATGCATTTGCAAACAATTTTCCAGTATATTCTTCTCTCATAGGCTTCTTCTTGATTTTTGCCTAATTCCAAAGTGATGAGATTACAGGCCTGAGCCACTGTGCCATCTTTTAAATAAAGATGGAGTGCCATTGTGTTATCCAGACTGGTCTCAAACTCTAGGACTCAAGCGATCCTTCCACCTCCTCCTCCCAAAATACTGGGATTACAGGCGTGAGCCACTGTGCCTGACTGACATTTTCCCTTTAGAATATAGTAAAACAAATTCACTGTTACTAAAGTGTCCTTTCTTTAATATATTTGCTATTTTTTCTTATAGATGAATATGTAACAGATGGTGGTCTCTATTACAGCTTGTTGCTTCTATTACCAGATGGTATCATAACATTTTTTCCAATTTATTTTTATTTTTTATTTTTTTTTT
>NW_012118855.1:77498-86957 GCF_000951035.1 Colobus angolensis palliatus
GGTACATGTGCACAACGTGCAGGTTTGTTACATATGTATACATGTGCCATGTTGGTGTGCTGCACCCATTAACTGGTCATTTACATTAGGTGTATCTCCTAATGCTATCCCTTTCCACCTGCCACCCCACAACAGGCCCCAGTGTGTGATGTTCCCCACCCTGTGTCCAAGCGTTCTCATTGTTCAATTCCCACCTGTGAGTGAGAACATGGGGTGTTTTGTTTCTGTCCTTGTGATAGTTTGCTGAGAATGATTTCCAGTTTCATCTGTGTCCCTACAAAGGACGTGAACTCATCCTTTTTTATGGCTGCACAGTATTCCATGGTGTATATGTGCCACATTTTCTTAATCCAGTCTATCATTGATGGGCATTTAGGTTGGTTCCAAGTCTTTGCTATTGTGAATAGTGCTGCAGTAAACATACGTGTGCATGCGTCTTTATAGCAGCATGATTTATAATCCTTTGGGTATATACCCAGTAATGGGATTGCTGGATCAATTGGTATTTCTAGTTCTAGATCCTTGAGGAATCGCCATACTGTCTTCCACAATGGTTGAACTAGTTTATAGTCACTGGGTGCTAGTTTTTTAAAATCACAACTCTACCCCTTTGGGAAATGTTGGCCAAAGCCAGGGATGTAACTGCTTAATATAACTTCAGTATATATTATGACCCTGTTTTCCAAACCCCGTATTGTTGGACACTGAATCAATATTTGATATTTAGACTTGCCTAAAAAATGAGGATCTATGGTTTTCTATTTATTTATTCAACAAATATGTGTCCACCCTATTCCAGGCATTGTGATAAGCACTGGAATAGAGTGGAGCTAATGGTCTAATGGGGAAGACACGTTAATACATGGTTTTAAAAATAACACAGTTGTGGTAAATGCTGTAAAGAAATAACAGGGTACTATGAGAGCATATAACTGGGAGACCTTACCTGATCATGGGAGTTAGGGCAAGTGTCTTGAAGAAAATACATTTAAACTTAAGTGTGAAGGGTGAAGAGAGTTAGGCTGGAGGCATCTGGGGCCGTCTTCTTAGGCAAGGGTAAGGAATGTGGTTATGTGGGCTTGAGATGTAGGGCAGCAAGAAGGAATGGTGTTTTTCTCCCTCTCCCCTCTTTCCTCTCTCTCTGTCACTCTTTCTCTTTCTCACTCTGTCACCCAGGCTGGAGTACAGTGGCGCAATCTTGACTCACTGCAACTTCTACCCCCTGGGTTTAAGCAGTCCTCCCACCTCACCCTCCTGAGTAGCTGGGACCATAGGTGTACACCACCAGGCACAGCTATTTTTTAAAATTAAAAAAAATTATTTTTTTGTATTTTTGGTAGAGACAGGGACTTGCCGTGTTGCCCAGGCTGCTCTCGAACTCCTGAGCTCAAACAGTCCATCCTGCCTCAGCCTCCCAAAGTTCTGGGATTATAGGCATGAGCCACTGGGTGTTTCTTAATGAATGTTGATTATATTCTATAACATTTCTGTCCTTCTTTTCATCCTCCCTTCTCTTAGCATTTTCTAAAACATGGTTTTAATCATATTACTATGCTGATTAAGAAACTCTTTTCTTTAAGAGACGGGGTTGGGGGGTAGGTCTCACTTCGTTGCCCAGACTGGAGTGCAGTGGCACAATCACAGCTTACTGTAGCCTCGACCTCCTGGGGTCAAGCAGTTCTCTCACTTCAGCCTCCTGAGTAGCTGGGACTGCAGGCACCACCACACTTGGCTCATTTTTAAAATATTTTGCAGAGATGGGTTCTCACTATGTTGTCCAGGCTGGTTTTGAACTCCTGGGTTCATGTGATCCACCTGCCTCTGCCTCCCAAAGTGCTGGGATTACAGGCATGAGCCACTGCGCCTAGCCCAGAAAGTCTTAAAAGTTCTTCTTTGGGTAGATTATTAGCTCCTTGAAGGCAGAAATCTTGCCATTTTTAATGCCTTAAATCCTTAATTTTTAATTCCTTAATTCCTTCATTACAGATATTGGAGGCAATCATACTTTGCCCCTCAGTATGATTTGATTTCAGTTGTAGTCCTAAATGGCGGGCAAGGATGGAGTTGTCTATGATTCTGTTTTTACCCTCTGCCTAAGACCTAAGTTTTCAGGTTGGCTAGTGAAAGACTTTTTTTTTTTTTTTTTTTGAGATGGAGTCTTGCTCTGTTGTTCAGGCTGGAGTGCAGTGGCGCAATCTCGGCTCACTGCAACCTCCACCTCCCTGGTTCAAGCAATTCCCCTGCCTTAGCCTCCTGTGTGGCTGGGATTATGGGCGCATGCCACCATGCCTGGCTAATTTTTTTGTATTTTTAGTAGAGACGGAATTTCACCATGTTGACCAGACTGGTCTCCAACTCCTGACCTTAGGCAATCTGCCTGCCCTGGCCTCCCAAAGTGCTGGGATTACAGGCGTGAGCCACGGCACCTGGCCGAAGGACTTTTTGTAAAAACAAAACAAGCATCTTTTGCAACTCGTTCTGTATGTAGCCCTTATTTTATGAATGTTCTTTATTATATTGATATTTAAACAAGGCCATAGTCCAGGAGTTTGTTCATGGTAGTGGTTTCATCTGAAGAGTGAGGTCTTTTTGTCAGTTGAGAGAGGATGTTTTAGAAATCAGAACTGAAAGGACTGGATCTGAATAGATTGGATTAGGAAGTTTGTCTTGGTGGATTCTGTTACTTAAGTTGTGCCAATCTTTGGGGTTCTGCTGTAGACATCTGAAAAGTGCATGAGGTGCCAGCCTTTCCCCTATCCTTAGCATATAGGAGGCACTAAGATACTTGCTGAATAGGAAAAGTGTTCATGTAAATGGGATAGTTCGTATGGGTTTATAGAACAATCTAGGATCAAAACTGTGTACATTCTAGGCCAGATTGTTTAATTGCATGCATTCTCTTTATTTTTTTGTTTGTTTCCCCTTAATATTCAGAAAAATCTCCTTGAACGTGCAGCCTAGGAAAATCAAGGCAAAGACTTTTGTGTTAGGTTGGACCAGTAAGTTGAGCTACGATAACTGAAAAAGGCGGAACTTAGGAGCATCACTTTAGCAGTTAGCTTGGCATTCTTAAACCTTGGGTTATATATGGATGCCTTTTAAAGGAGGAAATTTCTTACATTATCCAAAGTATACAACCAAGAATTTCAGTATGAGAATACTGCATTAAAAGTTGAATGTAACCATTTAAATGGTTACTTGAAGCCAATAAAAAATAAAAAAGAAAAACAGGTTGGTTACTTGGTACCTGCATGATGGTAAATCCAAACTGGATCCCTGAAATGCGTGTGGTGGTATGATTATTTTTAGAATATCATATAAAAACAACACTTAAAAGTTCTCATAGGACCCTCAGATTCTTGACATCTCCGGACCTTTCTAGGTTAGGCAGACCCCACTTTGAAAACTGTGGATAGTTTTCCTCTCCCACCGAAGTATTTAGTACTGAATCTTCAAAGTTCAGGGTTTTTAGTTTTTTTGTTGTTTTTTAAGTATCTAGTATTTAGTAATATGTTTGCCTGGTGTAGGGAAAGAGTACCAAAAGAGAATCTCCATTCCCCTTCTTCCCGAGTTGTCCTCACAGATTCCCTAGTTAGACAGATCATTTGGTTTAACCTGTCTCTTTGGGGATGCATGGTTGTTAACCAGTCATTCACACCTTAGGATCATACATTTTAATGCTAAATCAACATAAATTTACTTCTTCCCCAGAAAATGGGAATTTTTTATGAGGAAACTTCAGATCCTTGAGAGGAAGACATTCTTGGTAAGGTGGGAGATTCTGACAGGGCAGCTTGTAGGAAAGAGGTTCTTGGGGTCAGGGAAGAGGAGGAAGGTGTTAAACCGTTACTTTTCAATTTTACCTAGGATCTTGAATGCTCCTGCCGACGGTGCCTGGATTGGGGTTTCAGAATGCCTTCAGAAGTCTCTAAAGTAGCCTACACATTTTCTAGTTCAGACTATTCCAGCAGTTTCTGCCCATGTATTTGTATATCTTCTCAGGAAGAGCAAAGTGTAGAGAAATATGATCCTTCCTAAGTAAAAAGTAGGTCAGATCAGTAGTGTTGGATAAGCCTCCTCCTGTTGACTCCTTCCTCATAGTCTCCTCATTCTCCTTCATAGTGTTTTGTATTAAGTCACCTAGCATGTCACGTAGTGGGTTCTCAGTGCTTGCTAATTCTTATGAAAGAAAGCAGTTTTGGATCATTGACCACAAAATCTGCTCTCCTACTCCCTACTTTTTTGCCTCTTAAGAAACTACGCTTCCTTTTTACTGGTGTGTCAGGAGCACAGAAGAAAGAACAGCTGGTAAGGAGCAGAGAAGGAGAAAGATAACAAATTTTTGAAGGTTGGGAGAAATACTGTCCACTGATTTACTTCAGCAACTGCCTGACACATAATAGATATTCAGTAATACTTTCTTTACACCTTGTAGCTTAAATGTCTTGAAGAAACAAAAATTGAATGCACAGGATCAAGGCACTAAAGCTCAAATAACACACTCTTGCAAGTTTCTCGTTTCCCTGTTTTATCAAGATATCTTTCATCTTTGTATTAGGCAATTTAGTGGCAACTCTTCGCTTTCCAACTGCTCACTGAGTCTTTCGGTCTCCTCCCCATTTTCCTAGTCGTCTTCGGTTGTGGATGTTGTAAACTCGACCATCCGTCTCTCAAGGTCCTTGCTTCAAGGTTTCCCAATGCTCTGGCGCTGTCCAAGCCCCGGTACTCCGGGGAGGAAGACCTCGGATTCATTTGACGGGCTTGTGGAGGCTGGGGGTCTGTGGAGCCCCGTGTGGGTGGGGCTGGGCGCGGCCGGGGCGGGGCCGGCTGGGAGCCCTAGGGAAAGGGTGAAAGGCACAGTTGAGAAAGGCCCGCCGGGCATTGGTTTCACAGTTTCCACGAAGGCTTCGTGTGCAAGCCTGAGGAATCTAGGTGCCTCCCTCCTGCCTCGCCTTTCTTGATTCTAGAAGCTTCAGTAGGCTTTTCTGGGTTGCTGGGACCCGGAAGAGCAGCGGCTTCCACTCTGGGGGCGGGTCCCAAGGGTCTTGCTGCTGCTCTGGGGCCGTTTGGACTCCTGGTGTTGGGGGAGGGGCCAAGGAGGTGCTGCTTGCGTCTCCTTTTGCGCCTGCGCGGCGGGCTCCGAGCGGGTAGGAGCGCGTGCGCGGTGACGTGGACGTCCGGTGCGCGCGCGCAGGCTCTTCAGCTGGAGCGGACACACGGTGTGCGAACCGAACAGAATAACCCGCCCCCAGCGGGATGTGAAGGACTCCGGGTGAGGCCGGCCACGCCCCGCACGGTAACTCTCGGGCCTGGGTGGAGGGCATCGCTTAGTACTGGCCCGATTGGAGTTTTTCGAGAGTTTGAAGCTCTTGTGTATTTGAACGGCGTGAGAAACGTTCCGCTGAGAGAGCTTCGCACGCCCTCGCCAGGCCGGGCCTTGCGCGGGGCCGCCTTTGGCGCGCGCCTCTGGTCTCTGAGCGAGGCTGCGCATGTCACCTCGCGCGCGTCCCCAGCCTCACTTCCGCGTCGCTCAGCTACCTAATTGGGAGCATCGACGCCAGAGAGAGCGGCCACGAGGCGGGAGGGGTGAGAAGCGCCCATGGCTCGGCCCTGCCCTCGCGTGCGTGGGGTGCCGCTCCGCGTGGTACGGTCTGCGTGACGACTTACAGCTTGGCGCCGGGCTCTAGGTCGAGAGCCATGCTTACGCGCTTTGCAGTTCAGCGCCTAGGTCTCGTGGTTCTAGAACTCCAAGGGAAACGGTGTTGGCGTCGCTTTTCTGAGGAACTGGGCGCAGCGTTTTGACACCTGTGCAAACGTCTTTTCTAACAAGTAATTTCCGGCCAAATTGTTTGAGGCAGGACGGCAAGTTTAATAAAGGAGGGCGAGGAAGTGAGCTGTAGGAGTGGGGACTTGGTAAACAAAGGACCGGTGGTGTGTGAGTGCAGAAATGAGGGAGGGGAAAACAGGTGGGAAGAGCAGGTGTTATTTTCTTTTTTCCTCTGTGGGGCAGCCTTTACCTAGTTCTGTTGATGGGGTTTCCTGTTTCTGTTAAAGGGTCAAGTAGGTCTCTGCCCTCAGTGCAAGGTATCTGGGATATTAACAGCACCCCCCCCCCAAAGCTCCAGTAGCCAAAGTTGAGGAATCTGTGTGTCAGAAGAATATGGAGAAACTAGGTATCGTTTCAGACAGGGTCGAGAGTGCAAAGTGGTAGTGTCTTGCTGTACAGATTTTTGCTTTGCCTTTCGAACCCTGGGAATGCCTTCTTCCTCTGGCCGGGGTGGAAGCAGGACCGGGGTAAATGAGGTCTGAAAGGAGGGGTTACTGATGGCAGTAACCAAAGTGCACTCTTTTAGAGGGAAGATAACTTTCCCAAGGTTCGCCTCGCCGGAGCAAACACGTGGATCATGAGAAGTCTCGAGCCCACCCGCGCGCGTGTTGTTGTAGAGCTTGCCAGGCTTATGCGGCTGAGTCCCTGGTTAACTGCTTGCTCTATTCGTTCTTTTTGGGCACGATGCCGCGGCTAGGCTGCAGGCAAAGTGCCTGGGGGCGGCGTGACGGCTGCTGGGAAGGGGGTTGGCCGCGGAGGGTCTGGTGGCTGGTTCTGTAGTCTCCAAGGTAACAAAATGCGACCGGGTCCCGCAGAGAGATCCTCGGGTTCCGGACGGCTGCACGTGATCTGTCGGGACTCCTCTTCCCCGGAAGAGCTTTCCTTGCGGCATTTTTTCACGTGGTTCTTGGCCAGCTGTCCTTTGCAGTTGAAAAGCGGCGGTTTGTGGGTCATTAATAGTCGACGGCGTCTGCTCCTCTCGGGGAAGGCAGTGAGAACCGTTTACTTTCTTGCGTATCGGAACAGCGCTAGTGTTTCTTGCCACCTACGGTTGTTTCTAGCGTTTGTGGGTTAAGTGGCTTGGGTCCACTTAACGGAAACACAGGCTAAGGACTTGAGGAAATTCAGTGCCCTGGGTACCTTGGCATACTTCAAGTTTGACTACAGCCCGTTTCTGCGTTAAAAGTTCTTCAAATTCTGCTTATCCAACTGCTAGGGACCTGTCAGCTTGTTGGCCCTGAGATGTAGTTAAGAGTCCATTCTTAGCAATAGAAAATACTCCTGCGGCCAGCAGTAACAGATGGTATCTGGGAAGAGAAGGGGCAGTACTGTCTTAGGCAGGTGCAATTCTGTGCCTTAAAACCTACAAGTGTTTCAGATAATATTTTGACATTTGCCCTATAAGGTTGTGACGATAAAATGCCCAGGATATTGTCTGTTCCGAAGTGAGTAGTTCTTAATAAATAGCAAGTATCATTTATTAAATTAGTAAAAAGCAAATGATGGTTAACAGCGATTAAGAAAGTATTAATAGTTGGCTATTTTACTGTCTTTGCCACCATTTGCTGTCATTTTCTTATTATATTTATATCCACATTCTGTTTTTAAAAAACTTAAAATTTCTTTACCCAGTGTTTATTGGTAAATGAAATCTGAGTAAACCTGTTCTCTTGAAATTTGAGTTTCACAAATATAATTTAACTTAACCATGTACTTGTAGTGAAGGATTATGTTAAGGAATATACTAACATCTTGGTGCCTGCCATATTACTGTATTTATTGTGTGAAAGGGTTGTAGATGTTTGTAGCAATTTGGAAAACGTTGAGAATGTGTTGCTTAGCATTTGAGTATCTGTGTTTTTAAATCATGGTATTGACTTGGAATTTTGATTTTGTGTAACTAATTTTTGGGGTTGAGCACAGTACATAAATCATTGAATTAGGAAACTAGTAAAACTAGTGTATTTTGTGAGTTGTATGAGGGTCATTGCTTTAGTAGATAAACATTTCCCAAAGAGGTCACTGGTGAAAAGACATTAAAATAGGGAGTCTGAAATTGTAGCAATTTATGGAACGTGTCAGATTACTTAGCTAAAAAATGTTTTCTGTGATAGCTTTTGTGTGTGTATATGTCTTCTGGTGTGAATTTTCCCCTCCACAACGTATTTTGTTAGCTTTTTATTATAGCTGTTTTATCTAGATAAAAAAATTTGATGTTGAAAAGCCAAATTGAACGTTTTTGAATTTTTTTTTTTTTTTTTTTTGAGGCGGAGTCTCGCTCTGTCGCCCGGACTGGAGTGCAGTGGCCGGATCTCAGCTCACTGCAAGCTCCGCCTCCCGGGTTTACGCCATTCTCCTGCCTCAGCCTCCCGAGTAGCTGGGACTACAGGCGCCCGCCACCTCGCCCGGCTAGTTTTTGTATTTTTAGTAGAGACGGGGTCACTGTGTTTTCCAGGTTGGTCTCAAACTCCTGAGCTCAAGCGATCTTCCTGCTTGGCCTCCCAAAGTGCTGGGATTACAGGCTTGAGCCACCGCGCCCGGCCTCGTTTTTGAATGTTAAGGTGTATATGTATGTACCAAAATTGTGGTTTTCATTAAAGCTTTTAGTTTACAAGAGTATTTTTAGGATGTTGCTAGAAGATTTATTTCTTCATGAGTAGCCTACCCCTTTCTTTTCTTTATTATTATTGTTATTATTCTTATTTTGAGACCGAGTCTCTATCTCGAAGGCTAGGCTAGATTGCAGTGGCGCTATCTCAGCTCATTGCAACATCTGCCTCCCGGGTTCAAGTGATTCTTGTGCCTCATCCTCCCAAGTAGCTGGGACTACAGGTGCACAACATGACGCCCGGCTAATTTTTGTATTTTTTGTAGAGAGAGCGTTTTGTCATGTTGGCCAAGCTGGTCTTGAACTCCTGACATCAAGTGATCCACCGGCCTCAGCCCCTTAAAGTGCTGGGATTACAAGCGTGAGCCACCGCCCCCGGCCTAGCCTACCCTTTTATAAAGTACATTTGAGTTTTGCAGTTGGCTTGAGATTATCTTAGACTTTTGAGTGGTCTTGGTGTCTGAAACAGCTGAATATCCTTAATTGACTGCCTTTTGATTAGAAAATTCAAATGTTTTGCAATATTTATCTTAGAAAAGAAAAGAAAATTCATATGGTAGCTCCAAACCTAGGCATATGCTTATAGTGAAGTGGAATCTGTGCTTAGATTTGATGTAGAATAAGAAATTTCATTCCATGTTCTTAAACCAGTAGCTGTTAATGGCTCAAGATAGAGATGGTTTTAGTTGTAAATTAAGTCTTTAATTCAATGCATTTTCATCAACTAATGGATTAATTTGATTAGTGGAGTTAAAAACCGGTCTTATACAGATCGTAAGTTAGAAAGCTTGTTTTCTTGTCTTCAGGCACATTTTTACATTTTTTTTTTTAGATGCCTGTGCACAAAGTTGAAATAGGTTAATATGACTTCTCTGAACTAATTTTTTGCTTAGGCAAAAAGAAAAACTCAAAATGTGTGTATATAAAGTTAGTGTAAAATTTACTTCAAGTGCAGTCTAATATTCACTAAACTGGGTTTTTGTCGGTTGCATCTTTGACATTTCATAGATTAATCTTTAAAAGA
>NW_012118855.1:87400-94463 GCF_000951035.1 Colobus angolensis palliatus
AGTGAGCCGAGATCGCGCCACTGCACTCCAGCCTGGGCGACAGAGCGAGACTCCATCTCAAAAAAAAAAAAGAAAGGTAATGTTTAAGAAATTTGGCACCTTTTCATGTAATTTATAGGTTTGGGATAACAAATTTTTTTTTCATATATTTCTTTGCTGCCTTAGTCATGTTAAATACACCTAAGGATGTTGTGCTCACATGGAACACATACACACAAAGGATGTTTTACATACTTAGTAACAAAAATAGTTGGTGATTTGTAACAAAACTTTGAAGTTTATGAGTTAATAAATACAAGCTAGGAGTTTGCATTGTTTGAATTATACATCATTGTAGAGGTTTTTTTTTTTTTTTGCCAGTTCTTTGAGCTTTAATATTTTACCTTATTTGTGACTTCTCAGTCTGTTTAGTTTTGTTTTGTCAATCTCTGATAGGTATCGCTTAAGTGTGTTAGGTTTAGAAAACCAATCAACTTCATAGGTAAAAGCTTGAGGCAGCTTTTGAAAAGAATCACTGTAAATTTTATCTGTCTTATAAAAATAAACTTCTCATCAGAGGAGAGATTTTTTGTTGTCGTTGTTCCTCATCTTCCCTGATATTAGTGCTTTAGTGTTAGGAAGTGAATTTCTATTTTTATCTCTAGTCATAATAGGAAACAATAGTAAACCTTTTGAAGTCTTGATTTTAAAAAAATCTATTATCTATAGACTAACAGATATTTTAAGCTTTGGAGATGTATGACCAATCTTGTAAGAAGAGGTAAAATTCAGATTAGATGCTTTTACTGCTCATCATTAGCCCTAATGAAAGGTAAAATACTTTTTAATTATAATGAAGACTAATAATGGCTGAATTTGATTAGGATTACTGACCCACTTACACAGGGGTGGGGAAGTATCATCTTCTTTTTTGTATAAAAACTAGAAGCTGTAGCTTTTATTTAGTATATCAGTTCAGTTGATTTTAGCTGTCAGATTTCTTTTTTTTTTGATACAGGGTCTCACTCTGTTATCTAGACCGGAGTGCAGTGGCCCCATCACAGCTCACTGCAGCCTCAGCCTCCCCACCCCCAGGCTCAAGTGATCCTCTCACCTCAGCCACTCAAGTAGCTGGGACTACAGGTACACACCATTGTAGAGATGGAGTCTCACTGTGTTTTCCAGGTTGGTCTCAAACTCCTGGGCTCAAGTGATCCTCCTGCGTTAGCCTCCCAAAGTTGTGGGATTATAGGCATGAGTCACCATGGCCGGCCTCAGATTTCTTTACTATAACTTTTTATTGAGATACAGTTCACATAACATAATTCATCATTTTAAAGTATACACCGAAAAGAAATCCCACACCCGTTAGTAGTTAGTCCCAGTTACCCCTTTGCCTGAAACCACTACTCTACTTTGTGTTTCTCTAGATTTGCCTGTGTTGGACATCTCATATAAATGGAATCATACAATATACATGACCTTTTTCTTTATAACCTTTAATAATTAATTTAATTTTAACTTTGTTATTTTTTTAAAGAGATGGGGTCTCACTCTGTCTCCTAGGCTGGAGTGTAGTGATATGGTTATGGCTCACTGCAACCTGAACTTCCAGGGCTGCTGAAGGTGTCCTCATGTCTCAGCCTCCTAGCCACCATACCTGCTAATTTTTTTTCTTTTTTTTTTTTGGTAGAGTCCGACTCTAGCTATTTTGACCAGGCAGGTCTTGGACTCTTGACCTCAAATGTTTCTCCCACCTCGGCCTCCTAAAGTGCTGGAATTACAGGCGTGAGCCACTGCACCTGCCCACCTAGCCTGTTTTTTAGTTTTTAAACATTGTGTGTTCACAAGGCACAAAATTTAGAGGTGTAAAAGGGTGTCTTTTCCAAGTCATCAAGTTTTCCTTGGATATGACCAATACTAGTTTTCTGTCTTTCCAGAGATAGTCTGTGTAAAGCAAATATGTACCTGTTCTTTTTCATTCTTTGGTTTATTTTAAAGACCGAAATACTGTCTATTTCTTTGACTTTATTAAGGAAAAAACTTCTACAAGTGTTGAAAAACTACCTATCAGGTACTAGGTTCACTGCTTGGATGATGGGATCATTAGAAGCCCAAACCTTGTATTATGCAGTACACTTACATAATCAAACCTGCACGTGTACTCCCTGTCTGAAGTTTAAGAAGTACAATAAAAAACTTTTAGGCCGGGCGCGGTGGCTCACGCCTGTAATCCCAGCACTTTGGGAGGCCAAGGCGGGTGGATCACGAGGTCAGGAGATTGAGACCATCCTGGCTAACATGGTGAAACCCCGTCTCTACTAAAAATACAAAAAATTAGCCGGGTGTGGTGGGGGGTGCCTGTAGTCCCAGCTGCTGGGGAGGCTGAGGCAAGAGAATGGCATGAACCCGGGAGGCGGAGCTTGTAGTGAGCCGAGATTGCACCACTGCACTCCAGCCTGGGCAATAGAGCGAGACTCCATCTCAAAAACAAATAAACAGACAAACAAAAAAACTTTTAAAAGACATGTGGCATAATTTACAACTCTTCTGAACATTTTGCGCTTAATATATCTTGTAGATATTTTTTGCATGCATTCATTAAGCTTATACATTCTCTTTTATGACTGTTATCATTCCACTCTATGGATGTGCCATCATTTGTTTTACCACTTTAAGGACTTCTCTCTTCCTGTCTAGTCTTTTGCTGTTATAAATGGGAATTCAGGGGATAATCTTGTGTAGATATCGTTTATCATAGGTGTGTGTATTTAAAATAAAGTCCTATAGTGGGTTTTATCAGTGAATTAAAAAAACTTAAAGTCCTGGAAAAACTTCTTTGTTGTAGGATGATATATGGATTTGTACTTTTGATATTTTCAAGTTGCCTTCTCTCATAGAGATTCTGTTATTTTATACTCCCAGTAACTGGTTAGGGGAGAATGCTGGTTGACCTATACCCTTTCCAACACTACCAGGCTTTGATATTTGCCAGTCTGATAAGTAAAAAAACAATATCTCAAGATGATTTTAATTTGCTTTCCTCTTCACTATATACATATTCATAGCCATTTGCGTTTATTATCCTTATTTTTCTGTTAGGTATTTGGTCTTGTTGATTTGTAGGAAGCCTATAAAAATTATTATTACCATTAATGTATTTTTTTTTTTTTTTGAGTCAGAGTCTCACTCTGTCACCCAGGCTGAAGTGCAGTGGTGCCATCTTGGCTCACTGCATCTCCACCTCCTGGGTTCAAGCGATTCTCTTGTCTTAGCCTCCTAAGTAGCTGGGATTATAGGCGCATACCACCATGTCCAGCTAATTTTTTTTATTTTTAGTAGAGATGGGGTTTCACCATGTTGGCCAGGCTTGTCTTGAACTCCTGACCTCAAGTGATCTGACCTCCGTGGTCTCCCAGATGGCTTGGATTACAGGCGTGAGCCGCTGCTCCCGGCCACTATTATTTTTTAATAGAGACAGGCTTTCACTGTGCTGGACAGGCTGGTCTGGGACTCCTGACTTCAAGCGATCCTCCAGCCTTGGCCTCCCAAAGTGCTGGGATTATAGGTGGGAGTCACCATGTCTAGTCTCCTTTTTATATTAGGGAAATGAGTTCTATGTAAGTTGCACATACCTTTTCCTGGTTAGTTGTTTGCTTTTTGATTTTGCCAGATTAAAAAATTTACAGAATATTACATTTTATTTTATTTTTATTTCTTTGAGACAGTCTTTCCCTGTCACCCACACTGAAGTGCAGTGGCGTGATCTTGGCTCAGTGCACCTTCTGCCTCCTGGGTTCAAGTGATTCTTGTGCCTCAGCCTCCTGAGTAGCTGGGACTACAGGCATGCACCACCACACCCAGCTAATTTTTTAGTTTTTAATAGAGATGGGGTTTTGCCATGTTGGCCCGGCTAGTCTCGAATTCCTGGACTGAAATGATCCACCGGCCTTGGCCTCTCAAACTACTGGGATTGCAGGTGTAAGCCACCGCACCTGGCCTTATATAATATTAAATTTATCAACTTTTTTTTTTTTCCTGCTTTACTGGTTTTAGGTTTTGTGTCTCATAAAAACACTTTTCTCAGGATTTAGGAATAAAAAAATTAAATATTAGATTCATCTGGAATTTTTTTCAGTGTAAGTTCCACTGAGTTCCAGTGATTTGTCATGGCTTCTTTAAATGTGTGTACTAAGAAGTTAAGATAGCTTTTTACTTACTTGTGGAACCATGTCTTCTGAACCATGTGAAGAACTAATTCTGTACAATTAGCTCTTTGGAATGAAAATGGAAATTTACTTACTTAATTTACTCATCACAGGGGAACTTGCTATATAAAGGAATCTTCTGGCAAATTAATTCATAAAGTGTTAGGATGCTTTAAAAATGCATAACCTTCAAATTTAACTTTTTAATTTTGTATACTTTTACTTTTTTAAATAATGAATATATACTGTTGTTTCTTTGTGTGAGATTATAGTATTTATAGTGAATTGTTAGAGGATTAGGATATGAGTGACTTAACTAATTAGATTAAAATGAACTTTAAAAAATGATTAGATATTCCAGAATAAGTATTTTTACTGTGATTGAAAGAAAAGCTTAGAAGCAAAGTCTTACAAGAATTTAGGAATATTTTGGGGATGACATCATTCTTGTATTTTTGTTCAAGAAATAAATACTCACTTGATTAAAGGGTGTTTTTTGTTTTTGGTTTTTTTGCTTGTTTCTTAGGATGGGAAGGCCATTGTGACTATGTGGTGATTACAGTTGTCTTACTACTGAGTTTCCTACTGAAATCATGGAGGAGAAACAGCAGATTATATTGGCTAATCAAGATGGTGGAACAGTGGCAGGAGCAGCACCTACCTTCTTTGTCATCTTAAAGCAGCCAGGAAATGGCAAAACTGATCAAGGAATTTTGGTTACTAATCAGGATGCCTGTGCTTTGGCTAGTAGTGTGTCATCACCAGTAAAATCTAAAGGGAAGATTTGCCTTCCAGCTGATTGTACTGTGGGTGGAATCACTGTTACCCTCGATAACAATAGTATGTGGAATGAGTTCTATCATCGAAGCACAGAGATGATTCTGACCAAGCAAGGAAGACGCATGTTTCCTTATTGTCGTTATTGGATAACAGGTTTAGATTCAAATTTGAAGTATATTCTTGTCATGGATATATCTCCTGTGGATAACCATCGTTATAAGTGGAATGGTCGTTGGTGGGAACCCAGTGGGAAGGCTGAACCTCATGTTTTGGGGAGGGTTTTTATTCATCCAGAATCTCCTTCCACAGGTCATTATTGGATGCATCAACCAGTATCTTTCTATAAACTCAAACTTACCAACAATACACTGGACCAAGAAGGGCATATCATCTTGCACTCTATGCATCGTTACCTGCCAAGGCTTCATTTGGTGCCTGCAGAAAAGGCTGTGGAGGTGATACAATTAAATGGCCCTGGTGTCCACACTTTTACCTTCCCACAGACTGAATTCTTTGCAGTCACAGCTTATCAGAACATTCAGATTACTCAGCTGAAAATAGATTACAATCCATTTGCCAAAGGCTTTCGGGATGATGGGCTGAATAGTAAGCCCCAAAGAGATGGAAAACAAAAGAACAGCTCTGACCAAGAAGGGAATAATATTTCCAGTTCTTCTGGTCATCGGGTCCGTCTTACAGAAGGTCAGGGGTCAGAGATACAACCAGGTGATTTGGATCCTTTGTCAAGGGGTCATGAAGCATCAGGCAAGGGTTTGGAGAAGACTTCCCTTAATATAAAACGAGACTTTCTTGGTTTCATGGATACTGATTCAGCACTTAGTGAAGTTCCTCAATTGAAGCAAGAGATTTCTGAATGGTAAGTAGTAGTTTTTCTGTTCTTAGAAATAAAAGGAAGATTGCGAATGGGCCAGGTGTTGGATTTAACATCTTGGTTCTGTGGAATGCTACAGATGTTGATAAATGTAAGTCACTATAAAATGTACTACGACTGCTTTTACGTTCTGTGAAGTGACAGATAATTTTTCGGTAATGAGAATCAGTTGGGTTCAGGATCTAGAATTGTAGGCTAATTGGATAATTTATCTGAATTATTCATATGTATTTAGAATGTTCCTTGATATCCTTGTGGGATTGGTTCCAGGACCACCCGAGGATACCAACACCTTACTGCATTTGAGACTCCATCTCAAAAAAAAAAAAAGAAAATCATACCAATTGTGACAACATAGATGTGCCTAGAGAATACTGTGCTAAGTGAAATAAGCAAAACAAAAAAAGACAAATACTGCAAAATATTCATAAAAGTAGAAAGTAGAATGGTGGATGCCATGGGGTAGAGAAAGACTGAAAGATGTTGGTCAAAGGGTACAAAGCTTCAGTTATGCTAGGTAAATTTTAAAGAAACAGTAAACATGCTATTTTAACTAGTAATAATTTTCAGCTGCTTCTTTGGGCAATTTATGGATTAGGATATCCCTCAGGCAATAAATTCACAAGTATTAGGTACAAATAATGACTGTAAATGCATTTTGTGCCTTGTGTAGATAAGTTTTGTTTCCATTATGATTTGGGGTTTTCTTCCCTTCTTCAATTATAGTAGGCCCACCACATCTTCTGGTTCTGCATCCACAGATACAACTGGCCAACTAAGGTACTTGAGTATCCTCAGATTTTGGTATCTGGGAAGGGTCCTGGAACCAGTCCCCCTCAGATACAGAAAGTTGCCTGTAATCATGAGTTGTCTATACAGTCAGTCTTCCATGGAGGCTGCAGCTGTGTGTTCAATCAACCACAAATCCAAAATATTTGGGATGGGATGAGGGGGAGGATTTCACGAAGTTCCAAAAAGCAAAACTTGAATTTGACTATTGTGAATGATACTGTTGTTTCTTTTTGTTTGAACTTACGTTATTTTTGTTTGTTTATTTTTTTTGAGATGGAATCTCGCTCTGTTGCTCAGGCTGGAGTGCAGTGGCGCCTTCTCGGCTCACTGTAACCTCTGGCTCCCAGGTTCAAGCGATTCACCTGTCTCAACCTCCTGAGTAGCTGGGATTGCAGGTGTGTGCCACCATGCC
>NW_012118855.1:94808-96825 GCF_000951035.1 Colobus angolensis palliatus
CCCGCCTTGGCCTCCCAAAGTGCTGGGATTACAGGTGTGAGCCACTGCGCCCAGCCATTATTTTGATTTTTAAACCCAAGTTCAGCAAAAGTAAAGAAATCCCTGCACACGAATTCCCTTTACTTTCCTTTTCTTGCAAAAATTGTAGGCCACTAACAGCTACTATTTTTTGAATTTGGAATCACCATGCTCATGAGTTCCCCTTGCCTTGTCTATGAGCTGGTTATTGCTTTGCTTTTTCTAAGGATTGTTGCAGCAGGAGTAAGTGTTACTCAAGCAATGCATACAGTTTTTTTGTCAAAGGGGAAAGGTTCTTTCAGGTTATACTTTTTGCTGTGGTATTGTTTGTAATTGCAACTGGTGGATGCCATCTTTTTTTTTTTTTGGAGACGGAGTCTAGCTCTGTCGCCCAGGCTGGAGTGCAGTGGCGCGATCTCGGCTCACTGCAAGCTCCGCCTCCCGGGTTTACGCCATTCTCCTGCCTCAGCCTCCCGAGTAGCTGGGACTACAGGCGCCCGCCACCGCACCCGGCTAGTTTTTGTATTTTTTTAGTAGAGACGGGGTTTCACCGTGTAGCTCAGGATGGTCTCGATCTCCTGACCACGTGATCCACCCGTCTCGGCCTCCCAAAGTGCTGGGATTACAGGCTTGAGCCACTGCGCCCGGCCAAGGATGCCATCTTTAAACTTGATTCTTCAGCCACAGCTTGATCATCTTGATTAACATAATTAAAATAAGATTTAAACAGTTGACCACAAATTATATTTTTACCCTTGTTATCCAGAAATAGTTTAGTGTACCGTTGGATGATGCAGAATTTATTAAAATTCCTTTGGAGGTTAGGGCCTGAAGAAGTTCCTTAGGTTAAAGGGTCAGATGTATGTTGGTTTGTTTTTTGAGGCAGTGTATGGCTCTGTCACTTAGAATAGGGTGCAGTCGTGCAATCATGGCTCACTGCAGCCTTGACTTCCTGGACTTGGGTGATTCTCCTACCTCAGCCTCCTGAGTAGCTGGAACTACAGGCATGCATCACCATGCCTGACTGATTTTTTGTATTTTTGGTAGAGACAAGGTTTTGCCATGTTGCCCAGGCTGACCTCAAACTTGTGAGCTGAAGTGATCTGCCAGCCTTGACCTTTCACAGTGCTGGGATTATAGGCATGAGCCACCATACCCGGCCAGGCTTATTTTTTTTGTTATAGAAAGCAGCTGTTGGGATTACATATGGTTGAGCTTTTGATTTTAATGAATCAACAGAGTGGTTCAGATTTATTAACGTGTAGTATCTCTGTCACTGAAGGGAGAAAAGCAACTCGAATCGTGCTCCAAGAAATAGCATTATCTTTATGTGTGAAAATGGTATTTAGCTATATGTAAACTTTTTCTCTAAATGCTTGATATGGGAGCAGAAATTATTTTTAGGCAAGAGTTGGGCAAATCTGGCCTATAACTTATTTTAGTGTGTATACAAGAATATGTGACAGAGACCATAGATGCTTGTAAAGCCTAAAATATTTACTGTCTGTTCCTTTACAGGAAATAATTGCCAACCTCTGATTTAAGGGTCTAAAAAATTATATACACATGCGTGTGCACGTGCACACACACACCCCCCCACACACAATTTTCCCATTTTCTGTTCAGTTACTGATATATGATTTCTTTGTCATTCTGCTTTGTTTTAGCTAATGATATTGGTAAATGCACTGATTTCAGGCTTTATTTGCTACATTTGCTGTTGCTTGACCGTTTTCTCCTACTTTAAACTCTTATTTTCTTCCTTGGCTTTTACCATACCATTCATGTGGTTCTCCTAACTCTTGATTTTTTTCCCTTCTTTCAGTTATTCTTACTGACTCCTTATAATATATTCAGATATTTATTAAATGGAAGGTTATTTCCTAGTATTATGCTCCTGTAGTCCCCTTTCTTCCTTCCTTCCTTCTTTTCTTCCTTTCTTTTTCTTTTCTTTCCTTCCTTCCTTTCTCTCTCTCTGTCTCTCTCTTTCTCTGTGTCT
>NW_012118855.1:96875-97290 GCF_000951035.1 Colobus angolensis palliatus
TGGCTAATTTTCGTATTTTTAGTAGAGATGGGGTTTCACCATGTTGGCCAGGCTGGTCTTGAACTCGTGACCTCAGGTGATCCACCTGCCTCAACCTCCCAAAGTGTTGGAATTATAGGCGTGAGCCACCGTCCATGGCCATCTTGTAGTCTTATCTATGACTTTGACCTCTTCTCCCATCTAATATTGATTATTATTTTGTTTTGAGACGGACTCTTGCTGTGTTGTCCAGGCTGGAGTGCAGTGGCACAATCTCGACTCACTGCAACCTCTGCCTCCTGGGTTCAAGCAATTCTTTGCCTCAGTCTCCCGACTAACTGGGATTACAGGCATGTGCCGCCATACCCGGCTAATTTTTGTATTTTTGGTAGAGGTGGGGTTTTGCCATGTTGGACAGGCAGACCTCAGGTGACCT
>NW_012118855.1:98235-101482 GCF_000951035.1 Colobus angolensis palliatus
GATCTCCTGACCTCGTGATCCGCCCGTCTCGGCCTCCCAAAGTGCTGGGATTACAGGCTTGAGCCACCGCGCCCGGCCTGATTATTTTTAAAGCTACTGATATCTCTAACTTGTTTGTCTCTCTTCTTAGTTCCAGACCTCTAGATCAAAATGTTCATTATTATAGACAATTCCAACTGAATTTTTCTTTTTACTTTTAAATCCTACCCTTTTTTTTTGCATTAGCTATCGTAGTCATTCAAATCGGAGAACTCTGCATTATTTTTGCCTGATTACGTAAACCTGTTAAGTTATTCTCCTATTGATGCGTATTTGGATTGTTTCTAGTTTCTGACTATTATGAATAAAATTAATATGAACTTTCTTATACGTGTCTTTGGTGGACATATGCGCTAGTGTCTTTTTGTTGTATGTCTAGGAAGAGAATTGCTGGGTCATAGAGTAGGCATACTTTTAGTAGACACTGCCAGAATTTTCCAAAAGGATGATACCAATTTACACTTCCACCAAAATTGTATTATGAGAGTTCCTGTTACTTCTACATCTTTGTCAGCACATGTGGTATTGTCTTTTTTGTTTTTAGCTATTCTGATTTCACTGTCTCTAGAGGCTACTGCTGCTTTTTTTTTTTCCTGTCTTTTTTTTTTGAGTCAAGATCTTGCTCTGTTTGTTTCTCAGGCTGGATTGCAGTGGCAGGTTCATGACTTGCTGTAGCCTTGACCTCCTAGCCCTAGCGATCCTCCTGCCTCAGCCTCCCTAGTAGCTGGGACTACAGGCATGCACCACCACGCCTCTTTTACATGACCTTCAAACATTTGGGGGAAAATTATCCTTTATGATTTCTGTTATCTTTTATTTGTAACTGAATACCTTTTCGTTTCAGGTACTTTTCTAAGTACCAAATGAAACAAATTCCTGCATTATGGATCTTAGGTTTTACATAATTCCAACCTAAGCACAGCTTTTCCATGTGTGACATAGTTTTCCGATGTTTTTCCGTTTGATTAGTTAGTTGATTGCACACTACCATGGGTGCACTTCGAGTTTCTGGCACGTATATTTTTCTCCCAAGAAAGCTCATCAGAATGCAAGTGAGTGAGAATGACGTTGTTATAGAGAGAATCACTTTGGTTTGATTTTTTTGACAAAAGTCTCACACTGTTGTGCCAGCTGGAGTGCAGTGGTACAATCTCAGCTCATTGCAACCTCCACCTCCTGGGTTCAAGTGATTCTCCTGCCTCAGCCTCCCGAGTAGCTGGGATTTCAGGCACACACCACCATGCCTGGGTAATTTTATGTAAGGGTTTCACTATGTTGGCCAGGCTGGTCTCATGATCCGCCTGCCTTGGCCTCCCCAAGTGCCGGGATTATAGACGTGAGCCACTGCGCCTGGTCTGGTTTGATATATTTAAAACAAGAATTAATTCACAAATGTCAATATTAGACAAATATGAACAGTTTTACAAATATGCTGTTCCCACAGTTTAGAATCCTGCTTTTTTCCCCAACATTATACATTTCTATGGCAGGCATTTTTAAGGGGCTGCATTAGTATCCATAAGATGTACTTAATCAGTTCTCTGTTGATGGCTCTTGAAATTGTTTTAGTTTTTTTAGCCACTACAAATAATGCTTCAGTAAAATTTCTTACACACAGTTTTTATACACTTTTGCAAATATAGCGATTAATTCTTCGGAATGGAATTGTCTAGATCAAGATTTTAAATTTTAATTAGTTGTTAAATTCTATTCTAAAAGGTTATAACCATTTATATCCCTACCCATAGTACATGAACCTGCTGATTTTTATATCATCTTTGCTGTTGTTATTGTAGTCCAAAATACCATCCCTGCTGCATAACATCTGCCTGGTTTCCCAGCTGCTTTTGCCCCCACAATCCCATGCTCTATTTGGTAGACAGAAGGATCTTTGAGAAATATGACTTACAGGGGATTATGTCCCCTCTTAAAATTCCCTCTTAAAATTCTTCAGTGGCTTTCCATTGCACTTGAAGGCCGCTTGCCCGATCTCTTTGGCTTTATCCCATTTATCTGTTGATGGACACTTGGATAGCTTCTACCTTTTTGCTACTGTGAATAATGGAATTACGAATTCAATTTTTTTTTTTTTTTTTGGAGATTGAGTCTCATTCTGTCGCCCTCAGGCAGGGTTGCAGAGGTGTGATCTTGGCTCACAGCAACCTCTGCCTCCCGCATCCAGGTGATCCTCCTGTGTCCAAGTGATCCTCCCACCTCAGCCTCCAGAGTAGCTGAGATTATAGGCATGTGCTGCCACACCCAGCTAATTTTTATAGAGGCGGGGTTTCGCCGTGTTGGCCAGGCTGGTTTTGAACTCCTGACCTTAGGCAATCCACCCACCTCAGCCTCTCAAGCGCTGGATTACATGGGTGAGCCACTGCACCTGGCCAATGAATTCTTTTGGGTGTATACCCAGAAGTAGAATTGCTGGATCATATGGTAATTCTATTTTTAATTTTTTTTTTTTTTTTTTTTTTTTTGAGACAGAGTCTCGCTCTGTCGCCCAGGCTGGAGTGCAGTGGCCCGATCTCAGCTCACTGCAAGCTCCGCCTCCCGGGTTTACGCCATTCTCCTGCCTCAGCCTCCCGAGTAGCTGGGACTACAGGCGCCCGCCACCTCGCCCGGCTAGTTTTTTGTATTTTTTAGTAGAGATGGGGTTTCACTGTGTTAGCCAGGATGGTCTCGATCTCCTGACCTCGTGATCCGCCCATCTCGGCCTCCCAAAGTGCTGGGATTACAGGCTTGAGCCACCACGCCCGGCCTATTTTTAATTTTTTCAGGAACCACAATACTGTTTTCCAAAGTGGCTGAACCACTCTACATTCCCATCAACAGTGCACAAGTGTTCTAATTTCTCCTTATCCTGGCCAGCACTTACTGTTTTTAATAATAGCCATTTTAATGGGTATGGAGGGATAGCTCGTTATGGTTTTTAATTTGCATTTCCCTAATGATTGACAGTGTTATTTAGGCATCTTTTCACATGCTTATTTATTGTTTGTATAAGGAGAAATGTTTATTCAAGAGCTTTGCCTATTTAAAAATTGAGTCGTTATTTTGTTGAGATGCTGGAGTTCTTTTTTTTTTGAGACGGAGTCTCGCTCTGTCCCCCGGGCTGGAGTGCAGTGGCCGTATCTCAGCTCACTGCAAACTCTGTCTCCCAGGTTTACGCCATTCTCCTGCCTCAGCCTCCCGAGTAGCTGGGATT
>NW_012118855.1:102144-122635 GCF_000951035.1 Colobus angolensis palliatus
CCAAAGTGCTGGGATTACAGGCTTGAGCCACTGCTCCCGGCCAGTCTGCGATCAATTTTGAATTTTTTTTTTTTTGACACAGAGTCTCTGTCACCCAGGCTGGAGTGCAGTGGTGTGATCTCGACTCACTGCAACCTCTGCTTCCCGGGTTCAAGCGATTCTCCTGCCTCAGCCTCCCAAGTAGTTGGTGCTTGCCATCATGCCTGGCTAATTTTTGTATTTTTAGTAGAGATGAGGTTTTGCTATGTTGACCAGGCTGGTGTCGAACTCCTGACCTCAAGTGATTGGCCTGCCTCAGCCTCCCAAAGTGTTGGGATTACAGGCGTGAGCCACCACGTCTTAGTATTTTTATTAGTGGTATAAGGTAAGGGTTCAGCTTCATTCTTTCGCATGTGTGTATCCAGTTTTCCCATCACCATTCATTGAAAAGACTGTCCTGGCTGAGTGTGGTGGCTCACACCTGTAATCCCAGCACTTTGGGAGGCTGAAGTGGGCTGATTACGAGGTCAGGAGTTTGGGACCAGTGTGGCCAACATAGTGAAACCCTGTCTCTACTAAAAATACAAAAAAAAATTAGCCAGGCATGGTGGTGCACACCTGTAGTCCCAGCTACTCAGGAGGCTGAGGGAGGAGAATTGCTTGAACCCGGGAGGTGGAGGTTGCAGTGAGCCGAGATTGTGCCACTGCCCTCCAGCCTGGGCAGCAGAGCGAGACTCCGTCTCAAAAAAAAACAAAAAAACAAAAAACGAAAAGACTGCCTTTTTCGCATTGAGTGGTCTTTGCACCTGTTGAAAATCAATTGACCACATATGTGCAGATTTGATTTCTCAGCTCTCTGTATTCTGTTTGCCTGTATGTTTATCTTTATGCTAGTATGACATTATTTTGATCACTAGAAATTTTCAAATTGGGCAGTGTGAGACCACCAACTGTGTTCCTATTTTTCACAGTTGTTTTTGCTATTTAAGGTCCCTTGAGATTCCATTTTCTTTCTCTTTTTATTTTTTTGAGACTGAGTCTTGCTCTGTTGCCCAGGCTGGAATGCAGTGGTGTGATCTCGGCTGGCTGCAACCTCTGCCTCCCGTGTTTAAGCGCTTCTTCTGTCTCAGCCTCCTGAGTAGCTGGGACTACAGGTGTGCGCCACCATGCCTGGCTAATTTTTGGAATTTTTAGTAGAGACAGGGTTTCACCATATTGGCCAGGCTGTTCTTAAACCCCTGACCTTGTGACCCGCCTGCCTCGGCCTCCCAAAGTGCTGGGATTACAGGGATTATAGGCATGAGCCACCGCGCTCGGCTGAGGTTTCATTTTCTACTTCTGAAAAATCCCGTTGGGATTTTGATAAGGATTTTGTTGAATTCGTTCAGCACTTTGGGGTGTCTTCCTATTCATGAACATGGGATATCTTTCCATTTTAATTTTTTTCAATAATGCTTTTACGGTTTTCAATGTAAAAGTGTTTTGCTTTCTTAGTGAAATCTATTCGTAAGCATTGTTTTTGATGCTGTTATATATTGAGTGGTTTCCTTTTCTTTTTATATTGCCCATTGCTGTTTTGTATTGCATATTGTTCATTGTATAGGAATACAATTGACTTTTGTGTGTTGAGTTTGTATCCTTCAACTTTGCTGAATTTGTTTATTAAGTGAGTGGTTTGTGTGTGTGTTGTGGGGGGGGGTACTGAGAGTGGGTTTTTGAAAGTTTTCTATATGTAGGATTGCACTATCTATTAATAGAGATATCTTTACAAACTCCTTGACAATTTGAATATGCTTTTTTTTTTCCTTTTTCTTATCTAATTGCTCTAAATAGGACTTTCAGTAGTAGGTGGCAAATAGTGGCCAAAGTGGGAGCATTATCGTTGTAGTTTGTCTTTTTCTAGTGATTAGCAAGGTTGAACACCTTTTTGTATTATTTATTCACCATTGGGGTTACTCAGGTGATTGTGTATATTCTTGGACACTATTTTCTTCCCTTGATTAATTTGTCTACCCTTAAGGCCCAAAGCACATTGTTTTAATTGGTATAGCTTTATGATGGTTAACTGCCTGACCATGGTCCTACTGTATTCCACTTCTGTGGTAAGGCGTTTTTCTAACTAGTCATTGTTGGTTCTTAACTATTTTGATGCATTTCTTACTCTCTTGAGTGTATTGCTCAGGTTGTTGCAGCATTCTTTCTTCTAGTTTTGCCCTTGTCAGAATTATAATTTTTTAAAGGAAATTCAATACTGTTACTAATCTGCTTAACTTTTCAGAGGTACACAGTTGCCTTACAATTTATAAAATTAAGTAAAAATAGTACTATTCTGTTTTAACCCCACCTGATGTATTGAATAAGAACCCATAGTTAGTCTCCATAGGTTGAAATGCATGGTCCCCAACAAGACTGCCCCTAGTTGAGACATTAACCACAACTGGAGATTCTAGGCCACCTGTACTTTTCACCAGTTGGCTACAAATCCTGAGATTCTCACAGTCTCCCTCAGGTTCACTAATTCACTAGACTCACAGAACTCAGGAAAACGCTGTATTTAGAATTAGAATTTTGCTGTAAAGAATACAAATTAGAACCAGCCTAATGAGACGTAAAGAACAAGGTCTGGGAGGGTCTCACATCTCACATGCAGAGTTTCCATGCCCTCTCCCTATGGGTATGGAAATAGGGAGGTACATCAGCCTTCTGGGACATCAATGTGTTCATCATCACATTGGTGAACCAACCAGGAAGCTTTATTAAGCTTTGGTATTAAAAATTTTGGGGGTTCATTATGTAGGGGTAATTGACAAAATCTCTGATTGAACTTAATCTTCAGTTCTATTCCCCACCCTAGAGGTTGAGCTGGCTCAGAGTCCCAGTTCTTTAATCACAGTGTTGTTCTTTTTGGAGACCAGCGCCATCCTGGATCTATTTAGGAGGTCTACCACAGGTCATGTCATTAGCATAAACTCAGATGTGAGCCAGTGGGCTCATGAATGACAGTCCCTTCTGTCACTCTGGAAATACCAAATATTTTAGAAGTTTTGTACCAGGAACCCTGGACAAAGACCAGACAAGCTCATTATACAGCAAATACATAATGCATAATTTAAAAAGATTAGAAAAAATCACTTATGATGAAAAATAGTGGTGACTTGCTTTACCGTTTTTCACCCCCTAGTTTTCTTCATAGAGGAAATTAGTTTTTCCATCTTAGCTATTTCTTGTGGTATTTGCCTCTGTCTGGGTCATATGCATAATGCCAAATAATTATCAGTTTTACATGTAATCCGTTTAAAATTATTTTCTAGTACAATATGTAGGCCATTTAGTTGTTACTCTTTTTAAATCCTCTTAGTATAGTTACTCCTTTTTTTTTTTTTTTTAATTCTCTTAGTATCATTATCATAATTTTTGGTCAACTAATTTTTCTTTCTTTTTGAGACAGAGTCTCACTTGGTTGCCCAGGCTGGAGTGCAGTGGGTGATCACAGTTCGCTGCAGCCTCAACTTCCCAGGCTCAAGTGATCCTCCCACCTCAGCCTCCCGAGTAGCTGGGAGTATAAGTGTGCGCCACCTCGCCTGGTTAATTTTTTTATTTTTGTAGAGATGGAGTTTCAGCATGTTTCCCAGGCTGGTCTTGAACTCCTACACTCAAGTGATCCTCCTGTCTTGGCCTCCCAAAGTGCTGGGATTATAGGTGTGAGCCATCATGCTTGGCCAAATAATCCCTTTTTTTGTTTGTTTGTTTGTTTTTGTTTGTTTTTTTTTGTTTTTTTGAGGCGGAGTCTCACTCTGTCGCCCGGGCTGGAGTGCAGTGGCTGGATCTCAGCTCACTGCAAGCTCCGCCTCCCGGGTTCACGCCATTCTCCTGCCTCAGCCTCCCGAGTAGCTGGGACTACAGGCGCCCGCCACCTTGCCCGGCGAGTTTTTTGTATTTTGTAGTAGAGACGGGGTTTCACTGTGTTAGCCAGGATGGTCTCGATCTCCTGACCTCGTGTTCCGCCCGTCTCGGCCTCCCAAAGTGCTGGGATTACAGGCTTGAGCCACCGCACCCGGCCGTAATCCCTTTTTTTAATAAGATAAATACTGTATACTGCTGAGCCAAATGTTATACTATGAGTTAGTTTTCTTTTATAACTTTGTTTTGTAGTAGTTAATTGTTGCCTCTTTTTTTTATATTTGTAATTTTATATGTACTGGTGCTTATTCTATAGACCACATTCCTTTCTTCCCCCCCTCCCCGAGACGGAGTTTTGCTCTTATTGCCCAGGCTGGAGTGCAATGGCTCCCTGCAACCTCCGCCTCCTAGGTTCAGGCGATTCTCCTGCCTCAGCCTCCCGAGTAGCTGGGATTACAGGCATGCGCCACCACGCCTGGCTACTTTTGTATTTTTAGTAGAGATGGGGTTTCTCCATGTTGATTAGGCTAGTCTCCAACTCCCGACCTCAGGTGATATGCCTGCCTCGGCCTCCCAAAGTGTTGGGATTATAGGCGTGAGCGACTGCGCCCCTCTTCTGCCTGTGTTCTTTAATAAAATCTTTTGGTTCATTCATACACACACACACACATTCATACATATATGTGCATACACATATTCTTCTACTGAAAGTAAATTTTTGTGTGTACCTCCTCTGCATACTTTGGGAGCTCTTTATTCTCATTTGCCAATCTGTTCTGGTTGTTCTCTAGCCCCCTACCAAGC
Source organism: Colobus angolensis palliatus (assembly GCF_000951035.1). NCBI lineage: Eukaryota > Metazoa > Chordata > Mammalia > Primates > Cercopithecidae > Colobus > Colobus angolensis. The sequence goes on from NW_012118855.1 coordinate 106,828, forward strand.
TGCCATCTTGGGATTTTCCTTTGCTGTCGTCCTGCTAACTTTACATTTGCTATTTTCATACAGGTTCTTTTTATTTGTCTGTTTGTTTGTTTATATATATATATGTATTTATTTATTTAAGATGGAATCTCGCTCTGTCACCCAGGCTGGAGTGCAGTGGCGTGATCTCGGCTCACTGCAACCTCTGCCGCCTGGGTTCAAGGGATTCTCCTGCCTCAGCCTCCCAAGTAGTTGTGACTACAGGCTCATGCCTCCATGCCATGCTAATTTTTGTGTTTTTAGTAGAGATGGGGTTTCACCATTTTGGCCAGGCTGGTCTTGAGCTCCTGACCTCAAGTGATCCTCCTGCCTCAGCCTCCCAGAGTGCTGGGATTATAAGTGTGAACCACTGCACCTGGTCCTGTAGGTTCTTTTGTGTACCATATCTTAAGCCGTCTTTACTGGTTTGTGTTGTTTTTGTTCATTTGTGAAGTTCATTTTTCAGTAGTTTCTTTAGAAAGTATCTGTGGTAGAGTTTTAAGATGTTTAAGTAAAATTACTTATGATGAAAATAGTTCCCAGCTTCACCTCTCTTCACCCCTCAATTTCTTCTTATATGTTGGTAATTGGCTTTATTCTGCTTCTCACATTTTATAAAATTGTTTCTGTAACGAGTTCTTTGAAAATGTGTTGTTGCCTCCCAGTTTCCTGTTGAGAAGTTTGATGCCATGTTTTGCTCTGGTGATTTGAATGTAACCTTTCCCCCTTCTGCTTTCAGAACCTTTTGTTGATTCCTCATATTATGAAGTTTCACAGTTACTTGGTGCGGTAGTTCTCATCATTGTACTATGCTTTATTTTTTTTAATTGAGACAGGGTTTTGCTTTGTCACCCAGGCTGGAGTGCTGCGACACAATCCATGGCTCACTGCAACCTCAGTCTCCTGGTTTCCTCAAGTGATCCTCTCACCTCAGCCTCTTGAGTAGTTGGGACTGATTACAAGTGTGCACCACCACACCTGGCTAATTTTTTATTTTTATTTTTTGTAGAAACAAGATCTCACTGTGTTTCCCAATTTGGTCTCGGCCTCCTGGGCTCAAGCAATCCTCCTGCCTTGGCCTGCCAAGAGCTCTTTTATTTTCTTTTGTACTCTACATTTCTCTTAATTAAAGTACTAGTTTTTTTTTGTTTTTGTTTTGGAGATAGTCTCTCACTTTGTCACCCAGGCTGGAGTGCAGTGGCACCATCTTGGCTCACTGCAGCCTTGACCAAATCCTGAGGTCAAGTGATCATCCTACGTCAGCCCCATAGGTAGGTAGTTGGGACTACAGGCATGAACACTTGACTAATTATTTTTTGTATTTTTTGTGGAGACGGGGTTTCACCATGTTGCCCAGGCTGGTCTCGAACTCCTGAGCTCAAGCAGTCCGCCCTTCTTGCCCTCCCAAACTGCTGGGATTACAGGCGTGACCCACCGTGCACAGCCCAAACACCAGTTTTGTTTTTTTTTTCCCTTTGCTTTTTTTAAAAAAATTTATTTTTATTTTATTTTAAGTTCCTGGATACATGTGCAGAATGTGCAGTTTAGTTACACAGGGCATGCTAAGCACCGGTTTTATGGAAGGTGCTATAATATTGGTGGTTCTTGGCCGGGCGCGGTGGCTCAAGCCTGTAATCCCAGCACTTTGGGAGGCTGAGACAGGCAGATCATGAAGTCAGGAGATCGAGACCATCCTGGCTAACCTGGTGAAACCCCATCTCTACTAAAAAATACAAAAAAAACTAGCCGGGCGAGGTGGCGGGCGCCTGTAGTCCCAGCTACTGGGGAGGCTGAGGCAGGAGAATGGCGTAAACCCGGGAGGCGGAGCTTGCAGTGAGCCCATATCTGACCACAGCACTCCAGCCTGGGCAACAGAGTGAGATTCTGTCTCAAAAAAAAAAAAAAAAAAAAAAAATTGGTGGTTCTTATGTGCACCCTTATTGCCTATATGTATGTTTAATCAGAGCATCTGTTAAATTACATCATATTGTCTACTTGTCTGTCTCCCGCACTGGCTTGTAAATTTCTTGAATGTAGACATAGTGCTTTATTTACTTTGTTAATCTCTGTGCCTAACAGAATGTCTGGCATTACTGGGCACTCAGCATATGTTAAGTGAATGAGTTTATCAGGAGTATTTGAAACTTTCTTAATGTGTCTTAGAATGGCTGGTATTGTCACACATTAATATGTAGTGTTATTTGTTGCATTGATTACATAATGCCAACAAAAAAATCCTTTTAATTGATGTTTGTAATTCATTGATTTTGCCTAGGTATTCGTTTGCCTAATTTATTTGGATAGAAGAGACTTCTTAGAAGAATGAAACTTAACTGTTTGTAAAATTCTCTCCTCAAGGCAAGGTTTCATGTATTATGTATAAAGTTTTTGTTGGAAAATAGAAGAAATCCTTTCTTAGAGTGTTTATAACTTAGCAAGTTCAATTTCTCAGGAAGATGTGAAAGCAGTTATTGCAGTAGCAGCCAAGAGCTAGCCTCACGGGGTTTCCCAGCTACTGCAAACAAACTGCGTGTTGTGTGCTAAATGAAAAGAAGATAAAAAATTTTTTTCTACGTTATGAGAGTTATGTCTTGAAATGCGAAGATACCGAGAGAACAATAGCAAGTTATTTAAGCGTTAATCTTAAATTACTTGATATAGAATGTCATTTATATGTGATATACATAAGAACTGAGATAATTGGGAAAGGGAAAAGAGTGGGCTTAATTCTGGAAATCGATTGACTTGTGGCTTTTCTGTAGTTTTTGCTTGCTTAACCTTTAAAAAACAGATAAAGGGAAACTGGATTCGGTAATGGCTAATAGCCATACATTTATTAAAAATTATTGAGTTAACACTTAAAATGCGGGTGGCTTTTATATTATGTAACTTATACAGTAAAGTTGTAAAAAAAATTGATAAAGAGATAGCTGTTTTCATCAGTTAAGTGAAATATGTGAAAGGGGGAAGTTTTGGTTTTCACGTTTAAGTCTGTGATCTATCTTGAATTGTTAATAATTTTTGTACGTGCTGTGAAGGGTCAAGGTTCATCTTTTTCCATGCAGATGGCTAGGTGCTCTAGCATCACTTATTGAAAATATTTTCTCCATTAAATTGCATTGTTGCTTAGGAAAATCAGGTGACTATATGTGTATAGGTAGGTTTATTTTATACTAAATTCTGTTCCAGTGATTTATTTGTCCATGTTTTCTGTTATTTTGGGCAATACCATGCTGTCTTACTGATAGTAGGTTTATAGTAAGTCTTAGAATCCGGTAATGTAAGCCTTTGAACCTCCCATTATTTTGGTAGAATTATTCTAGGTTCTTTGTATTTCCACATAAATTTTGAGTCAGCTTGTCGGTTTCTGTGAAAAAAACCACTGGAATTGCCTTGAATAATAGATCCATTTGAAAAGACTTGATATCTTGACATCATTGAATCTTCTGATGGACATGGTGTATATCTCTGTTTATTTACATCTTATTTAGTTTATCTGAACCATAATCCATTCTTTTCAGTCTTTAATTCAACTTATTCCTAGGTGCTTTAAAAACTGATCCTTGTAATTGGCATTTAAAATAATTTCCAATTTTTGCCGGGCACGGTGGCTCACGCCTGTATTCCTAGCACTTTGGGAGGCCGAGTCAGGTGGATCATGAGGTCAGGAGTTCAAGACCATCCTGGCTAACACAGTGAAACCCCGTCTCTATTAAGATTATAAAGAGAAATTAGCCGGGCGTTGTGGTGGGCGCCTGTAGTCCCAGCTACTCAGGAGGCTGAGGCAGGAGAATGGCATGAACCTGGGAGGCGGAGCTTGCAGTGAACCGAGATTGTGCCACTGCACTCCAGCCTGGGTGACAGAGCAAGACTCTTCTCTGGGGAAAAAAAAAAAATTCAGTTTGATAGTATGTAGAAATTCAGCTGATTTTTACTACTTTATAGATTCCTTTAGAAATTTTCTACATATACGTTATTACCTGTGAACAAAATTAGTTTTACATCTTCTTTCCAACCTTTATGACTGTTCTCTCTCTTTTTTTATTGTATTGCTTGGATTCCCAGTACTGTGTTGAAAATAAATTTTGAGGTAGGGTGCAGTGGCTTACGATTTTTTTTTTTCTTTTTTTTTTTTTTCTGAGACGGAGTCTCGCTCTGCCGCCCAGGCTGGAGTGCAGTGGCCGGATCTCAGCTCACTGCAGGCTCCGCCTCCCCGGTTCATGCCATTCTCCTGCCTCAGCCTCCCGAGTAGCTGGGACTACAGGCGCCCGCCACCTCACCCGGCTAGTTTTTTGTATTTTTTAGTAGAGACGGGGTTTCACCGTATTAGCCAGGATGGTCTTGATCTCCTGACCTCGTGATCCGCCCGTCTCGGCCTTCCAAAGTGCTGGGATTACAGGCTTGAGCCACCGCGCCCGGCCTGGCTTACGATTTTAATTCCAGCGCTTTGGTAGGCCAAGGCAGGAGGATCACTTGAGCCCAGGAGCTTGAGAGCAGCCCTGGCCACGTAGTGACAGCCACCCAGCCCACCCCCATCTCTATAAACTTGAAAAATTAGCTGGGCATGGTGGCACACACCTCTAGGCCCAGCTACTTGAGAGGCTGAGATGGGAGGATAGTTTGAGTTGAGCCTGGGAGGTTGAGGTTGCAGTGAGCCATGGTTGTGCCACTGCATGGGCAACACAGTGAGATGCTGTCTTAAAATAAAAAAAAAAAATTTGGTCATTCATGTCTCCTGATCTTAGAGAAACTCACTCTGTATTTTTATTGCATGTTGGGTGTAGTTTTTGTGTAGTGCTCTTTATCACATTGAAATACTTTCCTACTATTACCCATTTTCCTGAGTATTGTTAAGAATGAGTATTGAATTTTATCAAATGATTTTTCTAAATCCATTGAAATATCATATGTTTTTCCCCCTTTATTTGGTTAATATGGTGAATTAACATTGATTTAGAGGGGAGGGGTGATGATGTTATGCCACTCTTACATTCTTGGGCTAAACATTACCTGGCCATGATGATATCATCCTTTTTAATGTTACTGGTTTCAATTTGCTAATATTTTATTGAGGATTTTTGCACCAAATTCATGTGGGATATTTGTTTATAGTTTTATTTCTGATGTGTTAGCAGTAGGGTCATGGTTACCTCATAAAACATGTTGCAAAGTGTTCTCTGTATGTGCTGAGTTTGTGCAAGATTGCTATTTTTTTTTCGTTATGTATTTGATAGAATTTATCAGTGAAGCCACAGAGTTTTCTTGTTGGCAGGTTTCAAATCATGACTTCAAGTTCTTTGTTTTTTTCTATTTCGTTAATTTTTCTCTCATCATTAATTCCTTTACTTGTTTTTGCTTTAATTTTCCTTAGATTAGGGTTTGGTGGACTAAGTTAAGACCCATGGATCATATGTGTCTACCACTAGTTTTTACTTGGCTTGTAAGCTAAGAATGATTTTTACACTTTTCAGTAGTTGGGGGAAAAAAAAAAAAGAACAGTTGTTTGTGGTTGAAAATTACAGTTCAAATTTCAGTGTCCTATTTTTTGGAAGACAGTATGCTCATTTGTTTATGTAGCGTTTTTTGTGCTAAGATGGCAGAGTTGAGTAGTTGGAGCAGGGTCTGTATGGACTGCAAAACCTAAAATTTTTACTGTTTAGCCCTTTACAGAAAAAATTTATCAACTCCTGTCTTAGATAGTTTATTTAAGACTTTTTCATTTGTATATATTTTAAACTATACGTTTGACTCTTGAGCACTACTTCAGGCACATTCTACACATTTGAAATGTTGAGTTGATGTTTGTTATTGATTTGTAGTTTGATTCCGTTGTTGTCAAAGAATATATGGCTTAAAACCTTTGGAAATTTATCAAGGGTTTGCTTTATTGCCTAGCATGTGATCGGTTTCTAATTGATACTTCATGTATACTTGAAAAGGATGTGTGTACTGTACAGTTGTTGGATATAATGATCTATATAAAGGCTTATCAAGTAAGTTTGATTGATAGTATTATTCAGTTCTTCTGCTTCCTGGTTTTTTTAATGTCAGTTACTGAGAAAGATGGGTTAAAATCTCCTACTATAGTTGTGGATTTGTCTGTTTCTCTTTTTGGTACTTTAGATTTTTGCTTCAAATATTTTGAAGCTATATGATTTAGGTACATGCACTTTTAGGGTTGTTAATGTTTTCTTGGTGAATTGAGCTCATAAAGTTTTAATTATGTGCCTCTTTATCTCTGATAAAACTCCTTATTTATTTTATTTTTATTTTGTTTTGAGATGGAGTCTTGCTCTGTTGCTGAGGCTGGAGTGCAATGGCGTGATCTCGGCTCACTGCAACATCGGCCTCCTGGGTTCAAGTGATTCTCCTGCCTCAGCTGGGATTATAGGCACACACTACCATGCCCAGCTAATTTTTTGTATTTTAGTAGAGATAGGGTTTCATCGTGTTGCCCAGGTCCAACTCCTGACCTCAAGTGATCCACCCGCCTTGGCCTACCAGAATACTGAGATTACAGACATGAGCTACCGCGCCTGGCCTAAAACTCCTTATTTTAAAGTCTACTTTGTTTGATGTTATTGAGCCATATTGGTTTCCTTCTGATAAGTTTTTGCATAGTTTATCTTTTTCCCTCCTTGTATTTTAATTCTTCTTCCTTGAATTTATGTTGCAACTCTTTTAAATAGCTTATAGTTGGACTTGTTTCTTTATCCCGTTACAATTGGACTGTTCTGTTCATCTACATTTAATGCCATTACTTATGTAGCTGAGTTTTAACCGTGTCATCTTACTATTTCCTGCTTCTCTTATCTGTTTATCTTTCCCTGTTTTTGTGTGAATTGAGCTTTTCAAATTCCATTTATATAAAAATTACCTCTTTGTAATTTTTTTAGTGGTTGCATTTGTCTACTCAGGCTGCAGTAACAAAATATCATAGATTGGCTGGCTTAAGCAACAGAAGTATTTTTTCTTTTCACAGTTCTGGAGGCTAGAAAGTCCAAGATCAAAGTTCTGGCAGGGTTTGGTTTCTCATGTCTCATCTTGGCTTACATATATAGCTGCTTTCTTGCTATGTCCACATATGTGGGGAGAGAGGGATGTCTCTTTTCCTCTTCTTATGAGCCCACCATCCGGTTGGATTAGAGTCCCACCCTTAAAACATCTTTTAACCCTAATTTTCTCATAAAGCCCTGTTTGGGCTTCCACATACGAATTTGGTGGGGGACACAATTCAGTATATAACAGTGGTTATATGAATTACAATGTGCATCCTTAATTTATTGAATATAATTTGAATATGAACTGCTAATGCAGTTATAGTTGATGACCTTCTATGTGATATAAGCCTCTAAACCTTGTTACTTTATTTGCTTTAAACAGTCAGTAGTCGGTGTGTGCCCTCTCCCTCTCTCTGGCTCGCTCTCACCCTCTTGCCTTCCCTTGCCCTCCCTCCTCCTTCCTCTCCCTACCTCTTTCCCTCCCTTCTCCCTTCTCTTTCCTCCCTTCCTTTCTCCCTTTCTCCTTCTCTCCCTCTCTCCTTCTCCTCTCCCTCTTTCCCTCTCTCCTTAAAAATAAAAAAAAGTCAGTCAGTAGTCGTTTAAATAATATAAGAGAAAGTCTTTTATACCTACTTATTTATTTATTTATTTTCATTTGTTTCTGGATCTGTGTTTATTTTGTTTCATTTTTTTTCTTTTCTTTCTTTTTTTTTTTTTGAGTTAGGATCTCACTCTGTTGCCCAGGCTGGAGTGCCGTGGTTGCTATCTCAGCTCACTGCAACCTCTGCCTACCAGTTCAGGTGATTCTCGTGCCTTAGCTTCCCGAGTAGCTGGGACTACAGGTGTGCACCACCACGCCTGACTAATTTTTATATTTTTAGTAGAGACAGGGTTTTGCAATGTTGGCCAGGCTGGTCTTGAACTCCTGGCCTCAAGTGATCCGTCCACCTTGGCCTCAGTCACCACACCTGGCCCGTATTGTTTCATTTTCTAACAGTCTGAAGAACTTCCTTTAAGAGTTATTTTTTAAAAACTTTTAAAAAATTGAGATACAATTCACATACAATAAAATCTACATAAAATTCACCCACCAACTGAAAGTGTAGAGTTCAATGGTTTTTAATATATTCACAGGATTGTGCAACTCTTACTTCAGTGCTGCAGTCAGTTTTAGGACATTCCCAGCACCCCAGGAAGAAAACTCATTAAAGTAACTTCCCATTTTCCCTCAACTACTCTCAAGCTCCACCCAATCCAACACAACCACCTGTCTGTCTCTGTAGATTTGCCTATTTTGGATATTTTATGTAAATGGTATCATTTAATATGTGGTCTTTCGTGCCTAACTTGTTTTACTTAAACTTGATGTTTTTAAGGTTCATTCATGTGTAGCATGTATCTGTACTTTGTTTCTTTTTATTGTCAAATAATATTTTATTGTGTGGACATTGCCACATTTTATTCATCAGTTGGACAGTAAGGTTTTCAGTTTTTGGCTGTTACGAATAATGTTGCTGTGAACATTTGTGTACAAGTCTTTGCGTGAACACAGTTTTTTTGTGTTGAAAAGACCATTTTTTCCTCTATTGAATTGTCTTGGCACCTTGGCAATTGAATCAGTTGACATAAATGTGGGCATTTGTTTCTGGACTTGCAATTCTGTTAATTGACCTGTATATCTAGTCTTATGTCAGTATCACACTGTTGACTGGGCACAGTGGATCATGCTTATAATTTCAGCACTTTGAGAGGCCAAGGCAGGAGGATAGCTTGAGCCCAGGAGTTTGAGACCAGTCTGGCCAACATGGTGAAACCCTGTCTCTACTAAAGAGAACCTGTCTCTACAAAAAAATAAAAATAATAGCTGAGTGGTGTGGTGGTATGTGTCTGTAGTCCCAGCTACTCGAGAGGCTAAAGTGGGAGGATCACTTGTTTCCAGGAATTTGAGGTTGCAGTGAGGTACGACAGCGCCATTGCACTCTAGCTTGGGTGACAGAGTAGGACCTTGTCTCAAAACCCAACCAAACCAATAGACACACTGTCTTAATTACTGTAGCTTTGTAATAAGCTGAAACCTGGAAGTGTGAGTCCTCTGAGAACTTTGTTTCTAATTTTCAAGACTGCTTTGGTTTTTTTGGTGGATCTCTTGCATTTTCATGTGAATTTCAGGGTCAGTTTGTCGCTTTAAAAAAAAAAAAAGGTCACAGATAGGGTTTTGGTAGATATTGCATTGAATTTGTAGATCACTTTAGGGATTATTGCTGTTTTACCAATATGAAATATTTTTTCCCCATAAACGTGGGATATTTTTCTATTTATTTTGGTCTTTAATTTGTTTCAACAGTATTTTATAGTTTTCCATGTATAAGTCTTGAACTTCTTTTGTTAAATTTATTCCTATTTTATTCTTGTTGATGCCATTGTAAAATGGAATTATTTTCTCATTTCACTTTTGATATTCATTGCTAGTTTGTAGAAAAACTGTGTGTGTATGTGTGTGTGTGTGTGTGTGTGTGTGTGTCTTGGATCCTGGAATCTTTGTAAACTGATTTATTAGTTCTAATAGTTCTTTAGTGGATTCTTTAGTATTTTCCATATACAAGATCATGTTACCTGTGAATAGAGATAGTTTTGCTTTTTCCTCTTCAATCTGGATGCCTTTTATTTCTTTTTCTTGCCTAATCATCCTGATAGAATCTCTAGTACAAGTAAGTAGAAGTGGCAAGAACCGATATCTTTATCTTATTTCTGAGCTGAAGAGTATTTTTATGCAGTCTAAATGATCTCAGCTGTCCGAAAATGTCTTCAAGTTTAAAGGCTTCTTTTGATAGATATAGAACATTAGGTTGGGAGTTTTTCTTTCAACACTTCGTGATGGGGGGTAAAGTATATTGTCTTCTGACTTTCCAGTGAGTCACTAGTCAGTCTGTTGTTCTCTTTGTTGTTCCTCCAGTGTAATGTCTGTTTTTCCTTCTGCTGCTTTCAGGATTTTTCTCTTTGTCTTTCATTTTCAGCAGCCTGACCTTGATGTGCTTAGATAATGACTTTTTTTTTTTTTTCCTTCTGTTTGTCCCCCATTGTTGCTTACTGAGCCTGGATCTGTGGGATAAAATCTTTTGCTTTTGGAAGATTTTTGTTCATTTTCTTTTCAAGTATTTCTTCACTTTGTTTCTCTTGTCTTTTTGGAAGGGTGGTTACTAGTATGTTAGATCATTTCATGTTGTCCCAGAGATCTCTGACACGGTTTGTTTTTGTTTGTTTGTTTCTCTGTCCTTCAGTCGAGGTGATTTCAAGTGCCTTCCTATTTCAGTAAATTTCAGCTCACCTCACGTTTCAGCTGTGTCAAGGGAGGAGTGATTGGTCTTTATCCCTGGCAGGACCTTAGGACCTAAGCATTGGTAGACTACATGTTCTCTTATTTCCAGGCCAGCCTTTCTGCAGCACGCTGTTTATTCTGCAGAAGTCCTCTGGAGTGGGTGGTAATTGGACAGCAGTGAGAACTAGTTTTCTATTTGGGGTCCTCAAGATTCTGCCCATGCTCGGGCATTAAAAGTTGGTTTTTCCGTGGTTTTGCAGATCCTTTGCCTATAGTTGCTTTTTTCTCTCCTTACTGTATGTTCACACAGTATAAATGCTGCTTAGGGTTGAAAGCGGTAGCTATCTCCCGTCACCTAGGGAAGGCTGGTCCCCTTCTGTAATTCACTTGATTTAGACTTATTTATGTCCAGAGGTTTTCAGTATCTTGTAAGAAAAATAATTTGCTTAGTGTTTTCTCATTGTTTACGGCAAAAGTGATGATCTTTTGTGATCTTCCACATTCTAACTGAAGGTGGAAATCTTCCATTGGAGGATTTTCTTTTTCTTTTCTTTTCTTTTCTTTTTTTTTTTTTTTTTTTTTTTTTAGTTTGAGACGGAGTCTCACTCTGTTGCCCAGGCGGAAGTGCAGTGGCGCAACCTCTGCCCCCCAAGTTCAAGCAATTTTCCTGCCTTAGCCTCCCGAGTAGTTGGAACTAGAGGTGTGCACCACAAAGCCTGTCTTTTTTTTTTTTTTTTTTGGAGACCAAGTCTCGCTCTGTTGCCCAGGCTGGAGTGCAGTGGTGTGATCTCAGCTCACTGCAACCTCTGCCTCCTAGATTCAAGCGATTTTCCTGCCTCAGCCTCCCGAGTAGCTGGGATTACAGGTGTACGCCCCTGCACCCGGCTGAGTAGCTGGGATTACAGGTGTGCGCCACTGCACCTGGCTAATTTTTTGTATTTTTAGTAGAAACGGGGTTTTACCATGTTGGTCAGGCTGGTCTTGAACACCTGACCTCTGTTAATCCGCCCGCATCAGCCTCCCAAAGTGCTAGGATTATAGGCATGAGTCACTGCACCCAGCCTATTGTTTTAGTAGTGATGGGTTTCACCATGGTTGCCGCCAGAGTGGTCTCAAACTCCTGAGCTCAGGCAATCTGCCTGCCTCTGCCTCCCAAAGGGTTAGAATTACAGACGTGAGCCACCACACCGAGCTTCTATTGGAGGATTTTGAAGTAAGGTTAAAATCTTAAGTAGAAATTGTGCAAGGAACAAGTAACTACACATTCATGTAGTAGTTGCTAGTGCCCGTTTTAAGTTTTATAAAGTTTTACAAAGACAGTGACTTTAATTGGGTTAGCAAGTAGTGAAAAAAATAGTGCTTCATTCATTAATGACGGATTGGTGTTGAAAATGTATTTTATTGGACAGAGACACTAATGTAATATTTTCCATGTGATTGGATCCTATGGCGTATAATGCAGGTTATTGTTTAAGATGAGGCTGAAATGGCTGAGGATAAATTATATTGGGCTTTGAAAAATATCCCAGATATTTATACTTTTTTCTTTAGTTTCAGAAGCCTTTGAAATGCTTTTGAACAGGCAAGTAATGTAAATATAGTTCAATATTTTAGGGAGATAAATTAGGTAGTAAAAGTAATGGATGTGAAAATATCTTGATTGGGGGTATTTAATTTTATTGCCTTTTCTTGTGATTTTGCCCCTCAAATCACTGCCTTGCTTTTTGATGTCTTCAAATAGATTTTAAGAAATATTCTGGGGGGAAAAAACTGTTTAGTGTAACTTTTCTAGTTCTAAGTGGAGGAGGGTCAGTCTGCTCTGAGCTATTTCACACTACTAATGGAAACCTACCTACCTAACTTTTAAAAAAGTGACTAGGCTGGGCGTGGTGGCTCACGCCTGTAATCCCAGCACTTTGGGAGGCCGAGGTGGGCAGATCATGAGGTTAGGAGTTCGAGACCAGCCTGGCCAACATGGTAAAACCCTGTCTCTACTAAAAATACAAAAATTAGCCGGGCGTGGTGGTGCATGCCTATAATCCTAGCTACTCAGGAGGCCGAGGCAGGAGAATTGTTTGAACCTTGGAGGTGAAGGTTGCAGTGAGTTGAGGTCATGCCACTGGACTCGAGTCTGGCCAACAGAGGAAGACTCCATCTCAGGGGAAAAAAAAGTGACTGATCAGAGGAAAATATTTTAGTTGCGTAAATGCTGTTTTCTTATTTTTAAAATTTTAATTTATTTATTTTAGAGGAGGCGTCCTGCTTTGTTGCCCATGCTTTAGTTCAGGGTGTGATTGTAGCTCACTGCAGCCTTGAACTCCTGGACGCAAGCAGTCCTGGCACCTCAGTCTTCTGAATAGCTGCTACTACAAGCATGTGCCACCATGCCTGGCTATAAATGCTATTTTCAGTCATAGGCTTTGAACTATTAAAAAAAAAAATGCCCACAGTCCCTTGTTACATATTATTTGTTAGTGAATATATGTAGTGGGTGTGTATAGTTTTTCTCAAAGCAGTTTTCATCCTGCTTTCCTGTACTGCTAACTTGTTGACTTGTGTGGATATTTTGGTGGGGGGAAATGAGAGGTGCAGTTTTGAAATTTCTGAAGCTGAGAATTCTAATTCCAGTCGTATTACTTTATGTGGAATCTTTTTTTTTTTTTTTATTTTTTTGAGACAGGTCTCGCTCTGTCGCCAGGCTGGAGTGCAGTGGCGTGATCTCGGCTCACTGCAACCTCCGCCTCCCGGGTTCAAGCGATTATTCTGCCTCAGCCTCCCAAGTAGCTGGGACTACTGGCATGTGCTGCCACGCCCAGCTGGTTTTTATAGTTTTGGTAGAGATGGGGTTTCACCATGTTGGCCAGAATGGTCTCAATCTCTTGACCTTGTGATCCGCCTACCTTGGCCTCCCAAAGTGTTGGGATTACAGGCGTGAGCCATTACACCTGTTGTGTGGAATCTTAACCCAAATTTTTATTTCTACCATTTCTTTTATTTCTCAAGATACATTGGTATAGTTCTTAGGCTTTTAATGGCTGATTGGGAGGAGGGGGAAACTAGATGTTTATGTTGCTTTTTGATGAATTAATACACAATATATCTGGGTCATACGTATTTGCCTTCAACTGCTCTATCTTTTATTTTGGAAGAATTAGTGGTGAAATATTTATATTGAAAGTGAGTTTTTCAATTTTAAAGTTGAAAAATCATCTGGCAACATCAAGACTATATTAAAAACCAGTGAATTGTATATTCTAAAATAGCTGAAATATTATGTTTTATGTTATGTGAATTTAATCTCAAACATGTAGGAAAATATCAGCTGGCAGTTTGATGGCCCTTTCCTGTTTGTTGCAGTTCTTAGTTGTGGTGGATGTGTGTTTGCTTTACAGGGTTGTTAATCATCATGTGGATTTTTAGAGTTTTTTAGTGTTTTTGAGGAATGACTCAGGAAATCTGATGTATTACTTGGATTCCTAACATCTTTTTTTTTTTTTCTCTTTGAGTCTTGTTTATGGATCATTTTGTACTTTTAAAATCCCTTTCTCCCCTCTCTCTCCAGTCTTATTGCCAGCAGTTTTGAAGATGACTCCCATGTAGCCTCACCATTAGACCAGAATGGAAGCTTCAATGTTGTTATTAAAGAGGAACCTCTAGATGATTACGACTACGAACTTGGTGAGTGCCCAGAAGGGGTCACTGTGAAACAGGAAGAGACAGATGAAGAGACAGATGTATACTCAAACAGTGATGATGATCCTATACTAGAGAAACAGCTAAAGAGGCACAATAAAGTTGACAACCCAGAAGCTGACCATCTATCTTCTAAATGGCTTCCAAGTAGCCCATCAGGTGTTGCTAAAGCTAAAATGTTCAAATTAGACACTGGAAAGATGCCAGTAGTCTATCTGGAGCCCTGTGCTATCACTAGAAGCACAGTGAAGATTTCTGAACTCCCTGATAACATGCTTTCCACATCTCGAAAGGATAAATCTTCTATGTTGGCAGAATTGGAATATTTGCCTACATACATTGAAAATTCCAATGAGACTGCCTTCTGCTTAGGCAAGGAATCAGAAAATGGTCTTAGAAAACATTCATCAGATCTCCGAGTAGTACAAAAATATCCCTTACTGAAAGACTCTCAGTGGAAATATCCTGATATATCTGATAGCATTAACACAGAAAGAATACTTGACAGTTCAAAGGGTTCAGTTGAAGACTTACTTTCAGGAAAAGAGGACTTGGGCAGAAAGAGAACAACTATGCTTAAAATTGCAACACCCCCAAAGGTAGTGAATGCTAATCAGAATGCCTCTCCAAATGTCCCTGGAAAAAGAGGAAGGCCACGAAAATTGAAACTCTGTAAGGCAGGACGACCGCCTAAAAACACAGGAAAGTCTTTAATTTCTACAAAGAATACACCCGTAGGCCCTGGGAGTACTTTTCCAGATGTAAAGCCTGATCTGGAAGATGTGGATGGTGTTCTCTTTGTTTCCTTTGAATCGAAGGTAAGATTGTAATTTTCAGGATTCTTTTAAAGGCTTATTGGTTATACTTGAATTGTATACTGGCTTGTAACTAACTCGATTTAGAATCTAGTTTTGTGACATCTATTTGTGAGGGTGTATGGGCGGGTGGAGTTGGGAGGGAAGTGTCTCCAAAATGTTTGGTTTAGTTAATATGAATAACTTAAGATATTTCATTTGAATAGACTGAAAAAATTATGTCTTAGATTTCAGTTCATGATTTTTGCATAGCTGTGTTTAAAAAAAATCTTCGGGTCTTACTGGAATTATCATCATTATGGATTTTGGAAAGGCCTAAAAATACATGAAATATTTACTAACTCTTTGGCGACGCTCCATTTCTTTTACCTCCTGGTTTTCTGTTTTTTTTTTTTTTTTTTTTTTGAGACAGAGTTCTCGCTCTGTTGCCCAGGCTGGAGTTCAGTGGCGCGATCTCAGCTCACTGCAATCTCTGTTTCCCGAGTTCAAGCCATTCTCATGCCCCAGCCTCACGAGTAGCTGGGATTACAGGCGTGTGCCACCACACCCAGCTAGTTTTTGTAATTTTGGTAGAGACGGGGTTTTGCCATGTTGGCCAGCTGGTTTCGAACTTCTGACCTCCAACAATCTGCCTGCTTCAGCCTCCCCAAAGTGCTGGGATTACATGCATGAGCCACTGCTCCCGTCCCTGGTTTTCAGTAGTAGTAGTAGAGTACCATTGGAGAACCAAATATTAATAGTCATCTTAACTCTGCTGTCTTACACATTGACAGTCTCTCTATTCCACTCTGACTCTTCAACCAGATTATTTTTCTTTGAAATTTTTATAGAAGCCTAGTCTTTCTTTTTTTCTTCTTTTTTTTTTGAGATGGAGTCTCAGTCTGTTGCTCAGGCTGGAGTTCAGTAGTGCAATCTCGGCTCAGTGCAAGCTCCCCCTCCTGTGTTCACGCCATTCTCCTGCCTCA
>NW_012118855.1:122808-126707 GCF_000951035.1 Colobus angolensis palliatus
GGAGTGCAGTGGCACAATCTCAGCTCACTGCAGCCGCTCTCCCAGGTTCAAGCAGTTCCCCTGCCTCAGCCTCCCAAGTAGCTGGGACTACAGGTGCGTGTCACCACACCCAGCTAATTTTTTTATTTTAGTAGAGGCAGGGTTTCACCATGTGGACAGGATGGTCTCAATGTCCTGCTTGTGATCCACCCGCCTTGGGCCTCCCAAAGTGCTGGGATTGTAGGTGTGAGCCACCCTGCCAGGCCATCTTTCTTAATTGACTACACAGATGTTAGATATTTAATCCCTTCTAGCTGTTCTTTTCCTCCCTTGTTAGCTGAGTAAGCCATCTGAATATAGGCAATGAGAAATGAACATGCAAATTGGCATATACTTTGAGGTCAGTTAGCTCAGTATGACATCATATTCACATTTTTTTTACTTTCCCCTTTCCCCCTTGTGATTATTAAAGTAATATTAATGTAGAACACTTAGAAAATATCAAAAAGTGTGAAAAAATTGTTCCTGTTCTTCCAATTTTAGTGTAACTGTAGACATGGACATATTTTCCTTCTGGTCTCTAATTTTTTTTAATCCAGTTTTACATTTAATTTTTCAGAAGCAATCTGAACTACCTTTTTTTTTTTTTTTGGATGTATAGGAAGCTCTAGACATTCATGCAGTTGATGGGACAACAGAAGAATCTTCTAGTCTTCAGGCATCAACCACAAATGACTCAGGTATTATAAAATAGTATAAAATGAGTTGTATTTGTGGTTTGGGCTCCAGTAATGAAACATGCAACATTTATTTGTCTGTAGTGTACAGTAGCTTATTTTATTACTATTTATTTTGGGAGTAGGTTACAGAGCAAGAATTTCCCAGTTGGAAAAGGAGTTGATAGAAGATTTGAAGTCTTTGCGGCACAAGCAGGTGATACATCCTGGTCTTCAAGAAGGTAATAGACTGGCAACTTTTTTTTGGTTTTCTTTTTTCTTTCTTCCCTGTTTCTCCTCTTTTTCCTCTCTCCTTCTCTTCTTTTTCTGTTTTTTTCCTCTTTCTTTCTATCCTTGATTTCATTTTTTTCAGCACCTCTTTCAGTTTGCATATTTTTCTCTTCTCTGTCTCCATAATTCTTCCCTTTAGTTTAAAAACCATGTCTAGATCTTTTTTATACTATTATCTTATGTAAGAAAAAAATGTGTCATGGTGAAGCAAGTGATATTTTCTTTGTTCATTCTTACAACCTGGTATTCTCCCCTGCATTTCTCATCTTAGTTTGGTTACTTTTGTTTATGTGTTTGTTTGTTTATTTGAGACGGAGTCTCACTCTGTTGCCCAGGCAGCTGGAGTGCAGTGGTGCTATCTCAGCTCACTTCAAGCTCCGCCTCCTGGGTTCACACCATTTTCCTGCCTCAGCCTCCCGAGTAGCTAGGACCACAGATGCCCGCCACCACGCCTGGCTAATTTTTTTGTGTTTACGCCCGCCACCACGCCTGGCTAATTTTTTTGTGTTTAGTAGAGACAGTGTTTCACCATGTTAGCCAGGATGGTCTCCATCTCCTGACCTTGTGATCCACCCGCCTCAGTCTCCCAATTACGTGTTTGTTTTTATAATTTTGGAGGAAAGGTCTTCCTTGTCCTTTAGTAATATATTTAGGTGTATAAATAGAAGAATACTTTTCTCTCTCATGTTTTGGCTGCAAACATCTATTTTATATATTCGATGTACCAGTGGGAAGTTAATTTAAAATTTCATTATCTTTTTTTTTTTTTAATTTAAGTTCTGGGATACATGTGCAGAATGTGCAGGTTACATAGTTATACATGTGTTATGATGGTTTACTGCACCTATCAACCTGTTATCTAGGTTTTAAGCCCCACATGCATTAGGTGTTTGTCCTAATGCTCTCCCTCCCCTTGCCTCCCACCCCCCGACAGGCTCTGGTGTGTGATGTTCCCCTGCTTGCATCCATGTGTTCTCATTGTTCATCTCCCACTTATGAGTGAGAACATGCAGTGTTTGGTTTTCTGTTCCTATGTTAGTTTGCTGAGAATGATGGCGTCCAGCTTCATCCATGTCCCTGCGAAGGACATGAACTCATTCTTTTTTATGGCTGCAGTTTTCATTATTGTCTTTATTTTATTGTAATGCATTATCTTGGCCTTGATTATGTTGCTTAATCTTTAAAAAAAAAATCTGTGGTTATTAACATCATGATCACTACTGATTTTCCTGTTTTGGGATGTAATGAAAAATTTTAGGCCGTGCCCCAATTTTTAGTTTCTTACAAATATCTTTGATTTTAGATACACATCTTGGAGTAGTTTTTTGAGTTTTTGACTCTTAACAATTTTCGGAAGGGTGTCTAGACTATTTACACTAATTAGTAGTTCATTTACCTGAGAGTCTAAACATTACAAGTTATCAAACAAAAGATTTATATGTTGGTCATTCAGTTTCTAAATCAAATGGTAATACTTGAAGAATTTTTGCTTTAACAGAAGGCAGCTTGTGTGACAGTGCGATCTTACAGTGTGCAGATCCCAGTCTCAGTCAATATGGGCTGATTGCTGTGGATTATAATGGACAGTCACATCATAGCAATCTTGCAGATAACGTTTGCTGCTGTTTATTGTCAGCTTTAACATCTACTATTTTATTTAAATAATCTCTTATTTCTCCCTATCTTTTTTTCTCCCCTTCCTTCATTTCTTCCTATCTTTAACTTAATCTATCTTCTCCCTTTCCCACTTCCTCTTTTTTTATTTTCTTGATAGTATAAAAATCTTAAAATCTTATGACATTTATATTTTGTTCTTTTAACTTAATCCCCACATTTAAAAAATCTTAGTTCTAGAGTTAAATATATTCAGTGCTTGCAGCTGGTCCTTTTGCTCTGGTTTATTTGCCTAGTATTTGCTGGTTGGCAAAGCTTTGACTGTTTTTCTTTCTTTTATAGACAACTTAGTCAAATTTGTGATCTTTTCCTTAATGGAATGGGGTGTTCAAAGGCCAATGTTTATGAAACTGAGTAGGTACCATATATAGTGAAATTAGCTTGAATTTGGGGGATAGAGTTGGACTCTGGTGGGGTAGAGTACAGGCACTTCTTCGAAAGAGACAGCTGCATCAGTGGATTCTTGTCATATGGAAAAATGGGTCCAAAATTCTCAGGTCTTTCTATAGTTCAGTAGAAGCTGGAGTGGCTATGTGATGTCTCTGAAGTGGTGACCGCTAATAGTTTTTTGGGCACCTAACTCAAAACTTTAAAAACACAGCCAAACGAAACTTATCTGTGAGCTATTATTTTTCACCTTCTTTATAGATGCTGCATTTGGTGCAAGTTTGTATTTAATCCTAAGGTTGTTAAAATTTATTCAACTACATGCTGACATAGTTTTCTTTTTTTAAAAATAATTAAATCTGTAATCTCTCTGGGTACTTAATTTTCAATGTGTGAGGTGGAGTCCTGTTCTGGATTTTTTTTATTCCTCTATTTTATTTTGGCATATTTTTCTCCCCAACCTTGGCTTCCTTTAAAAAGCCATACTTGGGCCAGGCTCGGTGGCTCATGCCTGTAATCCCAACGCTTTGAGAGGCTAAGGCGGATGGATCACTTGAGGTCAGGAGTTCGAGACTAGCCTGGCCACCCTGTCTATACGAAAAATACAAAAAATTAGCCAGGTGTGGTGGTGAGCGCTTGCAATCCCAGCTACTCCGGGAGGCTGAGGCAGGAGAACAGCTTGAATCCAGGAGGTGGAGGTTGTAGTGAGCTGAGATCCTGCCACCGCACTCCAGCCTGGGTGACACAGGGAGACATTGTCTAAAAAAAAAAGAAAAAGCTAGACTTAAACAGTTTCTTTTTTTTTTTTTCTTTTTTTTTTGAGACTGAGTCTCGCTCTGTCGCCCAGGCTGG
>NW_012118855.1:126950-127461 GCF_000951035.1 Colobus angolensis palliatus
TCTCTAAAATTTGATTCTTGAAATAATTTGTTAAATTTCAACTTAATGTCATATTTCTTTGCCCTGCTATTAACTATAATTTCATTATTTAGAAAATAGCACTTAAAGTTCTTTTGAGCTGAAAACCCTTGAAAAACTAGAAAATCTTTTTGAGTTTGCTTTAAAATTGGGAAAGCAGTGTTGATTAAGCCTGGGAAAATGTTTTTATTATTGTTGATAGTTTTACTTAAAAATAAAATAAGATTCTTAATTTTTCTTTCCATGGTACTATATTTTTGTTTGCTATACTAAATTTACTATATTTGCATTGGTCTGCTTTTTAAGGCTGTTAGCTTATCTGAAATTATCATCTGTCTTTGCATTTTAAAAGTGTGTTCAAAGCATTTCTCCTTCATTGCTACCAAGTCAATTATTGTCAGTTTTTAAAACTTTATATTTTAGAAGAGTTTTAGATTTATAGAAAAATTAAGAACACAGTGCAGAGAATTCCTGGTTTTTTTTTTTTTTTTTT
>NW_012118855.1:131719-133914 GCF_000951035.1 Colobus angolensis palliatus
TTTTTCTGTAGAGATGGGGTTTTGCCATGTTGCCCAGGCTGGTCTCGAACTCTTGAGCTCAGGAGATCTGCCCACCTTGGCCTCCTGAAGTGCTGGGATTATAGGCATGAGCCATATGTCTGGCCGATTTTAATGTTAATTTCCTTTATGAGTAATAACAATATTTCAATAACTCTCTCCCTCTTCCTTTTTTAGTTATTTAATAAAAATGCTTTATTTTTCCTTAAAATTTTTTTTTTTTTTTTTTAGAGATGGGGTCTCCCAGTTTTGCCCAGGCTTGTCTCAAACTCCTGGCATCAGCCCATCCTCCCAAGTAGCTGAAATTAGAAGTGTGAGCCATGGTGCCTGCAGTAAAAAAAAAAAAAAAATTCTGAATATTGTATTAAATTAGTGTTTAGTGGCCAGGCGTGGTGGCTCACAACTGTAATCCCAGCACCTTGGGAGACAGAGGTGGGCGGATGACAAGGTCAGGAGATCGAGACCATCTTGGCTAACACAGTGAAACCCTGTCTCTACTAAAAATAAAAAAAATTAGCCGAGCGTGGTGGTGTGTGCCTGTAGTCCCAGCTGCTGGGGAAACTGAGGCAGGAGAATGGCTTGAACCCGGGAAGTGGAGCTTGCAGTGATCCGAGATCGCACTACTGCAGTCCAGCCTGGGCGACAGCGCGAGACTCCGTCTCAAAAAAAACAAAAATAAAAATAAATTAGTGATTAGCTTGAGTTTTCCTTATAATATATGCTTTTCTATTCTATGTTTACTACTTATATAGGTGTTTATAGAACTATAAACATCTTGAGTGTACGTTTGTATTTCAGTGGGTTTAGGTAGCAGTAGGCATTTTTGGCCATATCTTATCGTAGGTGAATCTGCCTTTCCTTGAATCTAAAAGTTATCTGTTTTCAGCTTTATCTTTATGAGTCTTTTTTGTAATGACATTGTAACAAATTTTTAAGAAGTAGCTTCTAATATGGTGAAATGAAGCAAAACTGTTTAGAAGTGTAGTTTAAACTGACATATGTAGACAGGGTTTTAGGTTCTAAGTAGGCTCTGGTTGAATAAAAATATAAAAAGATAGTAGGGTTTTCACAGTATGCTTTCTATGAATTATTCAGCTATATTATTTTCTGCAAGCTAAAGTTTTTATGCCCATTTCATATGAAATCAACTGAGTCTAGGTCTCAGGTGTCTTACTTGGGGAAGGATTTTCTTACATGACCTCAGGTGATCCACCCACCTCAACCTCCCAAAGTGCTGGGATTACAGGTGTGAGCCACCATTCCCGGCCTCAGATTTCTTTTTGTTTACTTCTCTTAGGGACTTGTTTACCCTATGCTAACTACTAAAAATCAATTGGGAAAACAACACTAAAGCTTCTTGAGGTCTTTTTGTTTGTTTGTTTCAAGTCAGGATTTTGCTTTTTTGCCCAGGCTGGAGTGCAATGGCATGATCATAGCTCGCAGTACCCTCAACCTCCTGGGCTCAAGCAGTCCTCCCACCTCAGTCTTCTGAGTAGCTGGGATCACAGGCACGTGCCATTACACCCAGCTAATTTTTAAATTATTTTGTAGAAATGGGGTCTCACCCTGTTGCCCAGACTAGTCTTGAACTTCTGGGCTCAAGCAGTCCTTCTGCTTTGGCCTCCCAAAGTACAGGGATTACAGGTGTGAGTGGACACACCAGGCCGGAAAAATGTATTTTATCTTTCTGAGACCATCTGCTTTACAGAGAAAGTACAGTAGATTCTCAGAGCATACGACTGAGTGTGGTAGATTGGTGTTCATTTTACTGTTGAGAAAATATAGTAAGGACAAGATTAAAAACCATTGTTTTGACTCATTATCCTATATTTCCCATAGTTGATTGGGAACATAGGGAAAGAATGTTGTTTTATTTGATTGATGTTTTAATCATACTATGTGATTAAATACAATAAATATGTAATATGGGCCGGGTGCGGTGGCTCACACCTGTAATCCCAGCGCTTTGGGAGGCTGAGGCGTGCAGATCATGAGGTCAGGAGTTCCAAGACCAGCCTGACCAACGTGGTGAAACCCCATCTCTACTAAAAATACAAAAATTAGCCGGGCCCGTTGGTGTACGCCTGTAATTCCAGCTACTCGGGAGGCTGAGGCAGGAGAATCACTTTAACCTGGGAGGCGGAGGTTGCAGTGAGCCAAGATGGCACCATTGCATT
>NW_012118855.1:134790-135390 GCF_000951035.1 Colobus angolensis palliatus
TTTTTTTTTTTTTTTTAAGAGATGTGATCTTCTCACCTCAGCTTTCCAAGTAGTTGGGACTACAGGTGCACGCCACAGTTCCTGGCTTGCCATCTTTTGTTCAGATAGATTTTATGTATAGAGTACATGGAGTTCATAACCCACCTAATGTCTTTAACTGTTAGAGAACCAGCACTATGTGATCTTTTTAATGGAAACTTATACCTGTGACTTTTAATGGCTTTACTGTGATACTTAACACTTAGCCTTTTTTTTCCTTTTTTTTTTTTTTTTTAAAGATAGAGTCTTACTCTGTCTCCCAGGCTGGAGTACAGTGGCATGATCTCGGTTCATTGCAACCTCTGCCTCCCAGGTTCAAGTGATTCTCTTGCCTCAGCTTCCTGAGTAGCTACAGGCACACACTACCACATCTGGCCAGTTTTTGTACTTTTAGTAGAGATGGGGTTTCACCATGTTGGCCAGGCTGGTCTCAAACTCCTGACCTCAGGTGATCCGCTCACCTCGACCTCTCAAAGCGCTGGAATTACAAGTGTGAGCCACCAGGCCTGGCCAATAATTAACGCTTCACTGTGAACTTCTTTTGGCTTCAGTTTATTAAAA
>NW_012118855.1:135440-138753 GCF_000951035.1 Colobus angolensis palliatus
CCTCTCAAAGCGCTGGAATTACAAGTGTGAGCCACCAGGCCTGGCCAATAATTAACGCTTCACTGTGAACTTCTTTTGGCTTCAGTTTATTAAAATTTAAGTTGAATACCTTCTTAAAAGATTGCCTTTTAACCTATAAATAAGGAAGTCATAATGTTTTTAGGCTTGATTAACCATAAATGTCATTAATAAGAACTAGAGAACCAGTAGCCATAATCAGGCCAGCAGCTTAGTCTATGGTAAGTTCATAATAGAGGCCTTAGACAATCTCTGGACCACAAAGAGTTAAAGCACAAAAGATCTGAATTTTGCCATTTTTTAATTAGTTACCTTGCTTAATAGATTATCACAAACTTAGCAACTTAAAACCATATATTTACTGTATCACAGTTTCTATGTGTCAGCAGTCTGGGCATAGCTTAGTTGGGTTCTCTGCTTAGGTTCTTACAAGGCTACAGTCAAAATATTGGCCAGACCTCGTTTCTCAGAGACTTGGTTGGAGAGGGATCTGCTTCCAGTTTCCCTCAGCTCATTGGCAAAATTCATTTCATTGCGGCTCCAGCAAGATGGATAACTTGTGTTATCACATGCACATTATCATGCATGGCCCATCTCCCTTACCACATTTTATTGATTAGAAACAAATTACAGGCCCTGCCTACCACACTTAGCTGAGTGAGGGGCATTATACAAATATGTGATACCAGATGACATGGATCATGGGGCCACCTTAAAGTGAATCTGCTACAGTTTGTTTCATTGTTTTTGCTCTTTACTATCTCCTTTCTCTCTCGACCTTACCCCCCACCATGTCTCAGGCACAAGTTATAAAAAAGAAGGGAGATAATATGATTTGTGATTAATCTTTGGATATATGATTTCCTTTTTTCTTGTAGTGGGCTTAAAATTGAATTCAGTGGATCCAACAATGAGCATTGATCTTAAATACTTGGGAGTACAGTTACCTTTGGCTCCAGCTACTAGTTTTCCTTTTTGGAACCTTACAGGAACCAACCCTGCCTCTCCTGGTAAGTATGTAACATTGGTAAAGTCATACACTATTTTTCTTGAAGTTTACATAATTTGTAATGTAAGTAAAAAACTACCTTTATTGGTGACATTTAACATTAGTCTAAGATAGGTCTTTTGTCTGTTGTTATAGTTTCGGTATGTGATTTATACACTTACAAATTAAAGTTTTATTAATTAATTAGGTCCATAATATTGGCCTGCTAGAATTTTGGTCATCTGTTTGACTTTTTCTTTTATAGATGCGGGATTTCCCTTTGTTTCTAGGACAGGCAAAACCAATGATTTCACTAAGATCAAGGGATGGAGGGGAAAATTTCATAGTGCTTCTGCATCTAGGAATGAAGGTAATTAGTTTTTAAAAATTTTGTAAATGTTCTGAAACATGTAGCCAAAAACCTTTTGTTAAAAGTAAGTCTTGGTTGTTTTTCTTCATTCCTTCTCGCCATGATTTTTTTTTTTTTTTTTTGTGACTTAGTTTTACTCTTGTTGCCCAGGCTGGAGTGCAATGGTGCGATCTTGGCTCACTGCAACTTCCACCTCCTAGGTTCAAGAGATTCTCCTGCCTCAGCCTCTCAAGCAGCTGGGACTACAGGCATGTGCCACCATGGCTGGCTAATTTTTTGTATTTTTAGTAGATACAGGGCTTTACCATGTTGGCCGGGCTGGTCTGGAACTCCTGACCTCAGGTGATCCATCTGCCTCGGCCTCCCAAAGTGCTGGAATTACAGGCGTGAGCTGCTGCGCCCAGCCTTCATGGTTTAAAATGAACTGAAAATACTTGTCTTGCTATTTTCTGTCTGCTACCCATTTTCCTGTAGTCACAGCCCTGAGGTTCAGTCAGGCTTAAATAATTGCTGCAGCCTTTTAAACAGCATTTCTGTTATTTCTGTTTCTGCAGTTACAAAAAACCTTCTCAAGCATTAGTTTAGAACTGTATACTTCACAGTTGTATAGTGATTTCCTATAGTCTTATACTTCAGACTAAACTTCTAATCCAAGCATTTTGACTGTATCCCTCTTGGTCCCCATTCTTAGTGTTTTTCCTTGTCCACTGCATTCGTCTGCAGTTTAACCAGATAAATATGCCAGTTTTTCAAAATACTTTTTCTCATCTTTGAATCTTTTCACTGTGTTTATAACAATGTAATTCATGTCTCTGTACTTAATTTTTTTGTTTCTTAAAAACTAAATTTTATGGTTGGGCATGGTGGCTCATGCCTGTAATCTCCCAGCACTTTGGGAGGCCGAAGCTAGCGCATTGCCTGAGCTCAGGAATTTGAGACCAGCCTGGGCAACATGGTGAAAACCCCTCTCTACAAAAAATACAGAAACAGCCAGATGTGGTGGCACATTCCTGTAGTCCCAGCTACTCGCGGGGCTGAGGTGGGAGGATCACTTGAGCCCGGGGAGGTTGAGACTGCACTGAGCCGGGATCACACCACTGCACTCCAGCCTGGGTGACAGAACAAGACACTGTCTCAAACAAACAAACAAAAACCCAACTAAATTTTATACCCCTCTTTTTGTGGTCTTCCTTCTTCTCTAATGTTTTGTATCAACACTACAGGCATTCCATTCTCTCTCCCTCGCTTTTTAAGGATGGGGTCTTGATCCATCGCCCAGGTTGGGTGCAGTGGTCCAGTCTCAGCTCACTGAAGCCTTGACCTCCTGGGTTCAGGTGATTCTCCCTGCTCAGCCTCCAGAATAGCTGTGAGCACAGGTGCCACCATGCTCAGCTAATTTTGTATTTTTAGTAGATAACGGTTTTCTCCATGTTGGTCAGGCTGGTCTCGAACTCCTGACCTCAGGTGATCTGCCTGCCTCGGCCTCCCAAAGTGCTGGGATTGCAGGAGTAAGCCACGACACACAGACTCCCTGTTATGTTTTTACTTATCTTTGGTCTCTTTAATCAGGTCAAAGATTGTCAGAGATTGATGATTCTTAGGTTAAATACATTGTTAGCACTTTGTAAAAAGTAGTGCCTCAATACATAATATAATGTGATAATTTTAGGGTAAGACATAATTGTAGAGAATGGATTTTAATTTTTTGTTTGTTTGAGACAGAGTCTTGCTCTATTGCCCAGGCTGGGGTGCAGTGGTGCGATCTCGGCTCACTGCAAACTCCGCCTCCTGGGTTCGCATCATTTTTCTGCCTCAGCCTCCTGAGTAGCTGGGACTACAGGCGCCAGGCACCATGCCCGGCTAATTTTTTTGTATTTTTAGTGAGACGGGTTTCACCGTGTTAGCCAGGATGGTCTCGATCTCCTGACCTCGTGATC
>NW_012118855.1:143973-160712 GCF_000951035.1 Colobus angolensis palliatus
CCTTCTTCTCTAATGTTTTGTATCAACACTACAGGCATTCCATTCTCTCTCCCTCGCTTTTTAAGGATGGGGTCTTGATCCATCGCCCAGGTTGGAGTGCAGTGGTCCAGTCTCAGCTCACTGAAGCCTTGACCTCCTGGGTTCAGGTGATTCTCCCTGCTCAGCCTCCAGAATAGCTGTGAGCACAGGTGTGCGCCCCCATGCCTGGCTAAGTTTTTGTAGAGCTGGGGTTTGCCATGTTGCCCAGCCTGGTCTTAAACTCCTGAGCTCAAGAAATCCACCTGCCTTGGCCTCACTAAGTGCCAGGATTATAGGCATGAGCCCCTGTACCCAACCTCACTATTACAGATAATCTTTTGGCATTCTATTGAGGCCTGCTTTGATTTCTTTTTTTTTCCCTGTTATGTGGTGTTTTTTTTTTTTTTTTGGAGATGGAGTTTCACTTTTGTGCCCAGGTTGGAGTGCAATGGTGTGATCTCGGTTCACCACAACCTCTGCCTCCCGGGTTCAAGTGATTCTCCTACCTTAGCCTCCTGAGTATCTGGGATTAGAGGCATGTGCCACCATGCTCAGCTAATTTTGTATTTTTAGTAGATAACGGTTTTCTCCATGTTGGTCAGGCTGGTCTCGAACTCCTGACCTCAGGTGATCTGCCTGCCTCGGCCTCCCAAAGTGCTGGGATTGCAGGAGTAAGCCACGACACACAGACTCCCTGTTATGTTTTTACTTATCTTTGGTCTCTTTAATCAGGTCAAAGATTGTCAGAGATTGATGATTCTTAGGTTAAATACATTGTTAGCACTTTGTAAAAAGTAGTGCCTCAATACATAATATAATGTGATAATTTTAGGGTAAGACATAATTGTAGAGAATGGATTTTAATTTTTTGTTTGTTTGAGACAGAGTCTTGCTCTATTGCCCAGGCTGGGGTGCAGTGGTGCGATCTCGGCTCACTGCAAACTCCGCCTCCTGGGTTCGCATCATTTTTCTGCCTCAGCCTCCTGAGTAGCTGGGACTACAGGCGCCAGGCACCATGCCCGGCTAATTTTTTTGTATTTTTAGTGAGACGGGTTTCACCGTGTTAGCCAGGATGGTCTCGATCTCCTGACCTCGTGATCTGCCTGCCTTGGCCTCCCAAAGTGCTGGGATTACAGGTGTGAGCCACCGTGCCCGGCAAGGATTTTAATGTTTTTAGTGCCCAAGACTAGAGAATAGATTTAATGTCAGTAGTATCTGAGACTCATTCTCTTCACTTGGTTTTATTTATCTTTTCTTTCTGAGGAGGGATGGTTTATTTATTAATGTATTTATTTAAAAAAAATTTAAAAAACTTTTTAGAGACAGGGTCCTCGCTATGTTGCTTAGGCTAATCTTGAACTCTTGGCCTCTAGTGATCCTTTTGCTTCTTCCTGCCAAAGTGCTGGGATTATAAGTGTGAGTCACTGTGCCCGCTAAGGGATAGTTTAGAAGATTCGGTATTTTGTAGCTCAATATTGTTGGCCTTTTTAGTGTTTTTGTGGAGATTCATAAATCTGCCCTAGATTTCTTTAAGCATTTTGTGTTTTCTTATTTCTAGGTGGAAATTCAGAAAGTTCACTGAAAAATCGTTCTGCTTTCTGTAGTGATAAGCTAGATGAATACTTGGAAAATGAAGGCAAGCTGATGGAAACAAGCATGGGTTTCTCTTCTAATGCTCCCACATCTCCTGTGGTGTACCAGCTTCCCACTAAGAGTACCAGCTATGTACGAACACTTGATAGTGTACTAAAGAAGCAATCTACTATTTCCCCTTCTACCTCTTACTCTTTGAAACCTCATTCTGTACCCCCTGCCTCTCGAAAGGCAAAGTCTCAAAACAGACAGGCAACTTTCAGTGGCCGAACTAAATCATCTTATAAGTCCATTTTACCATACCCTGTTTCACCAAAGCAGAAATACTCTCATATGATTCTGGGAGATAAGGTTACCAAGAATTCTTCAGGCGTCATCTCAGAAAATCAGGCGAATAACTTTGTTATGCCAACTTTAGATGAAAATGTGTTTCCAAAGCAGATTAGTTTGCGGCAGGCACAGCAGCAGCAGCAGCAACAGCAACAGGGAAGTCGTCCTCCAGGCTTGTCTAAATCTCAGGTGAAGCTAATGGACCTGGAAGACTGTGCACTTTGGGAAGGAAAACCGAGGACGTATATCACAGAAGAGCGAGCAGATGTATCCTTAACAACTCTACTTACAGCTCAAGTAAGTAGCTGCTGTTTTCTGGAGGTATATTAGTACTTCGCTAGAATGAGTGAGGTTAGTGAGGGGACATGGGAACGGTAGTTTTTGGCAGGATGATCAGCTAGTTTTTAGCATTTAGAACCTTAATGGGAACTAAGGCTACGTCTTCCCCGTTTGTTCTTTACCAACCAGACACTCAGGTGTAGATTCCTCCTGCCAGCAGAGGGAGACAGTACAATTGTACTTTTGAATAACCTCTGTGCTGTCTAAAGGCTGATCGTTCTGAAAATCTCTTAATTTCATTTTCCAACATATGGGCTAGTACATTTGCTGATCTTGTTAAAACAACTTTGAAGATCGTGCTTTTTCTTTCTTTTTTTGGAGATGGAGTCTTGCTCTATTGCCCAGGCTGGAGTGCAGTGGCAGGATCTCAGCTCACTGCAACCTCTGCCTCCTGGGTTCAAATAATTCTCCTGCCTCAGCCTCGCGAGTAGCTGGTACTATAGACACATGCCACTGCACCTGGCTAATTTTTGTGTTTTTAGTAGAGACGGGTTTTTGCCATGTTAGCTAGACTGGTGTCGAGCTCCTGACCTTAGGTGATCCACCTGTCTCGCCTCCCAAAGTGCTGGGATTACAGGAATGAGTCACCATGCCTGGCCTGAAAATTATGCTTTTAAAAGATACTAAATCCCAGGAAATTCAAAATTAAAAACCTACGGAGAAAAACCTTTTATCTTTTGTGAAATTTTGTATTAATACTTTTTCACTTATTTATTATTTTTATATTTTAAGAGTTTTATGGCAAGGGATGCAGGAAGGAATTTTTGATCTGTTGATGATATACCTATCTTAGCAGCCTCTGATGCATGTGAAATGATACCACAGCTTATTTACTTATTTATTTATTTGACAGTGTCTCACTCTTGTTACCCAGGCTGGAATTCAGTGGCATGATCACAGCTTACTGCGATCCTCCCACCTCAGCCTCCTGAGTAGCTGGGGCATATAGGTGCGCACCACCATGCCAGGCTAATTTTTTTTTTTTTTTTGAGACGGAGTCTCGCTCTGTCACCCAAACTGGAGTGCAGTGGCTGGATCTCAGCTCACTGCAAGCTCCGCCTTTCGGGTTCACACCATTCTCCTGCCTCAGCCTCCCGAGTAGCTGGGACTATAGGCGCCCGCCACCTCACCCGGCTAGTTTTTTGTATTTTTTAGTCGAGACAGGGTTTCACCGGGTTAGCCAGGATGGTCTCGATCTCCTCGACCTTGTGATCTGCCCGTCTTGGCCTCCCAAAGTGCTGGGTTACAGGCTTGAGCCACCGCGCCCAGCCTAATTTTTTTATTATATTAAAAATACAAACTGGGTTTTGCCATGTTATCCAGGATGGTCTCAAACTCCTGGGCTCAAGCTGTCTGCCTTCCTCGGTCTCCCAAAGTACTAGGATTACAAGTGTGAGCTACTGTGCCTGGCTTTTCCATTAATTTTTTTACTTTCCATTTTGTAATTCTGTGACTGAATTCTGGAACTAAAGATCATCAGATGTTGGAACTAAATGCAGATTGTTTTATTTGTTATTAATCCTTCATAAAGACTTTTATTTATGTATTGTCCTATTCTTTTTTTATTAATTACCTTAGAATAGGGACCAGCAAACTTTTTCTGGTAAAGGGCCAAATAGTAAATATTTAAGGCTTTGCAGACCATACACTCTCTAGCAGTTACCGAACTCTGCTGTTGTAGTTCTTCAGATGGTATGTGTATGAATTAGCCTGGCTGCATTCCAGTGAAACTTTATGACACAGGCTAGATTTGGCCCATGGGTCTCATCCTTTGTTAATCTTTGCCTTAGAACATTATGTATAATTTATATTGAAAATAAATCCATCCTTGATCGTTTTGCTGATAATTGTCTGTACTAAGCATTAGAATGGCAGATTGTTTAGAGCCCTGGTTATATTCATGTTCTGTCCTTTGAATCGGCATTAATCCTGTGCTGTTAGTACTTAAAGTCAGAGAGTAATTTAGTCCAGTATATGACCATAAATTGTTGGTGGTGTGGGGGAATGGTTTAGTGGAATTACAATTTTCTACTTTGACTTTAGGCATCCCTCAAAACTAAACCTATCCACACAATTATAAGGAAACGAGCCCCTCCCTGCAACAATGACTTCTGTCGACTGGGTTGTGTATGTTCCAGTCTAGCTTTGGAGAAGCGCCAACCTGCTCACTGCCGCCGACCAGACTGCATGTTTGGTTGTACTTGTTTGAAAAGAAAAGTTGTACTTGTTAAAGGAGGATCCAAAACTAAGCATTTTCAGAGGAAGGCTGCTCATCATCGAGATCCAGTTTTTTATGATACTCTGGGAGAGGAAGCAAGGGAAGAAGAAGAAGGAATCAGGGAGGAGGAGGAACAGTTGAAAGAGAAAAAGAAGAGAAAGAAGCTAGAATACAGTGAGTATTCATTGAGAGTTAAAACTGTGCCATATCAGTTTTTGGAAAAGTATTGTTATTTTAGAATAATACAATTTACCTTAATCCTGATAAATTATCCAATAAGAGCTTTGAGACTTCTTATTATCCTTACATGCTCTTTCTGACTGGCTGTCTAGATGCACACACACACACACCCCTTTTTTAGGTTGAATTGTTCTCTGAAAATTGCTTTTTTGTGCTAAATTTAAATCATACTGTTACTTGGTTTTCTAAAATGCCCTTGACCTTTGAGTTTCTTCCATTTTCTGGATTGTGTGCATATGCGCACACACACAGACACACGTGTGTTCCTTGGAAAGACTACAGATGATCCATATAATGCATCATGTTTTCTAAAAGGAGAAGTTTGCAAAAAGACCCTCTGGTCATGGTTGAAGATTTGGGGACAAAATAGGAGTGTGGTGAAGCTGAACACCATGCACTGTGTTGAAAATTGGGGGTTTTTTTGGTGGGAGAGGATAAAATATGATGTAGATGTAGACCCAAGTTATATATTATTTCATTATTGATTTTTTTCATTTGTTATATCTTTGTATTTTGTTCAAATGTGTTGATGATTTTACCATATAATTGAAACAGTTTTCTTAGTTTATCAGGGGATTAATACTCCTTTTTTGGCAATTTATATTTATATTTCCTGTTGCTCTGTACTCATTTCGATCAGAGATGATGGTTAATATTTCAGTGTATGTTCCATCATAAGGTCATGTTCTGCTTTCCACGTCAACAATTGTAGATCTAATTTATAATGTTAGTTTTAATGGCTTCATGTTGTTATAATCCCTTTGGTTGGATAGTTAGCCTTTTTGGGTTTTCTTTATTATAAACTGTATGGTGATGAACAGCCATGTTCAGGATAGGCTATTAAAAGTGGAATTGTTGTGACAGTGTGTACATGTTAAACATTTGTGAATGTCATTAGAGTTGTACCAACTTTAGACGTATGCCAGTAGTTGGATACTGGCTGGTGCCAGTTTTCTGTTCTCTCTCTTTTTTTTTTTTTTTTTTGAGACAGAGTCTTGCTCTGTTGCCCAGGCTGGAGTGCAGTGGCATGATCGCAGGTCACTGCATCCTCCGCCTCCTGGATTCAAGTGATTCTCCTGCCCCAGTCTCCTGAGTAGCTGCGATTATAGGTGCCCAGCTAATTTTTTTGTATTTTAGTAGAGACGGGGTTTCACCATGTTGCCTAGGCTGGTCTATGAACTCCTGAGCTTAGGCAGTCTTCCTGCCTCAGCTTCCTAAAGTGCTAGGATTATAGGCATGAGCCACTGTACTCAGTTTTCTAACACCGAATATTTTAAAACTTTTAAAACTGTCATATGGATAGGCAGAAATTGATATTGTTTTAGATTTGTATTTCTTCTGTGATAGGTTTATTGACCATTTATCATAAACTTTTTTTCTGTAAATTGCCTTTTTGAATTCTTTGCTAACTTTTTTTGGAGTATGTTTTTTTCCTTTAGTTTGCAGAAGCTTTATTTTTTCTAGGTTGTAATTTTGTAATTTACATTTTCTTTTTTTTTTTTTGAGACGGAGTCTCGCTCTGTCCAGGCTGGAGTGCAGTGGCCAGATCTCAGCTCACTGCAAGCTCCACCTCCCCAGGTTCACGCCATTCTCCTGCCTCAGCCTCCCGAGTAGCTGGGACTACAGGCGCCAGCCACCTCGCCCGGCTAGTTTTTTGTATTTTTTAGTAGAGACGGGGTTTCACTGGGTTAGCAGGGATGGTCTCGATCTCCTGACCTCGTGATCCGCCCGTCTCAGCCTCCCAAAGTGCTGGGATTACAGGCTTGAGCCACTGTGCCCGGCCGTAATTTACATTTTCATTTTGTTCAAAGTTCCCTCCCCCATTGCCCACCACCCCCAGTGGAAAAAAACAGTGATAGTTAAACTTGGCAGTCTCTTTATGGTTTCTGTCCTTTTTTTTTTGGAGACAGAGTCTCTCTGGAGTGCAGTGGCACGATCTCGGCTCACTGCAACCTCCGCTGTCCCGGGTTCAAGCAGTTCTTCTGCCTCAGCCTCCCAAGTAGCTGGGACTATAGGCGTGCGCCACCACACCTTACTAATTTTTATATTTTTCGTAGAGATGGAGTTTCACATATTGGCCAGGCTGGTCTTGAACTCCTCACTTTATGATCCGCCCACATCGGCCTCCCAAAGTGCTTGGTTTCTGTCTTTGAAGTCTTGTGTAGAAAGTCTTTCTCTACCTTGAGATTATAAAAATATTTAATTATATTTCTTCTAGTACTTTTTTTGGACTAAAAAAATAAGTTGTTAATATATCTGAATTTATTTTATGTGAGATTTGTAGTAGGGAATCACATTTCCCCCAAATGCCTAGCCAGTTGTACCATCACTTACTGAGAAATATACTTTTCCTACTGAATTAAAATGTCACCTGTAATATAATAAATTAAAATATATTAATGCCTGGATCTCTGTCTGGCCTCTCCTGTTTTGTGACCAGTGCCATCCTATTCTTATTTCTATTTTAGCATTTAAGTGAGATATAGTGTATTTATATACCTAAATGATGTTCGTGTAAATAAGAATTCAAAGGTTTAAAATGTAGCATAGGGTAGATTTATTAGTTTAGTTCTATCCATATCTCCTTACTGAGTTTACTCCCTTCTTATGCTTAAGACAACGCATTTCCATTTCAAAGCAACAAAAATAAGATACAAAAGCCCACATAAGCAGGAATACTGCTTACCTGTTAGGCTTTACTGCTTTTTGATTATTGTCTTCATCCTTTGTCCTATCCTTGACTATAATTAAACACCGATAGCCAATTATCAAAGTATTTTTTGGTTTTCTTACTGGTACAGTTCATTATAAAAAGCAAAGCTTGCTATTCCCTATCTAGGAGCCATCAGTTTTCTTGTGCTGTTAGGGAAGGATGAAAAAGGAGGGATGCTATTTTTGTTAACAACTGATAACGTAAAAGGAGTAGAAATAGGAAAGAGTTCTTAGAGGTAAACATGTTGCCGATACCAAAAATGGACAAAGGAGAAATATAAAAGTTGGAAAAGTTGAAATCCTTTAGTATGTTTTCCAAAAAGATAGGTGGAAACTGAGGGGAAAAGAAGTAAGTTGTGAAATTGAGGTATAAGCATTTTATTTAGAATGACTGAGTGTAACCACTAAAAATAAACATAAATAGTTAAAAGTAGTCACTTGTGGTCACTGCAACACTGGGTATGATGGAAGACTTGTTTCTTTTTATATTCTTTAGCACAGTTTTAATTTTTTTTGTGTTTTTGTTATATAGTTAATATATAAATTAAAAAATCAGTATTCTCAATGCATAAAATCTTGGCATTTAATACTTTTTTTTGTCATTGTAACAGACTTAACATTTTTTTTTGTAATGGTTCAATCCATTGCTGAAAAAAAGATGGGTAACATTATTGGACCCTCTTATGCATGACACTCTGTGAGGGTTCTATCATTTAAACCTGCAACCTTATATGATAAGGAGGCTTCATTCTCCGTTTTACAAATGAGCTAACTGAGTACTTAGTGACTTGTTCTCCAAGGTCATAAAGATACTAAGTGAGTTGTAGGGTACTGCCAAGTTCTCATGCTTTTTCTGCCTTGTAAGGTTATAATTTCTGAAATTTTAATTCTGCCTCCTTGTTGTAGACCCATTTGGCCTTTACTTTTATCACCTGGTTATCCTTTAGTTTGTCAAAAATTACTGCTGGCCGTGCAGTGGTACTGTGCCTAGCTGTTGTGGGTAGTACCAAGGGAAAGAATAAAACCTGACATTTCTGTTTTCTTAGCCCACTTTATATACCTATAAATTAACTATATAAAGAAAAAATCAATAAAATTGGTACTTGTAGCCAGACTGAGGAATAAAGAGAATATACTAATTACCAATATTAGGAATGAAAGGTGACTTCAGACATTGAAAGGATGATATGGCAATATTGTGAACAACTTTATGACAGTAAATTGGACAACTCAAATGAAATGGAGAGACTCTTTAAAAGACACAAGTTACCAAACTCACTCAAGAAGAAATAAATGACTGTTTAGCCTTATACTTATTCAAGAATTGAACTTGTAGTGGAAAACACTGCAATAATAATTCTGGTCTGAGTTGCTTCACTGTTGAATTCTACAAAACATTAAAGACTAAATCCCATTTGATACAGTCTTCCATAATAAAATGGTATCATCTTGTGAGACTAGCATTACCCTGATATTCAGTCCATAAAAAAACTTTATAAGAAAACTGTAGACTGATAACCCTTATGAACATAGATGTAAAATTTCTAAATAAAAGTTTAGCAACTCAAATCCAACAATATATTTAAAGGATACTGCATCATGGCTAAGTGGCGTATATCCTAGAAGTGTGGGATTTGTTTAACATTCGAAAAATCAATCATTATACTTTGTCATTACAATGGATTTAAAAATAAGACCATATAATCATCTCAAGATCGATCTATCACACTATAGTATATATATGTAGTATAGATATATGTAGTATTATATAATTAGGTTCTTAAGAAATTTAAAACACCAGTTTGTGACAAACACCATTTGTCAGGACAAACACAGATCGCAGGTAGCCCTGGAGCTGAGGAATAGCTTTGATTTTTTTGTACAATTTGTGAGTCCACAACTTTCTCATCAATCTTGCACTGCTCTGTAGTCTTGTAGTTCTCTTTTTCTGTGTCAGAGATCTCACCTTCCTGGTATCTGGGCTTCTGTAGCTGCTTCTTGAAGTGAGCATCAATAAGATGTTTTGGGATTTTTACATTGCTGATGCTATTTTTGGTTGAGGTGGCAATGACAAATTTCTGGTGTGTTCAAACTCCACCTGATTAAGAGAGATTTTTGAAAGATTGACAAAATTCGTTTCTGGTAAAAATTCTCAGCACTCTAGGAATAGAAAGGAATTTTCTCAACTGGATAAAAGAATCTTTGAAAAATATTACAATTGACATATTAATGATAAAAGACTTATTGTTCTCTCCCAAAGACTGGAGCATTCCCAAAGAATGCCCACTTTTACCACTTTTGTTTAACTTTATACACAGGAGGTCCTAGCCGATGCAGTAAGGCATGATAAAGAAAGAGGTATCCAGATTGGAAAGGAGGAAGTAAAAATTGGCTTTATTCGTGGATAGGAAAATCCTAGGGAATCTACAAAACAAGCTACTAGAACTGTAAGTCATTTTAATGAGGTTGCAGCATACATTATCAGTATGCACCATGTTTGTGCATGTAAACAGTGAACAATTGGAAATTGAGATAAATTGAGATTAAAAAAAAAAAAACATTTAAAATAGCATCCAAAGAGAAGAGACACTTAAGGATAACTTTGATAAAAGATGCCTAAAACCTATATACTAAAATCTACAAGACATTGCTGAGAGTGATTTTAAGAGGCCTAAATAAATGGAAAAATACATTGTTTTCATTTATCAGAAGACACTCTTGGTAAAATACTTTTCACAAATTGGCCTGTAGATCTGCAGATGCTATTCCAATCGAAATCTTAATAGGCTTCTGGGGGATAGAAATTGGCAAGTTTCTAAAATTTTTATGAAAAACAAAGGACTTAGAGTAGTTCAAACAACTTCGATAAAGAATGTACCTGGCCATGCATGGTGGCTCATGCCTGCAATCCCAGCACTTCCGGAGGCTGAGACTGGTGAATCATCTGAGCTCAGGAGTCCATGACCAGCCTGGGCAACATGGCGAAACCTGGTCTCTACCAAAAATACAAAAAATTAGCCTGGTGTGGTGGCATGCACCTGTAGTCCGAGCTGCTCCCGGCTGAGGTGGGAGGATCACTTGAGCCTGGGAGGCAGAGGTTGCAGTGAACTGAAATCATGCCACTGCACTGCAGTCTGGATGACAGAGTGAGACCCTGTCTCAAAAAAAAAAAAAAAAGAAAAATTAATGTTCTAAATTATGGTGACATCATATGTTGTAATTAGTAAATATGTCCATATGTATAAAATACATATTAGGGATTAGAGATAGAAATTTGATTTAGATATGAATATTTGTGTAATTTTCCATATAACAGATTAAATGAGATAATTTATATTAATGAATTAATATATTTAAATTGATAACAATTCAACATTTTTAATTTAAATAACTAGCTATCATTAAGTGAATCCTGTTTTTATAGGAAGGGGAGGGACTGATTGAGAAAGGGTTCTGGAATTGATAGCACTGTTCTATTTCTTGTGTTTATGTGGATGTATAGTTCTTAATATGTATTGAGCTGTATGTTTATGTACTTTTTAAATAAATGTTATATTTCATTATAAAGATACTCAAGATGCCTACAGAAATCAGAGGAAGAGGAGCATGGTGCGTTAGTGTGCTGTATTAGCATGGCAGTTGTTGTAGGTCTTCTAAGTGTAATGCTATTCATTTATGGTGCAACTACTATGGACACTTCTAAGAGTGAGGAGGTGGGATAAGGCAATTAAAACAAATCCATCTGTCTCAGAGGTTACTGTAAATTTGATAAAACAAGTGTGTGGTGAAAAGATACATGTTTATTGTAATTTTAAGTCCCACAAGTAACTAAATTCCTGTAATGTTTTAAGTGTCATCAACAAAAGGCTTACTGAGAAGCCAGAAGACAGAGTGATAAAGCTAGGGGACTTGGGGAAGGTAATATATATTAGGAGGCATTTCAGTAGAAATGAGACCATTTCTTTGTTAAAACTGATTTCCATTCTTGGTTCCTGTCAATAAATATGTGCTACTGAGGTTCTTCCCTTAATTCCTTTTCCTGCTGAGTGTTGTTCTGTTTTTTCCTGAGTTTCAGGGAAAGAGTAGGGGAATCTCTAGTGTCATTATAAGGGGGAATGAAGAGGTGCTGTATCTTGAATCCCAGGCTGTGAAAAGGAATCAAGTGAACAGTGGGCCAGTGAGTGTGAGGGATCAGTATCTTGTTCTTGCCTTTGTGAGGAGTCTGTTTTCATGGCTTCAATTCTACTAGTCTCTGCCAATGATAGTCCTGATTTTTAATTCCCATGCTATTTTATTTATTTACATATATTTTTGAGAGAGAGGGTCTTGTTCTGTCACCCAGGCTAGAGTGCTTGTGTCTTGATCATAGTTAACTGTATCATTGATCTCCCTGGCTCGAGCGATCCTTCCATCTTAGCCTCTGGAGTAGCTAGGACTACAGTTACATGCCACCATGCCCAGCTAAAGCTTTTTATATTCTGTAGAGACAGGGTCTTGCTATGTTGCCCAGTCTGGTTTTGGACTCCTGGCCTCAAGAGATCCTCCCACCTTGGCTTCTGTATTGGGATTATAGGTGTGAGCTACTGCACCTGGCTCCCTACCCTATTTTTAGTATGTTGTTGTCCGTCCAATTTAAGACATCTCGTAAACAGAACTGAACTCTACCCCTCTCAGCTAGCTCCTTTTATGAACTCCCCTATTTATTGGAAGCTCCATTTCTCATTTTTTCCCATTCTGGTGACAGATTAACCATTTCCTACTAATTCACAGTTGAAATTTTAAAATTGTCTTTGATTGCCTGTGAGAGATTAAGAGAAATACGAATAATCATTCTTGGCATCTTAAGAGGTTTTTGTGTGTGTGTTTTTTTTTTTTTTGAAGTACTGTGTATTTTGTAGCTATTATTTCAAAAAGAAAAGATGAAAAGGGACCTTTGCTTAATATAATGCTTAGTTTATGGAGGCTTAGAAAATCCTTAAAAGATTATTGATAGAAGTCCAAGACGTCTTGCTTGCCCTAAAGGTGCTTTTGTTTTTGTCTTATAATTAATATGTGTATAAAATAATTAACTACACTGAATAAGAAAGTTTTTACTAAATGTGTGGTAGAACCTCTTAATACCACTTTCGCTGGGAGGGCAAACCTCAAAAGACATACTTGTATATACTTACTACACATGCTGCTACCTGTTTCCTTTCCTGTTTTTCCTCTTAAGGACCTAACCATATTCCAACACATTTTCCTTATTCGTCATATTGCCTGTCTCATCTTACTTCCCCCAAAAGCTACCTGAGGGCAAGGATTTTTGTCAGTTTTATTCATTGTTGTATCTGCAAAGTCTGATACGTAGTAGAAATTCAAATATTTGAATGCATAAATGAATATTGGTGGCTCACAACTATTATCTGGCACTTTGGGAGGCCAAGATGGGCGGCGGATCACTTAAGGCCAGGAGTTTGAGACCAGCCTGGCCAACATGACAAAACCCCATCTCTACTAAAATATAAAAATTAGCCAGATGTAGTGGCGTATGCCTGTAATCTCAGCTACTCAGGTGGCTGAGGCATGAGAATCTCCTGCACCTGGGAGGCAGAGGTTGCCGTGAGCCAAGATCGCGCCACTGCACTCCACCCTGGGTGACAGAACAAGACTGTCTCAAAAAAAAAAAAAAAAAAGTTTTTTTTTAGTAAGATCTTCTCTGACTCTGCTAAATATAATAGCATCCCCCTTTTAATTCTTCATTCCTTAATTACCTTGCACTGTTTTTCTACATGGCTTACCATTACTTGATACTATATATTTATGGGTTTGTCTTCTCCTACTTTATTTTAAACTCTGAGGGCAAGAACTTTGTTTTATTCATAGCTGTGTTCATTCTAGCACCTAAAACAGTATCTGGTTGATAGCTGGTGTTCAACAAATATTTATAGATGAATAAATTAAAGTATATGAATGCAACTAAATGCCCTTTTTTTGAGGGGGTGTATCTACTTGATTGTTTTAACGAGTTACTGCCTTTTGTGAGGGAGCATATTTTGTTTTGTCAGTGCCTCAGCATTGATCATTTGTTGCCAAAAGCACCTAAAATCTTACCCTTCTTTTTTGTTAAGCTATATGTGAAACAGAGCCTGAACAGCCTGTTCGACATTACCCATTATGGGTAAAAGTAGAAGGTGAAGTAGATCCAGAACCAGTTTATATCCCCACACCTTCTGTCATTGAGCCTATGAAACCATTGTTATTGCCTCAGCCAGAAGTTTTATCTCCTACTGTGAAGGGCAAACCGCTCGCTGGAATTAAATCTGCACGGTCATATACTCCCAAACCCAATCCCGTGGTAAGTTTGGAATTTAATCTTTTATTATGAGTTACCAAAGTCACATGTAAAGATGATGTGTTTCAACCAAATTTTTGGTTGATATTTTGTGAATCATTTTGCTTTCAGTAATATGTTTATAAGACATCTTCCTTTGTGGTTTAATCAGTTTAGTGCTGGCACTTTAAAAATGTCTTAAAAGTAGAAATGAGTAGTAGTAGTTTTAAAAAACAGCCATCTTCTCTTCAAGAAGGTCATAGAAAGATGGGCTTTTTTTTTTTTTTTGAGACGGAGTCTTGCTCTGTTGCCTGGACTGGAGTGCAGTGGCCGGATCTCAGCTCACTGCGAGCTCCGCCTCCCGGGTTTACGCCATTCTCCTGCCTCAGCCTCCGGAGTAGCTGGGACTACAGGCGCCCGCCACCTCGCCGGCTAGTTTTTTGTATTTTTTAGTAGAGACGGGGTTTCACACTGTTAGCCAGGATGGTCTCGATCTCCTGACCTCATGATCCGCCCGTCTCGGCCTCCTAAAGTGCTGGGGTTACAGGCTTGAGCCACCGCGCCCGGCCAAAAGATGGGCTTTTTTACATGACTTGGAAAAAGTTTTTAAAGATACTACTCCTGTATTGTAGAATATTAATAGTCTAGATAAGCAGTATATATTATTAGTAGAAAAACATTAGGAAAAAGCTTTTAAAAGCAAATTTAAAAATGCATAGTAATATCAGTAAAGTTTAAGATTTAAAGTAACAGTTGATATAATATGACTGTAAAGACTGGTAGGTAAAAGTAGGAAGTTATTCATTGTGTTAATGGCTTAAGCAAGTCTTATTATCAAATCCATGTATCCTACTAGTCCATTAGATTGAAGAAAAATCCTATACTACGATGCTACTGAATATGTTCTCTGTAGCAGAGCTATTATAGCATAAAACTGTTTGTTTCTGGCCTGTAATGGAATAGGCAAGGGTAGGCTGGGCGCGGCGGCTCACACTTGTAATCCCAGCACTTTGGGAGGCTGAGGCGGGTAGATCACCTGAGGTCAGGAGTTCGAGACCAGCCTCGCCAGCATGGTGAAACCCTGTCTCTACTAAAAATACAAAAAATTAGCCCTGTGTGGTGGCTCATGCCTATAATCCCAGCTACTCGGGAGGCTGAGGCAGGAGAATCGCTTGAACCTGGGAGGCGGAGGTTGTGGTGAGCTGAGATTGCGCCACTGCATTCCAGCCTGGATGACAGAGCAAGACTCCATCTCAAAAACAACAACAAAACCTGAAAAAGGCAAGAGTTAGGGCCGCTGATCTCCACGCAGTCAAAATTCTGCATGTAACTTTCAGCTCCCCTAAAACTGAAAAGTAATGTACTGTTGACTGGAAGCCTTACCAATAACATAAACAGTCAACACGTATTTGTATGTTATATATAGTATACACTATGTTCTTACAATAAAGTGAGCTGTGGAAAAGAAAATGTTACTAAGAAAATAATAAGGGAAAGAAAATGTTGTTCATTAGTGGATCATCATAAAGGTCTTCATACTCACTGTCTTCACATAGAGTAGTCTGAGGAGGAAGAAGAAGGGTTGATTTTACTGTCTTGGTGACAGAGGTGTAAGAAAATCCATATGTGAGTGGACCCACACAGTTCAAACCTGTGTTGTTCAGAGGTCAACTGTATAGAACAGAAGAGTAAATATTTAGAAATTTCTACAGCAAGTTGATTAGACTGAATCTAATATTAAAAAAACCTTGTATTTTGTATGTTTTTAGTTTTTCTAGTAATTTATTGTATTTACTAAAGTATCAGTCTATGATGGACTGGTAATTAGCAGTGTATCCTTCATCATAGATAATTTGAAATGCACTGTTCTGGTATGATCTGAAGTTTCCTGATAGAGAACTGGATCCTTTCTGACTGTCCTAAGATTAGGGCATATGAACTGTACTTATGCTGTTTGATTTTAAAGTTTGCATTAAAAAATTTCAACTATTGTAATAAAAAAAAAACATTTGTTTTGTTTTGGGGTCTTGGGGAGTTTTTCCCATTGTATGGAATGTTTTGTTGTATGAAATTTACAGATTCGGGAAGAGGACAAAGATCCCGTCTACTTGTACTTTGAAAGTATGATGACTTGTGCTCGTGTTCGAGTATATGAGCGAAAAAAAGAGGACCAGAGACAACCATCTTCTTCCTCCTCCCCATCTCCATCATTTCAGCAGCAGAGTTTATGTCATTCTAGCCCTGAGAACCAGAGTAATGCAAAGGTGAGTTTCTTGTTGCATAATTTCTTTTCAATTTCTTTTTTTTTTTTTTTTTTTGAGACGGAGTCTCGCTCTGTCGCCCAGGC
This sequence comes from Colobus angolensis palliatus, assembly GCF_000951035.1. Taxonomy (NCBI): domain Eukaryota; kingdom Metazoa; phylum Chordata; class Mammalia; order Primates; family Cercopithecidae; genus Colobus; species Colobus angolensis. The sequence goes on from NW_012118855.1 coordinate 160,084, forward strand.
TGGAGTGCAGTGGCCGGATCTCAGCTCACTGCAAGCTCCGCCTCCCGGGTTCACGCCATTCTCCTGCCTCAGCCTCCTGAGTAGCTGGGATTACAGGCGCCCGCCACCTTGCCTGGCTAGTTTTTTGTATTTTTTTTGGTAGAGACGGGATTTCACCATGTTAGCCAGGATGGTTTCGATCTGCTGACCTCGTGATCCGCCTGTCTCGGCCTCCCAAAGTGCTGGGATTACAGGCTTGAGCCACCGCGCCTGGCCTCAATTTCTAATTCCCTGTTTTTGGTGTTAAGATTTGCATTACTATCAGAATAATTAATCTACTAATTATCCTACAGGGTAGAGAAGTTATATGTGACATGTTTATCAGTTTATTTCTCTGTGTACCTATTGTATGATATGTCCCTTAGGGTTATTACAAGTATTATTCTTTCTTGGTTGGGCGCCGTGGGTCATGCCTCTAATCCCAGCACTTTGGGACGCTGAGGCAGGTGGATCAGTTGAGCCCAGGATTTCGAGACTAGCCTGGCCAATATGGTGAAACCCTGTCTTTACTAAAAATACAAAAAAAAATTAGCTGGGCCTGGTGTCGCATGCCTGTAAACCCAGCTACTTGGGGCGCTGAGGAACGAGAA
>NW_012118855.1:161127-170196 GCF_000951035.1 Colobus angolensis palliatus
TGTATTTTTTAGTAGAGACGGGGTTTCACCATGTTAGCCAGGCTGGTCTCGATCTCCTGACCTCATGATCCGCCCGCCTCGGCCTCCCAAAGTGTGGGTATTACAGGAGTGAGCCACTGTGCCCTGCCTGAGATGGAGTTTTGCTCTTGTTGCCCAGGCTGGCATGCAATGGTACGGTCTCGGCTCAGTGCAACCTCTGCCTCCCAGGTACAAGCAATTCTCCTCCCTTAGCCTCCCGGGTAGCTGGAAATACAGGTGCCTGCCACCACATCCAGCTTTTTTTTTGTATTTTTAGTAGAGACAGGGTTCCACTATGTTGTCCAGGCTGGTCTCGAACTCTTGACCTCAGATGATCCACCCATCTCAGCCTCCCAAAGTGCTGGGATTACAGGCGTGAGCCACTGCACCTGGCCACATTTGCCCCCAGCACTTTGGGAGGCCGAGGTGGGCTGATTGAGACTAGCCTGGCCAACATGGTGAAACCCCATCCCTAGAAAAAATATAAAAAATTAGCTGGGCGTGGTGGTGGGCGCCTATAATCCCAGCTATTTGGGAGACTGAGGCAGGAGAATCACTTGAACACAGGAGACCGAGGTTGCACTGAGCTGAGGCCACGTTGCACTCCAGCCTGGGCAACAAGAGCAAAACTTCATCTCAAAAGAAAAAAAAGAAAAATGTAATTATGCACTGGATATCAAGAAAGTTAACTCAATAATAGGGAATAGTTTTCAAATATGCAGCCTGTACCAACAAAATCCTATATGATTTATGTAGTCGTTCAAGCAAACACAAGAAAATTGGTTCAATTTCTATGAATTATCAAGAGGAAAGGAAAATATGCCCTTCTGTCTCAATCAGGTTTGAATGACAGCTTTTTTGGATATAATAAAGACATACATGCACACAATAAAGACAAAATGTGTCTTCCCATTCGGAAATACTTCCTCTTTTAGTCCATTATATACTTTTCATAATCTTGTGTAGTAAGTCTTTGCTGCAACTGATGATATTCAAAGTAAATGCCTCCTGGTTTAGTGTTCTAAGAAGCCAATAGTTACAGCAATTTGAGCATTAAATGTACTTCTAGAATCTATAATATTCCAATGCTGTTACCAGGCAGGTAAACGCTGAGGCTGTAAAAAAGGATAAACTATGTTATAAGTCATGTATTTGTGATTATTTTGCAGAGATAAAGAGAATAATGTTATCATTAAGTGGAGAGCAAAATACAAAGCACATCCAACCAATTTTCTCTCCTGCATTTTTCATTCTCTGGAAAATTAAGGATGAAAGACATTCTTAAGGGGCAGCATTAATGCCAGTTCTTCTTAAAAACTCCTGTATTTTAAAACAAAAATTGAAACAGTAATTTAAAAATGTAAATTATATGTAATTTAGAACCTATAAACAGTATTTAAAATCATTAACACTTAACATTATTAATGACCACTTATTAGTTCTAATTTCAGATCTCATGGTAAATAAAAACTTTGTTACCTATATTAAAAAATTATGTAGTTAAGCTAGTAGAATAAACATCTATGTATCTATGCAGAGAAATTTTTAATTGCCTTTTTAGTATATTTTAAAATAATTTCTCATAATTATTTTAAACATTTTAATAAAAACTCTTTAAACTCAATGAGGTAGAATGAAAGACAAAAAGCATCATGTTTTTAAAGTAGTTAATATACTACTTTTACTTTGTTACATCATTTTGGATAAAAAAATTTCTGTTTTCCCAGCTTTCAGGAGGTAGATCTGGCTTTTAGGGACGACTAGGGACTCCCTAGTCTCCAGTTTGTTTAAAATACCCATGAATTAATTTTTAAGAAGGACAAACTTTTATGAAGTTTGTGATTATTTTGCAGAGATAAAGAGAATAATGTTATCATTAAGTGGAGAGCAAAATACAAAGCACATCCAACCAATTTTCTCTCCTGCATTTTTCATTCTCTGGAAAATTAAGGATGAAAGACATTCTTAAGGGGCAGCATTAATGCCAGCTCTGTTTATAAAGACACAAGAAGTAGTTTTTCAAAGTAAAGTTATTTATAACAAATAATCCTGATTATACATTTGATCCCAGTACTTACTGAAACTTGGTTAATAAGATCATTTTCTCAAATTTAAGAAATGGAATTAGGCATCTCTTAAACATGGGGAAAGTGGGACATTTGAGAAGTAATAACACCAATGAGAGTTTTTTGTCTAACTGCAACTGGGCAATTATACATTCTCCCATTTGATCCTGCTACTGTTTACCATGTGTCAGGTAGTGTGCCAGTGTGCTGTGCAATTACATGTACTACCTTATTTAACCATATGAGATTGGTGGTATTATCCCCATTGCACACATGAGGCAATAAAGCCCTAAGTTATATTGCTAGCAAGCAGTGGAGCCAGGATTTAAGACTAAGTATACTTGACACCAAAGGTGTCTTTTTTTTTTTTTTTAAAGAAAAGGCCCCCAAAATCCATTTTGTTATCCTGTTTTTGAGACGGGGTCTTGCTGTGTACCCCAGGCTGGAATGCAGTGGCCCAGCCTCAGCTCATTGTAAGCTCCGCCTCCCAGTTCACACCATTTTCCTGCCTCAGCCTCCTGAGTCGCTGGGACTAAAGGCGCCCGCCCCCACGCCCAGCTAATTTTTTGTATTTTTAGTAGAGTCGGGGTTTCACCGTGTTAGCCAGGATGGTCTCTATCTCCTGACCTCGTGATCCGCCCACCGTGGCCTCCCAAAGTGCTGGGATTACAGGCGTGAACCACGGTGCCTGGCCTGTTATCCTTATTATACCCTATGGCACCCGAAAGACTCAGTCTGTCATTTACTTGAACCACATAATGCTATCTAGATGGTTATATCCTCTGCTAATGCAAGAACTGATAAATTTTTAGATAACCAAGTGAATACTTACTCATTGTGAGGTGGGAAGTATTTTAGTCCTTCATTTAAATTTGCTGTTTATCCTCTGTGGCCTGTCTAGGGAGACATTCTACATATATGTAAAATGCTTAGGTCAGCATGTGCCTGGTACATTTTAAGTACCCTGTAAACACTAGCTTTCATTATTATCTGCCCAGAACAAAATCTGCTATTAATACGTTAACTACATAGATTAAATGGAAACTGCCATTATCCTACAGCTCTTGCCTCCTTGGCAACAGTGTTCTGGGTCAAAGGGTGGTGTCTGATCCAAGATGAACCATTCAGACTCCTTTCCTAGGATTTTAAAAATTGGAACTAAGGGCTGCTCTGTTTATGGAGTAACCATTTTTTTATTCCTCTCCTTTTTTTTTAAAGACGGAGTCTCGCTCAGCCACCCAGGCTAGAGTGCAGTGACACTATCTCGTTTCACTGCAACCACTGTCTCTGGGGTTCAAGCGATTCTCCCGTCTCAGCCTCCCGAGTAGCTGGCATTACAGGTGGACGCCACCATGCCTGGCTAATTTTTATATTTTAGTAGAGACAGGATTTTACCATGTTGACCAAGCTGGTCTTGAGCTCTTGACCTCGGGTGATCCGCCCACCTTGGCCTCCCAAAGTGCTAGGATTACAGGCGTGAACCACCACGTCCAGTCTATTCCTCTGCTTTCTTAATTTGCTTTCACTTAAAAAAAATTGGAACTAAGGAAAGAGGGCAGTCTCTCCTGATTAGTGAAAGTGGAATGATAAAAGAGTCTAGGTGGCAATCTTTCCAACCCATGGAGGAAGCTGGTATGAGAAACTTGAGGCACACATTCACAGATAATTTAAAGAAAAGGTTCTGATTCCAGTTACCCTTGTAGTTAGGCTATACCTCTCCCTTTCCATGGTTCAGCTGGTGGCTGGGGCTCCACCTTCACTTGTACTGCCACTTCAACATCAGTGGTGACTACCCAGAAAACCACTAAAGGTATAAATCAGCAGTTTTCTTTTAAACAGCAATTTGTTAATAATGACAAAAACAAAAAAATTTAAATGTACATATCGTTTTGACCCTAAATTTTAAGTGTCCATAGCATGAGGGCACAAAGATATATGCGTGTATGTGTGTTTACTCAAACATACACATACATATGACTGTTCAGTGCACTATTGTCCTCGCTAATGAGAAATTGGAGGCAGAATGCCTGTTAATAGAGGATTTGATAAATTAAAAAGTATTATTCTTTCTGATCCTGGAGTAATTTTTAAAAATTCTGGTTTTATTTATCTGTAATTATTAGGGTGTGCATCTTTCCACATTGGCAAATTTTCTTTCTTTCTCACTTTTTTTTTTTTTTTTTGATAGGGCCTCACTCTGTCACCCAGGCTGAAGTGCAGTGGCGCGGTCTTGGCTCACTGCAACCTTCACCTCCCTGGCTCAAGCGGTCCTTCTGTCTCAGCCTCCCAACTAACTGGGACTACAGGTGTGCGCCACCATTTGTGGCTAAGCTTTCGTGTTTTTTGTATAGATGGGGTTTTGCCATGTTGGCCAGGCTGGTTTTGAACTCCTGGGCTCAAGTGATCCTCGGCCTCCCAAAGTGCTGGGATTACAGGCATGAGCCACCAAGACTGGCCTCAATTGGTGAATTTTCTGAATAGCTGCAGTTTGTTTTGTTTAACAGCAAATAAATATGTTTCCCTCTTTACTAGAAAGTACAATGTGAATTATTTTCTTGATGACTCTGTTACTATCAGGGACATTAGGGAACAAAGCTACGTGTTTTTGCCCAGGGTTTTATATGATAGTGATGTAGCTGTGGATGTGGATTGAAGCTGTTGACATTTTAATCATTCTAATGATTTAAACTTCCATGAGAGATTTAATGCTTTTGTCCAAGTTTCTGTAGGTATTGAATATATGTTAAGTTAAAGTATTTCTGTGTTACTGTCTCTTTCAGGAACCTGATTGTGAACAGCAGCCCTTAAAACAACTCACCTGTGACTTGGAGGATGATTCTGAAAAATTACAAGGTCAGAATGAACACTAGATCTTAACATTTGGTAGAAATTATTCAGATCTAGATTATATTAATAATGGGAGAAAACCCCAACCATCAGTTCGGAATACGTCTGCCTACCCTGTTTGAAACTTATGCCAAAAACAAGGACAATAAGTAAAAGTTTTTTTTCCCATTATTTGGTCTGTTAACACTCCTGCTCTCAAAAATAAAATTCATTCATGTTGATATAGCATGTTGTTGCAAGAGACATTTAGGATGAGGTCAGTGAATTTTTTTTAACTTCTTTCCACACCTCAGCAATGTTGGCATCATTAGCTGTTGGTCCTCAATCACTGCCACCTCTGGGGAAATCTAGAAGGAGAAAGGAAGGGAATATTACTATGACTTACTAGTAGAGGCTACTGTCAGAATTACTTTGATGAGGGGTAGTGGTCAGGGAGTTAACAATTTGTTTTTGGTTATGCTTCCTGAGACTTCTAACACTTAAGCAGCAGGGCTTCCTAACTTCTTAAAAAATGTCATGGTACATAAAAATAATTATAATGTTTCTATAGCACATTGAGGTAAGTGGAGGAGGCTGCTAGGGTGGAGGGAACCTGCCTGAGAGTGTGAGCACCCTGAGAGGATTGTGGGGGCCCTTAACATACCAGTACACTCATTGGGAAGCTGTACTAAGGAAATCCAGGAGTCTAGTGAAATACATATCTAGCTGGGCGCGGTGGCTCAAGCCTGTAATCCTAGCACTTTGGGAGGCTGAGACAGGCGGATCACGAGGTCAGGAGATCGAGACCATCCCGGCTAACACGGTGAAACCCCGTCTGTACTAAAAATACCAAAAACTAGCCGGGCGAGGTGGCGGGCGCCTGTAGTCCCAGCTACTCGGGAGGCTGAGGCAGGAGAATGGCCTGAACCCGGGAGGCAGAGCTTGCAGTGAGTTGAGATCCGGCCACTGCACTCCAGCCTGGGCGACAGAGCAAGACTCCGTCTCAAAAAAAAGAAATACATATCTAGTCAACATGTTGCCATGGATAGAATACTACTTTGGGGAGCTGAGTGATCTGCATACAATGTAGAAATGGAGCAATCATATCTAGAAGCGCAGATGTAATTTAGAAGTATTTGCGGTAGAAATTAAGAGGTAGAGTGCACTTAAAATCAGAATACTACAGCTGGGTGTAGTGGCTCGCGCTGTAATCCCAGCACTTTGGGAGGCTGAGACAGGCAGATCACGAGGTCAGGAGATCGAGACCATCCTGGCTAACACGGTGAAACCCCGTCTCTACTAAAAATACAAAAAAAAAAATAAAAAAAACTAGCCGGGCGAGGTGGCGGGCGCCTGTAGTCCCAGCTACTCGGGAGGCTGAGGCAGGAGAATGGCCTGAACCCGGGAGGCAGAGCTTGCAGTGAGCTGAGATCCGGCCACTGCACTCCAGCCTGGGCGACAGAGCAAGACTCCGTCTCAAAAAAAAGAAATACATATCTAGTCAACATGTTGCCATGGATAGAATACTACTTTGGGGAGCTGAGTGATCTGCATACAATGTAGAAATGGAGCAATCATATCTAGAAGCGCAGATGTAATTTAGAAGTATTTGCGGTAGAAATTAAGAGGTAGAGTGCACTTAAAATCAGAATACTACAGCTGGGTGTAGTGGCTCGCGCTGTAATCCCAGCACTTTGGGAGGCTGAGGCAGGCAGATCATGAGGTCAAGAGATCCAAGACCATCCTGGCCAACATGGTGAAACCCCGTTTCTACTAAAAATACAAAAACTAGCTGGGCGTGGTGGCACACGCCTGTAGTCCCAGCTACTTGGGAGGCTGAGGCAGGAGAATCACTTGGGAGGCAGAGGTTGTAGTGAGTCGAGAACCTGGGAGGCAGAGGTTGTAGTGAGTTGAGATCACGCCACTGTACTCCAACCTGGTGACAGAGCTAGACTTCGTTTCCCAAAAAAAAAAAAAAAAAAAATCAGAATACTATTTTTCTGGCTGTTCTTTAGGATTGACTCTAATCTTTACATGTTTCAAAGCATCTTGTAAGTAGCTTCACTTTGCCTATATGGATAGCAAAATAGTAACCTATACCAGTGAAGCTTAACCTTGGTTATAGGTCATGGTTTCTTTGCAAGCTAACTCTAATGTAATAATTGTGGCATTTAGAGCAGTGTTAAGGAAGCTCCCTGTTAGAGCCCAGTCACCAGGATAATGAGGACTATTGTAGTCTTATTCTCTGGAACTTTTTCTTCTTGGAAAACTCCCAAATTGTGAAAGTTAATACATTTTAAGTTATTACTGTGAAAGAACATGAGAATGTGGCAGTTTTTTTCAGAGTTCCGTACAAAATGCTGGGATACAGAAATCTTTCAACTTTTTATTTATTATTATTATTTTTCATCAGAAAAGAGCTGGAAGTCTCCCTGCAATGAAGGGGAATCCTCTTCTACTTCTTACATGCATCAGAGGTCACCTGGTGGTCCCACCAAACTGATTGAGATCATCTCAGACTGCAACTGGGAGGAGGATCGGAACAAGATTTTGAGCATCTTATCCCAGCACATCAATAGCAACATGCCACAATCACTTAAGGTGGGCAGCTTCATCATTGAGTTGGCTTCTCAGCGAAAGAGCCGGGGTGAGAAGAACCCTCCTGTTTATTCTTCTCGTGTGAAAATCTCTATGCCATCATGTCAAGACCAAGATGATATGGCTGAGAAATCTGGATCAGAGACTCCTGATGGTCCATTGTCCCCTGGGAAAATGGAGGATGTCTCTCCTGTGCAGACAGATGCCCTGGATTCAGTGAGGGAGAGATTACATGGAGGCAAAGGTCTGCCTTTTTATGCAGGGCTTTCTCCTGCAGGGAAGCTTGTGGCCTATAAACGTAAACCCAGTTCAAGTACATCTGGGCTTATCCAGGTGAGAATTATCTTTAATCTGGGTATAGCACCTTTTTATACCTAGGTAGCATCATGATTTTTCAGAGCCCTTTATGGTCCTGATATCCTTTATCTTTACATTTCCTGGGAACTGGATGACGAAATTATTATCTCTTTTTGTAATAGGCCTAGTTTAGATGCATACCTAGAGTGAATTTTTGTCACATTTATGAACAGAAATGTAGAGCCTTGTATTAGTTTATAATTTTCTTCCTAATCTTCCCAGAAAGTTGCTCTTCATAAACTTTATTGCCTGCAGGCTCTAGTGATACTTTGACAATAAAGCAAGGATAATCAGGGATTCAGTCTAGCTCTTGGAATTTATTATTAGCAGATAGGTTTCAAAACAAAACCATGGTTAGAATGGTTAGGTGTAAGTGGAAGATGAAATTGACTTAGAGATAGGCAATGTATGTTTAGAAACTTGGGGAAAATTTTCATGTTTAAAATTTTATTTATTATTTATTTAGTGCAATCTTGGCTCACAGCAACCTCTGCCTCCTGAGTTCAAGCGATTCTTTGTGCCTCAGCCTCCCAAGTAGCTGGGATTACAGGCATGTGACACCACACCTGGCTAATTTTGTGTGTGTGCGTGTGTTTTTTTGTTTGTTTGTTTCTTGGTTTTTTTTTAAGTAGAGACAGGGTTTCGCCATATTGTGCAAGCTGATCTCGAACTTCTGAGCTCTGGTGATCCACCCACCGTGACCTCCCAAAGTGCTAGGATTACAGGTGTGAGCCACCATGCCCGGCTGAAAATTTTAATTTAGTAAGGTGTTATTTAAATACAAGAGTAAAAATTGAGCCATATTTACTTAATTATATCTTTTCTTTATCTGATTCATAGGGGTTTTGTCAGTGTAATCATTGTAGAACAAATATCTCTATCCTTGATATTTAGTAATTCACGCAGGTTATATTAGTAAAATTATACTGGCATATAGAAAATTTGAAACGAGACGTTCTGAATTAATGTCATAGTCAAAAAGGTTTTTCTAGCTGAGCACGGTTGCTCACGCCTGTGATCCCAGCACTTTGGGAGGCCGAGGTGGTGGATCACCTGAGGTCAGGAGTTTGAGACTAGCCTGGCTGACATGGCGAAACCCCATTTCTACTAAAAATAAAAAAGCCCAGCATGGTGGCGCGGGCCTGTAATCCCAACTTCTCGGGAGGCTGAGGCAGGAGAATCATTTGAACCTGGGAGGTGGAGA
>NW_012118855.1:170736-171424 GCF_000951035.1 Colobus angolensis palliatus
GGGTAGCGGAGGTTGTAGTGAGCTGAGATCGTGCCTCTGCACTCCAGCCCGGGCAACAGAGCGAGACTCCATCTCAAAAAAGAAAATAATAATTATGAGATTGATCTAAGATTGATCTACGTAATTTAAAAACTTTTTATTGCAGTTTACTATTGTGCATGCTATGTAAATACTTCTGTTGATATTTCTTCACTCTTGATGAGGAGAACGGTATTTTCTCTACCTTATTTATTGATTGACACTTTGAAAACAGGTTTGGCTAATATAATTTCTAGTGAGACCGGACTCCCTAAAATACAAGCATGGAAATTTTTTGTTCTGTTCTACCCAGGACTCACAAAGCCACCATAGAATGTGTCTATATAAGCAGTCAGGCAACTGTAAGATAAACTTTGGGGAAGCTACAGAGTAGGCTTCAGCACAGTCCCAAGGGAGCCGGGAGGGTATCTGACCTATTTCCATATAGCCTAAAAAGTTACAGTAAAGTTTACTTTCAAGGGGAACGATCACATTCTTTGTACTAAACTCAAGGCAGAGATATTCTTGATCTGTGTGGGAATAATCATAATTTTACCAAAGTAGCAAAGAGTAATTTTGTTTTGTGTCTCTGAAGATGGAGTTGCTTGCTGTAGCTAGTCTCCTCACCAATTCCCTATTAGAGAGTAGATTCTACCTCACTCCATCTCCC
>NW_012118855.1:172160-174405 GCF_000951035.1 Colobus angolensis palliatus
GGGCGACAGAGCAAGACTCCGTCTCAAAAAAAAAAAGAAAAGAAAAGAAATCAACCCCCACAAAAAACAACTGTGCTGGTACCCGTGGTGGGCAGTCCAATCAACTCAGGCAGCAGAGGGAATCTTTACTTCATTTGTTGGTTCACTTTCTTCTGACCGTTTAGTTAATTATATCTAGAATTAGAATGAGTTTCTACCAACATTCATTTTGAACCCATGTTTTATCCAAGAGATGAAAACAGTATTTTCAAAACTAAGCTTTTTGAAAATTGACAACTGTGAGGTAATTGTGGCTTAGATTATTGCAACAATGATTGTCTTGTAACTTAAAGTAGATTTCACTTATATTTTTCAAATATGAAGGATACTTGAAAGGATACTTGAGAGAGCTTCATTATGCCTCTCTGGTCTTGTCAGAGAGATTCTGTGGGACACAGTTACTCATTTTTGCTAATGAGGTTAATAGCTTAACCAGAATGGCTTATTTAAGAGGAAAACAATTGGATAATTCTAGTTGTCTAGATTTGATGATAACTTTCACATACCTAGGATGCAGAAATGATGAGTTTCTGATTCTCTGTTTTCAAACTACAATATGAACGAGATGAGATTAGTTCAGAATATCAGATGACAGCATTTTTCTACCTCCTGATTACTCAGATTATTCTCAATGGAAAAAGTCTACTTCTTTTTCCTTTTTAAATCTGAAAAATAGACTTATAAAAGCTTGTAAAAATGAAGCCCCTGTCAAGGGAGAGGAGTTAGCAAGAGAATTTTATCTTTACAGAATTTCTCTTTGCCACTTGTTTCAGGTTAATGGTAAGAGTTACCCGCAGGCTAAGTTGCTATTGGGACAGATGGGGGCATTGCATCCAGCCAATAGGCTAGCTGCTTATATCACAGGCAGGTTGCGACCCTCAGTCCTGGACCTCTCAACCCTCAGTACTGTCATCTCCAAGGTAGCATCCAATGCCAAGGTGGCTGCATCCAGGAAACCACGTACCCTGTTGCCTTCAACATCCAATTCCAAAATGGCATCCTCCTCTGGCACTGCAACAAATCGCCCTGGGAAGAATCTGAAGGCGTTTGTCCCAGCAAAACGGCCAATTGGTAAGTTAGGGTGTATGTATAGTTTGGAAAGACCTGTGACTTGGTGGTGGGACAGTAGGTGACAGGTATGGAGGTTGTAAAAGTTAGAGAAATATGTAATTTGGCATTATTCTTATTCTTGATGTCTGTCTTGACTGGACTTTTTTGATTGTTTGGGGTTAACTTCTGATAACCTGCAATATTAGATGAATTGAATTGTTTTATAGTTATTTTCTTTGTTTTAAATTTTTATTTTATATTTTAATACTACTGACCTGAAGGCAAGTTTTACAGTTATTTTTAAGGTTTTTACTGGTTTTTATTAATGTAGAAAAGACAGGATTTTAATTTTGTTTCTAAAAAGGGAAGATATTTAAAAATAGTTTACCATTTTTCTAAATTATTTACTAAAATATTTTACTAAATTAAAAATAGTTAACTATTTTCCTATGAGTACTCGTGTTTTTGGCATCTTGCTGAACTCTTGCTGGTGCTGTGTAAATGCTTCTGTTGGTATTTCTTAAACTTACGAAACCAAGGAGCTAGCAAAAGCTAGTAGGGTAAGTAGTATAGGCTTAAAGTGGAAAGCTCCTATAAATACAGTTTTGGAAATGTTGATTTATTCCATTCATCTCGGTTCTATGAATGAAAATTCTCTTTTCCTTAACATTTAAATGCTGAAGTCTATAATAAATTACCTTCTTGAAGCATTGGTGTTTTAGCATTGAGAGTATCTGTAGTTGGTTTATGGAATTCCTCTTTTTGTTGTTTCAAATCTGTTAGGAATGTTAAGTAAGAGTGTGTGTGAAGATAGAAGATATTTATTGTTTGCCTTAAAAGAACCTATTTTGGCCGGGTGTGGTGGCTCACACCTGTAATCCCAGCAGTTTGGGAGGCCGAGGCGGGCGGATCACGAGGTCAAGAGATCGAGACCATCCTGGCCAACACGGTGAAACCCCATCTCTACTAAAAATACAAAAATTAGCTGGGAGTGGTGGCGTACGCCTGTAGTCCCAGCTACTTGGGAGGCTGAGGCAGGAGAATCACTTGGGAGGCAGAGGTTGTAGTGAGTCGAGAACCTGGGAGGCAGAGGTTGTAGTGAGTTGAGATCACGCCACTGTACTCCAACCTGGTGACAGAGCTAGACTTCGTTTCC
>NW_012118855.1:175115-191388 GCF_000951035.1 Colobus angolensis palliatus
CACTTTGGGAGGCTGAGGCGGGCGGATCACCTGAGGTCGGGAGTTCAAGACCAGCCTGACCAGCATGGAGAAACCCTGTCTCTACTAAAAATACAAAAATTAGCCGGGTGTGGTGGCGCATGCCTGTAATCCCAGCTACTCAGGAAGGCTGAGGCAGGAGAATTGCTTGAACCCGGAGACAGAGGTTGCAGTGAGCCAAGATCGTGCCATTGCACTCCAGCTTGGGCAACAAGAAAGAAACTCCATCTCAAAAAAGAAAAAAAAGAAATTATGCAGGTAGGTAGTACCTGTAAGAAACTGACCCGGTGGTGCACAATAAATGTCGGTAAGCACAGTCACTGAGAGGATAAAATATGAGAACTGAAGATTTTTGACCTGCAAATTTCTATTTGCAGCGGCTCGACCCTCTCCTGGTGGTGTGTTCACACAGTTTGTGATGAGTAAAGTTGGAGCCTTGCAGCAGAAGATACCTGGAGTTAGCACACCCCAAACCCTGGCAGGGACACAGAAGTTCAGTATCAGACCTTCTCCAGTAATGGTCGTCACACCTGTGGTTTCTTCTGAGCCAGTTCAGGTGTGCAGCCCTGTGACTGCTGCTGTCACTACTACCACCCCTCAAGTGTTTTTAGAAAATGTTACTGCTGTGACACCTATGACTGCTATTTCTGACGTGGAAACTAAAGAAACTACTTATTCTTCTGGTGCCACCACTACAGGGGTTGTTGAGGTCTCTGAAACTAATACCAGCACCCCTGTAACATCTTCGCAGTCTACAGCCACTGTGAACCTTACCAAAACCACTGGGATAACTACCCCTGTGGCTTCAGTTGCTTTTCCTAAGTCTTTGGTAGCATCTCCTCCAACCATAACTCTTCCTGTTGCTTCCACTGCCTCCACCTCCTTAGTCGTGGTGACTACAGCTGCATCTTCCTCCATGGTGACCACACCAACTTCATCTCTGGGCTCTGTTCCTATTATACTCTCAGGAATTAATGGGAGTCCACCAGTGAGCCAGAGACCAGGTAAGGCCTAGATGTTACTAGCTGCTTTATTACTGTACACCTATTTATATAACTTTGTGGTTGTGATAGGATTATAGCTATATCAGGATAACAGTATAGGTGTTTCTATTGTAACATGGTACACGTATTCCTGAAAACCTCTGCATGCTGCAAAACTGAACACTTAAATTAATGGAGCTCATGGTTAATACGGGATTGGGATAAATCACTGAAAATATATGCAGTTTTGTAAGCAGAACATTAATAAAAACAACTGATAACCTTGAGAGATAACTTGAACAGTCTTAACTGATAGTTTAATGGAACTGGAGATTGTGACTCAAAATACTCAAAAACATTAGAATGGAAGTGGTGGCTGAAGGATACTAAAGTAATGCAGGTAAGACTGGAGCTCTGAGCCACTAAGATGGGCATGGGAGGAAACCTGACCTGTGTGCTGAGAGCTAGGGGTGCACGTCTTTGAGGAGGGAGCCCCAAATGCAGATGTTCCTTTTGTGGGGGGTGCAGGGGTGCTGCTTTTTAATTAGACAGATGAGCAGACTTCATCTCCTTTTGTCTAGTAAAAATCACTAATGAATCAGGATCTATTTAATCATTGGACATGAACTGATTGAAATAGAAACAAGGAGGCATATTTGTTTAGGGCTCTAATATTTTTATAAACTTTTTAGTTAAAGTATTTCTTTTATTGGCTTAGGTTGAGTGAATTTGAAATAGGAATATCCTACACTTTGTGTAGTTTTTATATCTAGATGCAACTAGCTAAAGTAAATGGTTCTTTTAATCCACTCATACAGGAATTAATATGGAAAAGAGCAAGAAACTTTGCAGAATTTGAGGGGAAATAGTTACCCAACAGCAATTCTGTCTTGGTTATTGATGTTTTTCTCTTAAATATTTTTGCATTTAGTGATATGGTCAAAATTCCTCTCTGTCTTTTATGGAAGAAGAGATTGAGAGTTAGTTTGTAAGTTGAAGTTCTGTTGAAGGGAAAAGTGAATCTCATATATATATATATATATGTATATATGTGTATATATGTATATATATGTATGTATATATGTGAATCTCATATATATATGTGAATCTCATATATATATATATATTTATTTTTTTTTAATTAAAAATTTTTTTTTTGAGATGGAGTCTTGCTCTGTCACCCAGGCTGGAGTGCCCTCACTGCAACCTCTACCTCCCAGGTTCACGTGATTCTCCTGCCTCAGCCGCCCAAGTAGCTGGGACTACAGGCTCCCACCACCATGCCTGGCTAATTTTTTGTATTTTCAGTAGAGACAGGGTTTCTCCATTTTGGTCAGACTGGTCTGGGTCTCTGTGATCTGCCCACCTCGGCGTCCCAAAGTGCTGGGATTACAGGTGTGAGCCACCGCTTTCGGCTTGCGAATCACAATATTAAATGTGTCTGTCTTCTGCTTCGTCCCATAAATAAGCCCATAAAACATGATTAGTCTGATACATAGTTTTGGGAGTGAAGTCGTTAGTGAAACTACTTTGATTTCCTATTGAATCTCAAGGTGCATATCTGTTATATTTTAACAGATCATGTCTTCTAAACCATACGGATTCCAGCCTTTTTCAGTACTCTTAATTCTTTCTTGAAACAGTAAAGTAGTTTATTCTTCTGTAGTTCTGTTGTTTCTCAGACTTTAGTTATTTAGGATATGCATTCACATATTTTGCTGAGTCCCATCTGTACTGTCACTTGCCTAATATTTTTATTTAAATCAACTGCTTTTTTATATGTAAATGTGTGTGTGTGTATGTGTTTGTTTGTTTGTTTGTTTATTTATTGAGAAGGAGTCTCGCTCTGTTGCCCAGGCTGGAGTGCAGTGGCGCTATCTCAGCTCACTGCAACCTCCGCCTCCCAGGTTCAAGTGGTTCTCCTGCCTCAGCCTCCTGAGTAGCTGGGATTACAGGTACCTGCTACCATGCCCGGGGTATATTATATTTTTAGTAGAGACAGGGTTTCACCATGTTGACCAGGCTTGTCTTGAACTCTTGATCTTGTGATCTGCCTGCCTTGGCCTCCCAAAGTGCCAGGATTATTACAGGCGTGAGCCACAGCGCCTGGCTGTAAATGTGTTTTTAAAAGAGATAGCATTAATTGGAAACCAGCATTACTTGGCATAATAGAGGTTAACCCTATAAAGAAATATACTGGAAACTATAATAATAAAAAAATCATTAAATTCCTGTTAGCTACTATATATTCTGAGCACATGGCTTTGCTGTGTTTCTTTTAAAGAAGAAAGCTAGAAAATACTAGAGTAACATTAAACACATATCATCAAAGAGTTTACCTAAAAGTATCTTCTATAATACCATTTGAGGAAAAAAAAGTAGATATATTTTTAATAAAAATGTATTTTTATTAAAAAAAAATAGAGAGAGAGAGACAGACACACAGACGGGGTCTTGCCCTGTCATCCAGGTTGGAGTGTAGTGGCATGATCATGGCTCCCTGCAGTCTCGACATCTCAGGCTCAAGTGATCCTCCCATTTCAGTCTCTCATAGCTGGGATCATAGGCATGTGCCACCACACCTGGTTAATTTTTTTTGATTTTCAGTAGAGGCGAGGTCTGGCTGTGTTGTCCAGGCTAGTCTTGAACTCCTGGGCTCAAGCAGTCCTTGCATCTTGGCCCCACAAAGTGCTGAGATTACAGGCTTGAGCCGCTGCATCCTGCCAGGAAGTACTGACTTTTAACAAATACCTAATCTTTTAAAATAAATAGACCTGACTCAGGTAACTGCTACTTAAGGAAGTGCGTGTAGTTTTTTTCTCTATTTATAAAGAGGGTCTCATGTTGGCACTTTGATATCTGTGACTTTTAAATTTTGATTTTTCTCCTTTTTCTCTTTACCTTCCTTTTCCTTGCACACATTTAAGTAAACCATCACATATTTAGTGCGTATATTAAAGACTGCTTTCATTGTCTGAATTAGTTTTTGAATCACTCTGTAAAAGTTAATTTGAAGAAAAAAGTTGAAAATTAAGAATACATTAACATATTTGTTTCTTAATTCACGTATGATAGATTAATATGGCCGGGCGCGGTGGCTGATGCCTGTAATCCTAGCACTTTGGGAGGCCAAGGCTAGGGTAGATCACCTGAGGTCAGGAGTTTTAAGACCAGCCTGGCCAACATGGTGAAACCCCGTCTCTACTAAAAATACAAAAAAATATTAGCCGGACGTGGTGGTTGCATGCCTGTAATCCCAGGTACGCTGGAGGCTGAGGCAGAAGAATCGCTTGAACCCGGGAGGCAGAGGTTTCAGTGAGCCAAGATCTTGCCATCGCACTGCAGCCTGGGCAACAGAGTGAGACTCCGTCTCAAAAAAAAAAAAAAGATAGATGAATATTTTTTGTTTAAATTGCACACGATTGTTTTCATGAAGTTTGGTCTTTGCGTTTTATTTAATATTTAAGAGTAGTCCTGGATTTTCTATATAATTTTTTCATCTAAATGTTATGAGCATGACTTTCTGTTAAAAATATGATATTTTTTTGTGTGGGCGGAGTGCCTGATAGAAAATCACATGTTAAGCTAAAGTCTTTGTTTTGTTTCGTTTGTTTGATTTTTTTTTCTCTTTAGTAGCAAACTTTCTATTTATTGTTAAATAAACCTACCAATTTTTATTTGTTAATGTTAAATAAGCTCACCAATTTGAATAGTAATGTTAGACCAGTTTCATTTATGCTTACTATTACCATGATTCCTACCTCTTTATCTCTCTGATCTAAAAAAAAATCTAGATTACTTATACTGTTTTTTCCTGTGTCTTTAGTATTTTGAAATATCTCTTCCAATCAGTAAAGGGTATCTTTAAGTACTATTAATGGTTTGAAATCTCTATTAATTCATATCTTCTGCATTAAATTTCTGCTTTTTCTTTTTGTTTTAAAAGCATCTTTTGCCTCTTCTAAGCCAGGTTTATTTCCCTGCTTCTTTGATGTCTCTTAATTTCATTTCATTTTGGGGGTTTTATGTAATTTTTTCCTTCTGAAAAATAATTCCCACAAACCTTTAAGCTTTGCTTATTTGTTAGTGAATTTTAAAAACCAAAAAGCCCTTTATAAACCAAGGATTTTTAGTTCTTAATTTCCTCAGGTGGTATAAGCTTAGAAATTCAGTCATAACTCTCTAGTAAGTGTTATGAGCTTTAATTTTAAAGTGAAATTGTGCAGGATCTGAATTTTATTTAAAAAAATAAAGAAGAGGCCAGGCACATTGGCTCATACCTGTATTCCCAACACTTTAAGAGGCCAAGGCAGGAGGATTGCTTGAGCCCCAGGAGTTCGAGACCAGCCTGGGCAACATAGCAAACCCCATCTCTACAAAAAAAAAAAAAAAGAAAAGTGTGCACCTGTGGTCCCAGCTACTTGGGAGGCTGAGCCTGGGAGTTCGAGGTGGCAATGAGCTGTGATTGCACCACTGCACTCTAGGCTGGGCAACAGAGTGCGATCCTGTCTCAAAAGAATAAAGTTGAAGCATAATTTTATCATAAATGATCTCTTTAACAAAGGAATCCAGATTTAGAGAGATACCCATGTTTTTCTTTAGGCAAAAGTATTATCTCTTTAAATGTGCCTCTTGACAATTTGTACTCTATTTTTTACCATTCTAAATGTAAAGCTCCATAATGTCTGGCTGTTCTCAGCCATAAATAATGTATTAGGAAACTACAGAATTTTAGCAACTTTATAATCCAAATTAGAAGTTATTTGCATCAAGGTCAGATTCTGTGTCTTAATGACTGGGCATGGTGGCTCATGGCTGCAATCCCAACACTTTGGAAGGCCGAGATAGCAGGATCGCTTGAGGCCAGGAGTTTGAGACTAGCTTGAGCAACAAAGCAAGACCCTGTCTCTGCAAAGAATAACATAATTAGCCAGGTGTAGTGACACATGCCCGTAGTCCCAGCTACTTGGAAGGCTGAGGCAGGAGGATCTCTTGAGCCCAGGAGTTTGAGACTGCAGTAAGCTATGATTGAGCCACTGCACTGAAGGACTGAAGGTAGTGCAACCCTGTCTCTCTTAAAAAAAAATTAGGCTGGGTGCGGTGGCTTATGCCTATAATCTTAGTTAGCACTTTGGGAGGCTGAGGAGGGCAGATCGCTTGAGGTCAGGGGTTTGAGACCAGCCTGGGAAACATGGTGGAACCCTGTCTCTACCCAAAAATAAGGAAATAGGCCAGCTGTGCTGGTGCACACCTGTAGTCGCAGCTACTCGGGATGCTGAGGTGGGAGAATCGCTTGAACTAGGGAGGCGTGGAGGTTGTGTAGTCAGTCGAGATTGTGTCATTGCACTCCAGCCTGAGCAACAAAGCAAGACTGTGTCTTGAAAAAAAAAAAAAAGTATGAATACTGTTTTTCCTACATGTGTTAAAGGGGAATTTTGGTACTATGTTTCCAATTCCTGTTTTTCAGAAAATCCTGCTCAAATTCCAGTGGCTACTCCACAGGTCTCTCCTAACACAGTGAAACGTGCTGGACCTCGACTGTTGTTGATTCCAGTGCAGCAGGGTTCTCCTACTCTTAGATCTGTCTCAAACACACAACTTCAGGGACATCGAATGGTCTTGCAGCCTGTTAGGAGTCCAGGTGGAATGAACCTATTCAGGCACCCTAATGGGCAGATTGTCCAGCTTCTACCTTTGCATCAGCTTCGAGGCTCTAATACCCAGCCCAACTTACAGCCTGTCATGTTTCGGAACCCAGGTATAAAGTTCTTTTTCATGAACTTTTCTTTTGTTGAATCACTTGGCCATATGGTATGTTAATACACCAGGACATCGGAAGTCTTGCTATGGGCAGTCATGATTTAAAAATTTCTCTCTTATTTTTTAAACCAGGGTCTGTGATGGGAATCCGGTTACCTGCTCCTTCCAAACCCTCTGAGACTCTGCCATCTTCCACTTCATCTTCTGCTTTCTCTGTCATGAATCCTGTAATCCAAGCTGTTGGGTCTTCTTCAGCAGTGAATGTTATCACTCAGGCACCATCATTGCTTTCCTCTGGAGCTAGTTTTGTGTCTCAGGCTGGTACATTGACCCTGAGGATTTCTCCTCCTGAACCACAAAGCTTTGCAAGTAAAACAGGCTCTGAAACCAAAATAACCTATAGCTCAGGAGGACAGCCTGTTGGTACAGCCAGTCTTATTCCTCTCCAGTCTGGTAGTTTTGCCTTGTTACAGCTCCCAGGACAAAAGCCTGTTCCTAGCTCCATTCTTCAACATGTTGCTTCCCTTCAGATGAAGAGGGAATCTCAGAATCCAGACCAGAAAGATGAAACAAATTCAATAAAAAGAGAGCAAGAAACCAAGAAGGTTCTACAGTCAGAAGGAGAGGCTGTAGACTCTGAGGCTAACATAATAAAACAAAACTCCGGAGCTGCTACCTCAGAAGAAACTCTGAATGATTCCTTGGAAGATAGGGGTAATCATTTGGATGAAGAATCCCTTCCAGAAGAAGGTTCTGCAACTGTCAAACCATCTGAGCATTCCTGTATCACTGGGTCACCTGCAGATCAAGACTATAAAGATGTTAATGAAGAGTATGGGGCTAGGAATCGTAACAGTTCCAAAGAAAAAGTGGCTGTTCTAGAAGTTAGGACCATTTCTGAAAAAGCCGGTAATAAGACCGTCCAAAATTTAAGTAAAGTACAGCATCAAAAACTTGGTGATGTGAAGGTGGAACAGCAGAAAGGATTAGACAATCCAGAAGAAAACTCAAGTGAATTTCCAGTCACCTTTAAGGAAGAAAGTAAATTTGAATTGTCAGGAAGCAAAGTTATGGAACAGCAATCTAATCCACAGCCAGAGGCCAAAGAGAAGGAATGTGGAGACTCTCTGGAGAAAGACAGTATTAGAGAAAGATGGAGAAAACATCTGAAGGGCCCCTTAACCAGGAAGTGTGTTGGAGCTTCACAGGAATGTAAGAAAGAGGTAGACGAGCAGTTAATTAAAGAAACAAAGACATGTCAGGAAAATTCAGATGTGTTTCAGCAAGAACAAGGCATCTCTGACTTACTTGGAAAAAGTGGAATTACTGAAGATGCCAGAGTTTTGAAAACTGAATGTGATTCTTGGAGTAGGATTTCTAATCCTTCAGCCTTCTCCATTGTTCCTAGGAGAGCTGCAAAAAGCAGCAGAGGGAATGGACATTTTCAGGGTCACTTACTGCTACCTGGAGAACAGATACAACCAAAGCAAGAGAGGAAGGGTGGGAGAAGCAGTGCTGACTTCACTGTTTTGGATTTGGAAGAAGATGACGAAGATGAGAATGAGAAAACCGATGATTCTATTGATGAAATTGTGGATGTTGTTTCTGACTACCAGAGTGAAGAGGTTGATGATGTAGAAAAGGTGGTGAGCCCATTTTTGTTGTGACTGAAACCCTAAAGGATTTAAATTATTTATTAGAGACAGAAGCTTTTTCAGAAGATCACTAAGACATAGTACATTTAATTGGATGCCTAGGTTTAGATTATGACTTAAATGGCTTAGTAGTTTTTTAGGCTGTGTCAATCAAGCATCACTTATTGAGCTTTTATTCTTTGAGACTTGCCTGGTTTTATGGGAAGGCTGGTTTAAGCATTTGGGGGATAGGTGCTTGAGAGTCCCTACTCATTTTTAAGTTAGATTTTTAAAATCCCAAAACCACTACTCCCATTTGATCCCAGTCAATTTCTGTGACGTTTTCTATGTGAGGTGGTTGTAGCTTCTCTGGTAGATGTTAATCAGAAACTGGGAATGGGTGACCTTACAACTGGAGGAGAACTTACTCACTTGCATATAGAGAGATGTTTTTGTTTTTGGAGAAAAACTGGAAAATACCATGTTTTGATATTCTAATACCATTTGGCCTTGAGTTGCTTTTATTTTTAGTCTTTGGAATTTATATTCTAGACTTTGGTCATCGTCCTTTGTAATATGACCTTTATGGCCTAGTTTTATTATTTTCCCGAAGTGTTTTTTATAGGATTCCTTTTTAGGGTTGTCGTATTTACTGAAATAAGTAACTGTCAGGTATTGATACAGTGCAGGAGTTGTACAAATGTTTTCTGTAAAAGGCCAGATAGTAAATAGTTTTAGACTTTGCAGAGAGCTAGAGGGCTCTCTGTTCCAACTACTTAACTGCTGTTGTAGTATAAAAGCAGCTGTGTTCCATTAAAACATTAGTAAAAAAGGCCAGGTGCGGTGGCTCACACCTGTAATCCCAACACTTTGGGAGACCGAGGTGGGTGGATCACCTGATGTCAGGAGTTTGAGACTAGTCTGGCCAGCATGACAAAACCCCATCTCTACTAAAAATACAAAAAATTAGCTGGGTGTGGTGGCAGGTGCCTGTAGTCCCAGCTACTTAGGAGGCTGAGGCAGGAGAATTGCTTGAACCCAGGAGGCGGATGTTGCAGTGAGCCCAGATCACGACATTGCACTCCAACCCAGGCGACAAGAACAAAACTCTGTCTCGGGGAAAAAAAAACAGTTTATTTAAAAAAAAAAAAAAAGTTAGTGGGCTGTGGTTTGCTGACGCCTGATGTAAGCTCTGATTTTAAAACATGGGGAGATCATAACCAGCTGCCTGTGGAGTGCCCTAAAATTTAAACTATCCTTCTCTTCAGGAGCAGATGAAAGCCATCTGCACTGATTGTCGTACAACTGCTTGTTTTAGAATCACACTTCCTTGGGATTCATTCTGCCTCTGTTATCTGGTCCTTTTCTCTTAATGCTTAATTGCTTTATGCAAATAAACTAAAACAAAAAAAGATTAGTGTTTTAAAAATCTAAAATGTTGAAATGTTTTACTTTAGAGACGGAGTCTTGCTCTGTCGCTCAGGCTTGAGTGCAGTGGCGCGAACTCGACTCACTGCAACCTCCGCCTCCAGGGCTCAAGCAGTTCTCCTGCCTCAGCCTCCCGAGTAGCTGAGATTACAGGAGCCCACCACTGCACCCGGCTAATTTTTGTCTTTTAAGTAGAGATGGGGTTTCACCATCTTGGCCAGGCTGGTCTTAATGTTGTTACGTTGGTTATTTCAGTACCTCCATTGTCTCATTTATAAAGGAGGATCTTGCTCTAAAATTGGATGATTCTGTATTCATTTGAGTTATACTTTCTCTCCATAGCCTAATCTTTTTCAAGAATGGATGTAAATTCATTGACTTTAGGAGTTACATTGCAGATTTTTTTGTGTTTTTTTGCAGCCGAAGTAAACGTGAGACCAAAAAACAGTTCAACTTTAAAACCAGTGAAAACTGTTATTACTATTAGGGGAACTGATATAACAGATCTTCTAAAGTAGGTTTTTTCCTTTTTTCTTTTTTTTGACTGAGTCTCACTGTGTCGCCCAGGCTGGAATGCAGTGGTACCATCTCGGCTCACTGCGTCGTCTGCCTCCCAGGTTCAAGCGATTCTTCTCCTCAGCCCCCTGAGTGGCTTAGGATTACAGGCGGGCACCAGCATGCCCAGCTAAGTTTCATGTTTTTTTAGTAAAGACAGGGTTTCACCATGTTGGCCAGGCTGGTCTCGAACTCCTGACCTCAGGTAATCCACCCACGTTGGCCTCCCAAAGTGCTGGGATTACAGGCATGAGCCACTGTGCCCTCCTTAATCATACAAGGAGGCGTTGCTTGAATGTACTAATAGGGAATTTGACAAGCAAACGAGTTATACTGACTTTTTTTTTTTTAAGGTCATATTAAGTGATCTCTAAAATCTAAACATTGTTTTTATTTACACATCTCACACCTATGTTACCTTTATGATTAGCATTGGAATACCGTGAGGGAAGTGGTGAATAGCTTCTTTAATTTAAATCTTCCTTGTGGAAGTTATTGGATATTACTTAGAAATCCTGCAGTTATACCAGGATATAACTGGTATAACTGGTAGCTCTCTCCTGTAATCCCAGCACTTTGAGAGGCTGAGGCAGGCAGATCACCTGAGGTCAGGAGTTTGAGACCAGCCTGACCAACATGGTGAAACCCTGTTAGTAAACAATACAAAAATTAGCCAGATGTGGTGGCACAGTCCTAGAGTCCCTGCTGCTCGGGAGGCTGAAGCAGGAGAATCATTTGAGCCCGGGAAGCGGGCTCGTTTACTATGTTTCTGGCATAGTAAACACTTTTTTTTTTTTTTTTTTTTCTGGCATAGTAAACACTTTTTTTTTTTTTTTTTGAGGGGGTCACAGAAATGTTGCAAGTAAACACTATTTTTAAAGGTGGCCTTAAAAAGATCTGCTTATCCCATATATCCATATAACTCTAGCGTTGCATAAAATATTTAGCAAGTTTCTGTGACAGGTGCTCAGTGAACACTTTGATTGACTCCTTTTTTGGTATAATAAGGAAATACAGCAATCCTGGGCTTTTTTAAAACCTGAAATTCCTTACAGGCTCTCAATTTGTGGGGTTGAGAGAGTTGCAGGACTGGTCTGAATCTTATTTCCATACCTGCCTGTGTATGCTAATGTGTGTTGATTTGTGGGCATCTGATAGGATGTTGGTCATGAAGCCCCCTTAAAGTGGCACTTGAATTTTTCTCCTTTGTATATTTATCTCACCAAATTTTATTTTACTGTTATTTAATCTTAAGATTTATGAAACCTGAATATATCTGTACCTGAATTTTGTCCACTAGAAATAACACTGAAGCATCAATGCAGTCGTTTGAGGACGCTGTTAAGTTTAATGATGTCTGTTTATTTATTTTTTATTTTTATTTTTTGAGACAGTCTCACTCTTGTCTCCCAGGCTGGTGTGCAGTGGTGCAGTCTTGGCTCACTGCAGCCTCGAACTCCTGGCCTCAAGCAATCCTCCCACCTCACTCTCCCAAGTGGCTGTAATTATAGGCGAGCGCCACCATGTCTGGCTGATTTTTGTATTTTTTGTAGAGACAGGGTTTTGCCATATTGCCCAGGCTGGTCTTGCACTCCTGAGCTCAAAACGATCCACCTGCCTGGGCCTCCCAAAGTGCTGAATTATAGGTGTGAGTTGAAAAGTTTAGGTGTGCTTGCTAATCAATACATTATTTACTTTTGTAATGATGTATTTCAGAATAACTGTGTAGAATATATTGAGGATGATGAGGAGCACGTGGACATTGAGACTGTAGAAGAGCTCTCAGAGGAAATTAATGTTGCTCACCTGAAGACCACAGTGGCCCACACACAGTCATTCAAACAGCCGTAAGTCTTATTGCTCTTTGGATTGTTGTTTTTGTAGCGTTGTAACCAGAAATAAAATGAAATGTTCTGTTTAGGAGCTCTGGGTAACTGATCTGGTTCCTTCTTCCTCTAGCTTTTTTTCTGATTAGTATAGATGAGGAGAGGAACTAGAATTTGGATAATTTTCTTTGGTCATTGGTAGGAGGCAGTGTGTAAATGTGAATAACATGCTTTTGGAGCCGATAGACTGGTGTATAAAATACTAGTTTTGCTAGTTTGTAAGTATTTAACCTTGGGCAAATCTTTAATCTCTCTGAACCTCAGATTCTTTACCTATGAAATGAGGAAAATGCCCCCATTTGAAGTGTTAAATGAGGTAGTATGTACAACTAGCATAATAACTGATACAAATGGACTATTCAACAAAAGTTAATTTCTTGTATCATTTAAGAATAGGCATTACATTCTAAATTTGGTTACTTTACTAGTTGAACAGGTGAGATACAGGTAGGAAAATTTTTCTTCGTATTTCACTGGTGAGATGAAAATGTGGAAGGAATGATGACTTGCTCAGGAAAATTTATTTCATTTTCTGTTTTAGTAAGCTTTATATTGATTATGGATTGGGGTGTGAGAAAGAGTAGGGAAGGAAGATATTTTGTGCCAGACATTTTATTTTTCCTGTCATCTCATTAACTACAATGATATGAAAGTAGCTATGAGCTGAGAAAGAATAATTCTTCGTTCCTACTGATGCTGAGAAAGTTGAAGGAGTAGAAAGTAGAACTGATAGTTCTCTTCACTCCAGAGCTGTTTGCAGGCTACTTCAGTTACCTACTGTCTAAACTTGAAAGAATTTAAATCCCTTAAAAACTTAATTAGACTTAATGAGTTTAGCAGTATTGCTGGGATAATGGGTTCTGTATACTAAAACTGAGTTTGTAAACCATGGCAACAAACAAAACCTCTAAAAAATATTTGTAATAGTAACAGGAAAACTGCTGTGTGAGAACATTCTCTGACAAGCTGTGTAAGAGTTTTCTTAGAAAATTGTATTTAAAGACGAAGAGGAATTCAGCAAATGGAGAGAGATAACATGTTAATGGATTGGAATGGTAAAGGGCCAAGAGGGGGGCACAGAAATGTTGCAAGTAAACACTATTTTTAAAGGTGGCCTTTAAAAAGGTGTGCTGGCAACACACAGCACAAAAACCGTAAGGGAACAGATTAAAATAAAAAACTAAAGATTTAGGCTGGGCGTGGTGGCTCACGCCTGTAATCCCAGCACTTTGGGAGGCCGAGGTGGGCAAATCACCTGAATTCAGGAGTTCAAGACCAGGCTGGCCAACATGGTGAAACCCTGTCTCTACTAAAAATACACAAATTAGCCGGACTTGTTGGCACACCCCTGTAGTCCCAGCTACTTGGGAAGCTAAGGTAGGAGGATTGCTTGAACCTAGGAGGTGCAGGTTGCAGTGAACTGAGACTGTGCCACTGTACTCCAGCCTGAGAGACAGTGAGACTACATCAAAAAAAAAAAAAAAATTAAAGATTTTATTAGATTTGTTTAAATTTAATTAAAAATAAAGGTTAAAAGAATTTAAAAATTCTGTCAGAACACCATGAAAACAGTGAAAAGGCAAACTCAGACTATGAAGAAAGTGTTTGCCATACATATTAACTAACAAAGGATTAGTATCGAGGGTATAAAAAAATTGTTACAAGTCAGAAAAAGATGACCCAGTAGAAAAGTAAATAATGGATATTAGAGACTGTTGACAGAATAAGAAACCTAAAAGCCCAGTAAACACATGTACATTTGTTCAACTTCACAAGTAATTAGGGAAATGCAGATAAAAACCACAGTGACTTTACCAATTCACACTCATAAGACTGCAAAAATGGAGATTTCTGGTAGTACAGTTATCTAGGTTTGGTGCAATGGGAACTCTCATACAGCAAGTGGGAGGGTACATTGTATTACAGTTTACTGTAACAGTTTAACAGTTACTGAACTTGAAGGTGTGCATATCTTTCTTTTGCCTGACAATTCTGCTCCTATGCCCTAGAAAAATTCACACAAGGGGTCGTGTATGGGACTGTCCATTGCAGCATTGTTTGCTATTATGAAGATTTAGAAACAACCTAAATAACTACAAACATTCTGGAAAAAAAAAAAATTCGGGGAAATTCACATTGTGGAATACTATAACAGTTAAAACAATTGGAATTAGAGCTCTGTGTATCAGCATATATCAGGTGTAACTTATTTGTACTTTTATTTTCGATTTTTTTTTTGTAGAGATGGAGTCTTGCTATGTTGCCCAGGCTAGTTTTGAACTCCTGGCCTCAAGCAGTCCTCCTGCCTTGGCCTCCTAAAGTTCTGGGATTACAGGCATGAGCTACTGTGCCTGGCCTTCAGGTCGAATATTGAATGAAACCAATGAGTTGCAGAAAGATATAGTATAGTATATAATATTTAAAGTGGTACTTTTTTTTTTTGTTAAGATATATATGTATATTTCTAGTAAAACTTACAAAGATGTGCATGGTAAAACTCTTAGAATGTTTACCTTTGAGAAGGAAGGAAGGGAATGTGATTGAGTGGACTGCATATAAAACCTTCTGTATTTTTGAGATGTATTATTTCTCAAGCTAGATGGTTCATATGTAGGTGTTCATTATACTCTTGGTCCTCCTTCACAATTGGGAGGGACCAAGTGTATAATGGAAAAGCATGTATCCACAAATATAGAAAGCATGTATTTGTGGATTCACCCAACTGGGGATTGGAAATATCTGGAAGAAAGAAAAATTGCATCTGTATTGAACATGTATAGACTTTATTTTCATGTCATTATTCCCTAAACAATACAGTATAACAACTATTTACTTAGTTTTTACATTGTACTAGGTGTTATAAGTAATGTAGGGATGATTTAAAGTATATGGGAGGAGGGTGCCTATGTTATATGCAAATATTATACCATTTTATATCAGGGGCTTGAGTATTCAAGGATACTGCTGGAAGTTTTGGAATGAGTCTTCCATGGATACTGGAGGACGACTTTAAATTTGTTTATATGGTTTTGTGTATTAAATATTTCATGATTGTAGAAAGTAATTTGAAGTTTTAGTGACTATTTGTACACTTTTAGAGAAAATATATAATGTCAAGTAAATAATGTGGCTGTATATCACACCTTGGGAAAAAGAAACTGTTTGGAATGGTTTGGTTGTAGCTGTGAAATAGGTCTTAAGATTATTAAATTTCAGTAAGACACTGAAAAATCCTGTCTTTATCCAGGTCCCGTACTCACATCTCTGCAGATGAAAAAGCAGCTGAAAGGAGTCGAAAGGTATTTAGGATATATTTAGTGATAATTACTCATTGAATAAAATTGTTAACATTTATCCTAGGGTTGAAACAACATTAGCTATATTAGCCACGATTTTTTCTCAGGCCAGTGAGTTAATCAGTTTTTTCTCCTTAATGAAATTATACTACTAAGGTCCCTTTTTTTTTCCCCTTTTAATTCTTCTCCTCAGAGGGTAGACTAATTTAGAGGAGTTAAAAATGGATATGAAATTTATGAGAATATATGTGCTTATTTGAAAACTGTTCTTGTAATGGTTTGATGTAAAACAAGCTGCCATTCTTTCTTGCCTGGGCTCATGATTTTCAGTGAATTAAAAAACTATCCTTTGCAAAATGGCTAGCAGTTCAGGGATCCATGAAACAATAAACCTTTAATTTTCTTAATCTTTTTGGTATATATCATAGTAACATAATTAAACAGGGTTTTTTGTTTTTCCTAACCAACAGTAGGCATGGAGGAGAGTTTGGTTTGTTTAAATTGTTTTCCACTTGTTTTTCTATCTTAATTTAAAAGATTAAAAAAAGTCAGTGATGGCTTGGGTTGAAGTAGAGGGTGGCATTTGGTTCCTTTAAAAAATCATAGTACAGTTTGGTTTTGATCTGATTTGGGGACTCACAATACAACGTATTTGCATGGTTGTAATTATTTGCATATATCATTATATTTGGCTTTTAAAAATTTATTCTGAA
>NW_012118855.1:191988-217066 GCF_000951035.1 Colobus angolensis palliatus
ACTGTCAGAGTTATGATTAAGCAAACAGTGTCAGAAAAAGAGACAATTAGGAACATCGGAGGGAAAAAACACAAAACCAAGAAACTGCACAGGACAGGAAATATTATTCACTTTGTATGAGTAGTGTTTATAATGTCATAATAGTTGATGTTTTTCAAAAAAAGTTTATAACCTATAATTAAAATATAGAAGACTTAATTTCAGTCTTGAAAAATGTGAGAATACAAATGACAAATTGGGAGGTGAGAGAGGGAAGAAGAAATAAAGGGAAGGATACAGGTGCTGATACCCTCATTTTACAAAGTAGAAAGGCAAGATAGATTGTTTATTCTTGATGAAATAAATTAAGGTAGAATTCAAGTTGCTAAGGGATCAGTAGAACAACTAAAAGTAGTGATGTAACTATATTGGAATGATAAGGTGGTATAAGACATGAGAGTGATATGAGCTCAATCCTCTTCTGCATAGCAAGAAGGCAGTAGATAGCATTGAAAAGAGAAAAAAATAAGCTTATGTTACTATTTTTGGTTTAGGATATAGATTTAAGAACTAGAAGAAGCTGCTAAAAGAATTAAAAAGTGATTGTTTCTGAGGATCCAGGTACAAGTTCAGGGCATAGTTGCTTTTCATTATAAGCGTGTGTGTGTGTGTGTGTGTAGATGAAGTCTTACTGTGTTGCCTGTGTTAGTCTCAAACTCCTGGCCTCAAGTGATCCCCTACCTCAGCCTCCAAAAGTGCTGGAAATTACAGATTTCAGCCACTGTGCCTGGCCAGACTCTTCATATATTTTAAGTCCTATATGCAAAGACTGTAATGGAATAAATAAGATAGAGAAAGGAGGCCTTAAGCCTTTCTGAGGATCAAGAAGGACTTTCCTGAAAAAGTTTGAGTTTGAAGTGTTAAGTTTTAAATGTTATGGAGGTTTAGGTAAGAGATGGGATAAGTAATCTAGGTACAGGTAAAAAGCCTGTGTAATGGCAAGGAGGTGTGGGATTGTGTAGTATATCTTGGGAATTTCTAGCAGATAGGAATGGTTGGAGAGAAAGGTGATTTAGAAGAGTGGCAGTTGATTCTTTACCAGATTAAGGAGGATCTTACAGTATTTTTTGAAAAACAGTTAATGTAATTTGTATCATGAAAACAAGTTTTAGTAATATAATAGATTACATAAGTAAGCTCTTTCAGATATTCTACGCCTATAACATACACAATTTCTTCCTTGTTTGAAAATCACTGAAATTTGAACTAACAGCTGGTAAGATCACTTCAGCATGTATTAGAAATTATACTATTGGCATTGTAAGAGTTAGATTTGAAGGAAAGATAGACTGGTAGTAAGATGACCAATTGAGAGGCTGTTACAACAGTCCAGACAAAAGGTAATGGGTGCCTGAAATAGGGCAGTGTCATTTGGAACAGAATAAGAGGGCCAATTACACGTTCAAGATGTTTAGGAGGCAATCTTGTTTGAACAGGCTCCACCAATTCCTCTAAAACTGAAGCCTGATTACTGGAGTGACAAACTACAGAAAGAAGCAGAAGCGTTTGCTTATTATCGCCGGACACACACTGCCAATGAGCGGCGGCGGCGTGGTGAAATGAGAGATCTCTTTGAGAAATTAAAGATCACATTGGGATTACTTCATTCTTCCAAGGTTTCTAAAAGTCTCATTCTTACTCGAGTAAGTGTTCTGTGTAAATGACAATAAGAGCTTGACTAAGAGATTCTTACTGGTGCTATGAGAAAGAGAATCCACTGACATATATAAGGGACATTGAAATAGAGCTACTTAAATGTAACAGTTGAATATGGACTAGTGAATGCCCAATAAATCCCTTAGGGGGAAAATCATTATGCTAAGTCACAGGAGCTTTTCATTGAAAGTCAGGTTCTATTTTTTTTTTTTTCTTTTTTTTTTGAGACGGAGTTTTGCTCTTGTTGCCTAGGCTGGAGTACAATGGCGCAATCTTGGCTCACCGCAACCTTTGCCTCATGGGTTGAAGTGATTCTCCTGCCTCAGCCTTCCAAGTAGCTGGGATTTCAGGCATGCACCACCACACCTGGCTAATTTTGTATTTTTAGTAGATTAGTAGTAATTTTGTATTTTTGTATTTTTAGTAGAGACAGGGTTTCTCTATGTTGGTCAAGCTGGTCTCGAGCTCCCAACCTCCAGTAATCTGCCTCCCAAAGTGCTGGGATTACAGGCGTGAGCCACCACACCCGGCCGAAAGTCAGGTTCTTAAATGGGCACAGCTATCCTTTCTTCAGATAGAGTCAGAAACTCTGGTTAGCCATGTTGACCACATTCTCTATGTTGGTGTTCTTGATAGCACTTAGTACAGGTTATCACAGTGTAAAGCACACCATAAGTGATATTTTAATATGCTTAACAGTTGACAGTCATTTTAAAAGAAAATCGGAAATATTCAAGGGAGCAGAAGTTTTAACTTTGCGTGTAGAATATCTAAAGTATTTCATTTAAATTGTTCTTAAGTAGAAGCTGGAGGAGGACAAGATAAGCAGTCATATCCCTCTAAAGCAAAGTTATTTCAGCCAGATTTTGGTTAGACTAGAAGATGATCTTGAGGTTGATTATTAAAATCTAAGCAGAGCACAAGTGTTTTGTATCTCCTTGCAGTAGTGGAATACCTACTACCATTCAGTGATGCTCTTTGGAGTCTCACTCTGTCGCCCAGGCTGGAGTGCGGTGGCGCGATCTCCACTCACTGCAAGCTCCGCCTCCCGGGTTCACGCCATTCTCCTGCCTCAACCTCCCGAGTAGCTGGGACTACAGGCGCCCGCCACCGCGCCCGGCTAATTTTTGTATTTTTAGTAGAGACGGGGTTTCACCGTGTTAGTCAGGATGGTCTCAATATCCTGACCTCATGATCCGCCCGTCTCGGCCTCCCAAAGTGCTGGGATTACAGGCGTGAGCCACTGCGCCCGGCCGGTCACATTCCTTAAAAGTGTAAGCCAGAAACCAGAAACCCTCTTACAGTTTAACAAAAAATAATTTCTGAAACATCAACAATTGTTAATGGAATTTAAAAATTCTCTTAAGATGTTAGATTAAGTTTTTTTTTTTTTTATTAGAGAATTGTGTAGGCCTTACCTGTGTTTAAAGAAAGAGTGAATCAATTTTCAATAATACCACTATTTCTATTCTAGGCCTTCAGTGAAATTCAGGGACTAACAGATCAGGCAGACAAATTGATAGGACAGAAAAATCTCCTGACTCGAAAAAGGAATATTCTCATACGGAAAGTATCGTCTCTTTCAGGTGAGATAAGTAAATAATCTCTGGTAAAGAGCATAATTATAGCTTCAGCAAGGAGAAATCCTCAGTAGATCTTTCAGATACTTAATTTGAAAGCTTGGCTCCCACAGTTCACAGCACAGTTACCCTCTGACTGGGTGGGTTATTTCTTGTGAATTGTAATCACCTTATTTTCCATAGTTTTTGGGAATATTGTTAAAGCGACTAGATTTCTGTTGACTCTGTTTCTCATTATGTGGGGTAATGCAAAAAGTACTAATGTATTGTGTGTCAACCTATAGGTAAGACAGAAGAAGTGGTCCTGAAGAAGCTAGAGTATATTTATGCAAAACAGCAAGCACTAGAGGCACAAAAAAGAAAAAAGAAGATGGGATCAGATGAGTTTGACATGTCTCCCAGAATTAGCAAACAGCAGGAAGGATCTTCTACATCATCTGTAGATCTTGGACAGATGTTTATAAATAACAGGAGGGGGAAACCTTTGATTCTTTCCAGAAAAAAAGACCAGGACACAGGTAGGAGGGAGATTCTTTGCTTTCCTTAATGTAGATTTATATCAGTTGACTTTACTGGACTGACCCGTCTTCTCTTGTCCACATTTTTAGTTTTGTTTGTTTGTTTGTTTTTTGTTTTTGAGACAGCTCTGTCACCCAGGCTGCAGTGCAGTGACGTGATCTCAGCTCACTGCAACCTCCATCTCCCGGGTTCAAGGGATTATCCTGCCTCAGCCTCCTGAGTAGCTAGAACAACAGCGTGCACCACCATGCCCAGCTAATTTTTAAAATTTTTAGTAGAGATGGGATTTTGCCCTGTTGGCCAGGCTAGTCTCGAACTCTTGACCAAGTGCTGGGATTACCGGCATGAACCACCACACCGAGCCCACAGTTTTAATTTTAATTAAATGAATTAAAGATGGGTTGTATAAAAAATAGAATATTAGCTGCATTAGATTTTGGTTTCTGGTTGTAATATGCACTCATGCAAATCCTGAGAAGTTACCAGTCCTGGTAACATATTAGTCTATAGTCATGTATTTTTAATGAGTAGTTTTTTAAACTTATCTTTTCAGACTTTATACTTTGTGATTTCCCTACAGTTCTGCTGATGGGTTCAAGAAGTTGGGTCTAGTTGAGACCAATAAATGGGAAATTTTTTGTAAAATTTAATTTTGTCAAATCGGGCTCTATTTTTCATCAGATCACTTACTAATACATTGCTATTAAGAAATGTAAGAAACAGTAGACCAGGCATGGTGGCTTATGCCTTTAATCCCAGAACTTTGGGAGGCAGAGGTTGACAGATCACCTGAGGTTGGGAGTTGGAGACTAGCCTGACCAACATGGAGAAACTTTGTCTCTACTAAAAATACAAAATTAGCCAGGTGTGGTGGTGCATGCCTGTAATCTCAGCTACTTAGGAGGCTGAGGCAGGAGAATCGCTTGAACCCTGAAGGTGGAATGTGAGGTTGTGGTGAGCTGAGATCGTGCCATTGCATTCCAGCCTGGGCAACAAGCACGAAATTCTGTCTCAAAAGAAAAAGAAAAAAAAAGCCAAAGCCAAAGTAAATTGGTCTTAAATTCTTATTACCATCTTGATTTTGGAAGTAAAGCTATATTGATTTTATGTGTTACTTATATTCTTAGAGAATGGTATATCTGACTGGGCACGGTGGCTCATGCCTGTAATCCCACCACTAAGGGAGGCAGAGGCAGGAGAATTGCTTGCACTCAGGAGTTTGAGACCAGCCTTGGGCAACATGGTGAAACCCTGTCTCTACTAAAAATACCAAAATTAGCCGGGTGTGGTGGTGCACACCTGTAGTCCCAGCTACTTGGGAGGCCGAGGCAGGAGAATCACTTGAACCTGGGTGGTGGAGGCTGCAGTGAGCTGAGATCACACCACTGTACTCCAGCCTGTGCGACAGAGTGAGACTCCATCTCAAAAAAAAAAAATGGTATATTCTTTTTTACTCTTTGGATGTTTGGGTAGCCCAGTGTATGAGCCAGAAAAATATGGTGTGGTTGTTTTGTTTTGTTTTGAGACAGGGCCCCACTCTGTAGCTCAGGCTGGAATGCAGTGTCTCGCTTGCAGCCTTGACCTCCTGGGCTCAAGCAGTTCTCCCACCTTAGCCTTCCTAGTAGCTGGGACCACAGGTGCACACCACCACACCCGCTTAATAAAAAAAAAATTTTCTTGTCGAGATGGAGATGGGGTCTCACCGTGTTGCCCAGGCTGGTCTTGAACTGCTGAGCTCAAGTGATCTGCCTGCCTCAGCCTCCCAAAGTGCTGGGATTAGAGGCATGAGCCACCACACCCAGCTGTGACTGCCTTTTATCTGTAACTAATTTCTGATCTTTCTTGCAGAAAATACCTCACCCTCGAACACTCCACACACCTCTGCCAATCTTGTGATGACTCCACAAGGGCAGTTGCTCACCCTGAAAGGTCCCCTGTTCTCAGGACCAGTGGTAACTGTTTCTCCTGATCTCTTAGAATCTGATCTTAAGCCTCAAGTTGCCAGTAGTGCTGTGGCTCTACCAGGTATGTCTTAAGTGTTGTCCTCTATGGGAAGTGATAAAGTTATCTCTAGCATCTCACAGTGACCAAGGAAAGCTTTGGATGTGTTCTGTAATGAAAAAGAGCTATTCTGTTGGCATTTGCCTTGGTAAGAGGTGGCCCTATTTTTAGAACATATTTGGCTTGAGTTACGGTACTGTTTGGTGTGTTTTACACCTGGTATTGAGCACCATTTTGTGAACTCTAGTAATTTCTAAGAGGAAGAATAAAAAATATGTCAGAGGGAAAGAAAGATGTTAAATGATCACGGTCTTAGGTCTTGGTGTTGATAAATATTTGTCAGTTTCTTGTGATACTCAGAGATGATAACACTCCTGCATTACGAGCCTCATTCACTTTGAGCACTACTCTGTTTTGGGGCAAAGGGTAAAGTTGAAAGAGAATTCTCACTTGGGTGATTAGGTGATAAAGGTAAAAGGGTCTCTTTAGTAATATTAGGTAAAAGGTAAGGGTCTATTAAGGTAAAAGGGTCTCTTTAGTAATATGAGGATCCTCGTTACTTTATTGCTATTGCCAGCCAAAATTCCTTGTCTCTACTACCTCTTGCCAAACTCACTCTGGAGGACTTATCTTTTCCTGGTTCCCATGCTGCCACTAGGGCTTCATTTTCTGTGCTAAGTAGCAGTTAATTGGGTGAACAGAATCAAGATGTAGTTCTGCCTTAGGACAAGAATTAACTTGGGGGAGCATTTCTATAAAATAATTAAATGGAACTTTAAAAAATGGTGGAAAGAGCCTTTTGGTTGGGATTTTAGTTGAGTTTTTTCTTATTGGGTTAGGTCAGTAATTTGAAGAACTGATACTTCTTTCATCTTCTTGATAAAAGTAGAGTGCTGAATTTAGACTACAACTCCCTAAGATGGTCATATGGTATGACAGAGAGAGAGAGATGCTAACTCTGTAGATCTAAATGAATTTTTCTTTTTTTAATTTTTGTTTTTCAGAAAACGACGACTTATTTATGATGCCACGAATTGTTAATGTGACATCATTGGCCACAGAGGGAGGTTTGGTAGATATGGGTGGCAACAAATACCCTCATGAAGTTCCTGATGGCAAGCCATCTGACCATCTGAAAGACACCGTCAGGAATGAAGATAATTCCTTAGAGGACAAGAGTAGAATCTCTTGCAGAGGAAACAGAGATGGCAGAGTGATGTTGGGTCCAACGCAGGTTTTTCTGGCAAACAAAGATTCTGGTTATCCACAAATAGTTGACGTTTCCAGTATGCAGAAAGCACAAGAGTTCTTACCTAAAAAGATTTCTGGTGATATGAGAGGGATTCAGTGTAAATGGAAAGAGAGTGAATCAAGAGGGGAGAGAGTGAAGTCAAAGGAGTCTTCATTTCATAA
This sequence comes from Colobus angolensis palliatus, assembly GCF_000951035.1. Classification (NCBI taxonomy): domain Eukaryota; kingdom Metazoa; phylum Chordata; class Mammalia; order Primates; family Cercopithecidae; genus Colobus; species Colobus angolensis. The sequence goes on from NW_012118855.1 coordinate 199,197, forward strand.
ATTAAAGATGAAAGATCTCAAGGACTCAAGCATAGAGATGGAACTGAGGAAAGTAACATCAGCTATAGAGGAAGCAGCTCTTGATTCCAGTGAACTGCTAACCAACATGGAAGATGAGGATGATACTGATGAGACACTGACTTCACTGCTCAATGAAATTGCCTTCCTTAATCAACAACTAAATGATGACTCTGTTAGCCTGGCTGAACTACCCAGCTCTATGGATACAGAGTTCCCAGGGGATGCTCGGCGGGCTTTTATCAGTAAGGTTACTTCTGGAAACAGAGCAGCTTTCCAGGTTGAGCACTTGGGAACTGGTTTGAAAGAGTTGCCTGATGTTCAAGGGGAGAGTGACTCTATCAGTCCCCTCCTCTTGCACTTGGAAGATGATGACTTTTCTGAGAATGAAAAACAACTTGCAGAACCAGCCTCTGAACCAGATATCCTTAAGATTGTTATTGACTCTGAAATAAAGGATTCCCTCCTTTCTAACAAAAAAGCTATTGATGGAGGGAAGAATACTTCTGGCCTCCTTGCAGAGCCTGAAAGTGTGTCCTCACCCCCCACCCTACACATGAAGACTGGCCTGGAGAACAGCAACAGCACAGATACTTTGTGGAGGCCTATGCCAAAGTTGGCCCCTCTAGGTTTAAAAGTAGCTACTCCTTCCAGTGATGCAGATGGTCAGAGTCTCAAGGTGATGCCTTGTTTGGCACCTATAGCTGCCAAAGTTGGGTCAGTTGGACACAAAATGAACTTAACAGGGAATGACCCGGAAGGCCGGGAAAGCAAGGTGATGCCTACATTGGCACCTGTTGTGGCTAAATTGGGCAACTCGGGGGCCTCACCAAGTTCTGCAGGGAAATGAACTTACTTGTCCTTAAGCGGAAGCCAGGCTGTGAGGGGAATTTGATCTCACCTCCTTTCTCTGCAGGCGTCTGTTTGTTTGTGTCTTGGAACTTGGATCCTTGACTTGGATGATGCAGTGGATAATGATGGGAGAAAGGGGGTAGGGTGCTGACCCTGGTATTAAGAAGTACTCTGAAATTCTGATCATGTTAAAATGTGTTACCTCACTTGTGGTGCTGGGTCCCCTCATCCTCTCTAAGAAGATGTGATCCATTACTGAACACGAGGTGCCCCTCTTACCCAAGGAATTTATAACAGGACTCTGACTCCACAGTGGTTTCTAGTTCTTCCCCCACAAGCGAAAGAGCTGTTTGCAACTTTGGAGTTGCTGTGGACTGAACTGTAGCTTGTAGCTGTTGAATTAAGTCTGAAATCTAAGGAATGTGATGGACTTGTGCAAAGGGATCCAGAAGAGATACTTTTTAGTTGATGTTTCAAGAATAGGGAGAGAGAGGATGTGTACCATGGAATACCAAAGTGAAGGACTTTGTGTCATTCAGCAAAATTTTCTTTTTTCATATCCCAAGTAGCTCCCATTCCCTCACCTTTTCAATCAGAATTAACAAATTCAAGCCTTCGGTAAAGTAGGGATGCTTTTAACTTTTACTATTAAGTTAAATATTTTGAGATCTTAAAAAAATAGTAGTTCTCCCTTATTTTTGTGGGCATTGAAAAGCTTATTTCGCAGTACCAGGGATTTTTACTGGGAATATATATTTTGGAGGTAGGCATAGAGGGAGCCCTACCCCTTCCACAAATTATGTCACTCAAGAGACGGCTAAAATAAAATGCATTATCCCCCCAGACCAGAGACAGTGGCCAAAATAAAAAATCATGGGGCTGGAAATTTCCCAAATCAAACCAGCCTCCTGGTGCTTGAAGGTTTCATTCACTATTACCTGCACAGGATGTAAGAAAAGTCACAGTAGGCACTCTTTACCAGGGAAATAAGGCAGTATTTGAATCACAAGATATATTTTTTATCTGCAACCATGGATTCAATGATGTGTAGAGCTTTTTCACTCATTAGCTGTCAGGATATGAAAGACTGACAGTCTGTAAAGATATTTATATTTTTGTATAGTTGTTTTCATAGATTTCTCAAAGGCTGAAGTTTTCAACCTAGAAGATGAGATTTGTATTGAGTATAGAAATGATGTTTCCTATCTAGTTTGTAAATAATCATGGTGCACTTGAGGGGTCTCTTGGAAACTCCTGGGGGCAAGAATCACTATTCTGAAACTGTATAGACTGGGATTTAGCTGCTGCATTTTGCCTTTCTTAAATAATTATATTTTGGAATGTAACCCCTGTTCTGTCTTCATTGACAGGATTTGCTTGTGTTGTTACAACACTAACACAAGAGCTTCCAGTGCCTGGGCCGTGCCTAGGTGATGCTATTTCTTCTATATCTCCTGTCTTGTTTATCCCAAATCCCACTCAGCGTATTTTCGGACCTAGGTTGTGAGACCAACTTTGGATTGGATCTAGCCAGTGAATTATTATTTCCATGGTTGGTTCCCTGTTAACTCTGGTAATCAACAGACTGAAACGGTGGAAGAACTTCCTCTGCAAATTGCAGTGGGAGCAAATTCTTGTTGGTTTTGTGCTGCTGCTTGCCTTTCTAGATCTGCTCATCAGCACTTAACCGTCCCTCCTCTAAAGGTTACTAAAGCTTGAAGTAGGTGAAGAGTGCTCCTCAGCTTCTCATTTTCCTTCCACTCTTTACCCAGCAGATTTCATTCAATGCCTTAGCCAAGGAATCCAGCACCTGTCTCCCCTGCTAATAATTGTCCTTAGAGATGCTAGTACTTTAATTCAGGTATAGCAGTTTCCCATTATTTTCTTGCTTGTCTTTTCCCTACATTTCCTCCTGATTTCCCAAGGCTCTTTTTGTGGCTTTTGAGGGTCAGCCAAGGAGCAGGCAAGTGAGTGAACAATCCTCAGGAAAAGAAGGACCATTTTAGCGTAACACTTCCTTTTTTTTTTCTTTTTTAAAGAAGAAAATAGGTAAATAGGTAATGATTCTTGATTGGAGATACTTGACTCTTGATGAGAGTTGTATGAAGATGAAAATGAGGGATGATTCCAGGCGTTTTAGGGGGAAGGCTGCAAATATCATTCTAACCCCCAAGATACTGTGTTCTCAAGACCTCTTAGAACTAAGTGTTGTCAGGGATAATTTGAGGAGGGCTTAGTCTTCAGAACAATCCTGCAGTCTTGACAGGAATCTAAAATCTCCAAAAACTCCTACCCTTTAACCTTACCCTAGGGGGAACTGATCTATGAATATTTCATGTGTGATTATGAAAGGTGAAGTTGAGTGAGAGGAGTTGAGGAACGTGGAAGACAGTGAGCTCTCACCCTAACACTATAAGAAGCATGATCTCAGTAGACCAATAATTCGCCTTTTTATACATCTGTAAATAAATGGAATGTTTTTAAGAATATAATTATGTCAGATTTAGCATTTTCTTTTATATATTAAATATATATATCTTTCCTTTTCTGCTTTCAAAAAGTGACTATTTTTTTAGAAATCTAAGAACAGAAGTTTGGTGATTGAAAGGTAGAATATATAAACCTGAAATAAATCAGTTAAAATAATTAAAGCAGAACTTGGTGTTGGGAGGTTTGTGCCAACTTGGAGTAGAGAAATCTAATTCCCTAAGACGTATTCGAGAGAGCTGCCACTAAAATGGTTTTATCATAGGGATCCTTTCCTTTTCTCAAAGTTTCTGATATGCCATTTGAGGGAGGTTTTTGGTGTTCTAATCCTTGTAGCATGTTTTACATGGAGGCTTCAAAATTGTGTGCAACCTGATGGCAAGTATTTGCTTTAGAAGTCATTCTAAAATCATTCTAGTGTCAGTATGAGCAAGGCAGTTTACCTGTTAACCTTGGGGAGTAAAGGTACACAAACACAGTCTTAGTGGTAAAGGACAGTAGGTGTTCTTAAGGGAGGATATGTTAAAGGGTTTGACAGTTAACAAAAATGTTTAAAGGAATCCTTTAGACATCCAGCTACTCTTAATAGGGTCACTAACAGATCAAGTCCTGTTATATAAGCTTCATACAAATTGTTCGCTTTGTGTAATTTTATAGTAAATGGAATAGTTTTTTCCTGGAATTACGGATGAAATCCCTGATGCTAGGCTCTTCCATAACAAGTTTGAAAATGCTTTGAACACACAAGAAAGGCAGACAATCCGTGTTATTTTGGGTTTAGTGGTTTAGATAATTGTTTTTTCTTTTTCTTTTCCTTTTTTTTTTTTTGAGACGGAGTCTCGCTCTGTCGCCCAGGCTAAAGTGCAATGGCGCGATCTCGGCTGACTGCAAGCTCCGCCTCCCGGGTTGACGCCATTCTCCTGCCTTAGCCTCCAGAGTAGCTGGGACTACAGGCGCCCGCCACCACGCCTGGCTAATTTTTTTGTGTTTTTAGTAGAGACGGGGTTTCACTGTGTTAGCCAGGATGGTCTCAATCTCCTGACCTTGTGATCCGCCTGTCTCGGCCTCCCAAAGTGCTGGGATTACAGGCGTGAGCCTCCGTGCCCGGCCTACTAATGAAATTTTACATGGACACAAATATCTAGGTGCAGAGAAAATTAAAGCTAAGATGCTCAGACGCACTGCCAGTTGGAGGAAAAAAATCAGTTAAAATGCCTTTTTTTTGGAATAGGGGGAAGTAATTTGGTAAGTACAACTTTTTATTTGAGGCATAGCTAATATTACATGACTGAGCTGCTCTTACACATAAGTATTGAGTAGAATAGTGATGGTGGTGCATTAAGAGGATGGGAAGACTATGGGATGAGTTGGAAATTTTGAGACAAATCTAAACTCTACTAATTTCTATTGTAAACTGCTGGTAGAAAAGATACTAAATAGGAAAGCAGTCTTGGAAGCATGGTTTTGAGATCCATTCTGTTTCCAACTGCAATCATTGGTCTCAGCTGTTGCACAGTGCCTTGCATGTAAAGGTGCTCAATAAATATTTGAATTGATGAGCAAATGTTTAGCCTGTTTCCCAGGATCTTATAATTGTACCTTATTTGCATGTTATGCCTAGGGTGAACTTTAAAATTTGATCTAATGAGTATAGTGCTAAACAGAACTATATAACATCTATTCCCAGACATCTAGAATTTCAGAAGCTGGCAAACAGTATGTATAGATATTTAGGACATATAAAAGCAGAATAAAGTGTTAAATAGTGTATGGATGATGAAATACGAAGAGTTAACTGCATTTTGGAGGATTGGGATGGCAAGTAGAGTCTTGCATCACTTAATGATGGGGATATGTTCTGAGAAATGCACCTTGGGTGGTTTTGTTTTGCAAACATCATAGACTGTACTTACACAAACCTAGATGGCGTCGCTTAACCACACACCTAGGCTATGTTGCTCCTAGGCTACAAATCTGTACAGCATGTTACTGCACTGAATATCATAGGCAGTTTTAACACATAGTAAGTGTGTGTCTACACATAGGAAAGGTACAGTAAAAATATGGTATTATAATTTAATGAGATCATGTGGTCATTGAAATTTATACAATGGCTGTAAATCTGAGTGGAGAAAAGTGAATAATGCTTCTGTTCACATTAGACCTGGGACTTATTTTCTGAGGAATTCATGAAGAATGGGAATAGCCTATAGCCTATTTCTATATTGGTATCTCAAAGGCAGCATAGTACCTAGACAATAAAAGTTGGACTGAATTGTGAAGAATTAAAAATGTGTGGGCCGGGAGTGGTGGCTCACATCTGTAATCCCAGCACTTTGGGAGGCCAAGGCGGGCGGATCACGAGCTGGAGATCGAGACCTACTGGCCAACATGGTGAAACCCTGTCTTTACTAAAAATACAAAAATTAACTGGGCATGGTGGCACGTGCCTGTAATCCAGCTACTTGGGAGGCTGAGGCAGGAGAATGGCTTGAACCCGGGAGTGGGAGATTGCAGTGAGCTGAGATTGACCACTGCACTCCAGCCTGGCGACAGAGTGAGGCTCTGTTTTAAAAAAAAAGTGTGGCTTTGGCCTAAGACAGAAAGTACCCAGGTTTCAGACTTAAGAAATCCTCATTACACTGCTTTCCGTTGTTTTTCATGAAAGAAATGACCAATGATACTTTGTAAACCGTTTACCTGGCCATAAGTGATTAGGTGAGAAAACCGTTAGTGGACACCAGAATGATCTGGAGAGGATTAGGAATGGCTCTTTGGGACATTTTTACTCTAGTTTTATGGGTGGAGATTGCAGCTGCTGTGGTCTGCAGCATGCGAGTAAAGACACCAGGTGGCACCATTTATTAGCTTTTACTCCCATGGAGAGGTTGCATCACGTAACTAGCAAGAGGTTGAGGGAACCAACTATCTCTTGCATATTGTAGCTAATGGTTCTTGCCTTCTTCCTCCAGACTTGGGAAATAAATTTGAAAATCGTATTTTATGTTTCATAATATTTGCAGTGCATGGTTGAAGGGAAGAAGGCCACATGCTCTTGCCAGTTGGTCTTCTGGGAGATGACATCCATCATCTCCATGTCAACTTGTGAGCTTTACAAATCTCATTTTTAGTATGTGGCTACAGTATACACAAGCACATATGTGCTTTGTCACTTGGCTGTACAAGGCTCACCATTTGTACACAAGCAATGAGTTAACGGGTTCTTCCCTCTTGCTATCACATGTCTTCTCCACAGGGCTTCCAAAGATCTGGGTAGGGTGAGACGGATACACCAGTGTAGTTTCCTTGGGTCCCTTGTCTTTGGCTTAGGCTTTTTCATAAGGTATAATTTCTTAGAGGTTCTTCCCTCTTGCAGACACATGTCATCTCCACAGGGATTCAAAAGATCTGGATAGGGTGAGACGGACACACTAGTGTACTATTCCCTTGGGGCCCAAGTCTCTGGGTTAGGCTTTTTCATAATTTCTTATGGTAGTAAGTGGAGAATACAGAGGAAATACATATTTCATGTAATATTTCCGTGTATTCCCTCTGCCTCCCCCGACATGAGTTAGAAAAACTACCCCTCGATCTAGTATCAGCAAGCTCGACAGTGACCTCAGCAAGGAACAGCCCTAGAGAAAAGGATTCACAAGTAAATGGAACGAGGAAAGATCTGGAGCAACGAAGTGCTGGTCAGCTTTAGCTGAGGAAGCACAATGGGACGTCGGAGGCTAAAGAAACCATGAAACCTGCAGTATTATTAACATAGCATATTCACTTGTCTTCTCTTGCCCCCGCACGCCCAAAGCTCTGTTCAAGGCCACCCTTTCCCCTTTCATAATGACCAATCAGGTTGCCCAGTGCAAAAACACTATTAAATTCTTAGCTATTAAATTGCGTTATTCAGAATAATCCTTTCCACGTTGAGTCTACGTGCCGGACTGGCTACGAGCAGAAACTACTTCAGGCGCTTTAAATCTCAACACTTGTGGTCGCTGGGAGCAGAGCTCTTACTGTAGCTCAGTCTTGTAATTCTGAGCTACGAGTTTCAGCTACGGTCCCTCGGGCCTATCAAATGGCAACGTTAACACCCTGGAGGCGTGGTTATCGTCTTGGGGCTCTGGGAAGTGCAGTTACATGGGGGACCAGGCCTGATAATACCATAAAAGGCTTGATTCTCTCAATTCTGAAGCCATGTTCTGTTGACCTTCCTCTAAAAGCAGTACTCGCAATTGTGCGGATTTCGTGGTTCTCTAGTCCCAAGCCGTCTGCTTCCTGGGCCCTTTCATTGGCTCCGCCCCCGTAAATCTTGCTCGTCCACTCTGGAAGCGCTCTCATGACTACAGGCCGCGCCCCTCGCATCGGCTCCGCCCACCTGGCGCGCAGCTTGGCCCAGGCGGTAGTTCGCGTTTTGAGCCGATCGTGCCACCATAGCTCTGCTGCTGCCTCTACCACTGCCGCTACAGCGGCGGAGCTGAAATTGCCGAACGCGATGCCCGAGGGCGCTGTGAGCGGGGTGGCCCTCGCTCGCCGAGGCTGGTGAGGCTGGTCCGAACGGGGGCGCTGACGAGTAGCAGGGGCCTCAGAGGCGGGTGAAAGATAAAGGTCCAGAGCCGCTGTGGAGGGCGGAGAGCGAGCTCTGGAGGATAGGGAGTGGGGGAGGGAGGCTCCCGTGGCAGAACTAGTTGTGGGCTGCCGCGAGCCCCGCCGCGCCGAGTCCCCGCCGGCGCTAGCGCAGGTGTCCAGGCCTGCGGAAATCCCTGGTGGTCTCGGCGGCCTCCTCCGTTGGACTCTACAGTTGCCATGGGAACAGTTGGGCATTAACGGGAACCAGATCGTCCAGGAGACCAACTAGGGCCCATCCCATCCATCTCGCCAGTTAAACGCCTCTGGCGGGCGTGGGCCTGGCATTTCTTAGTGGCTTAGGATTTCCCCCCTTTTCGCCAGCCTTTCCTTCCGACGTTGTAAGAAACTGTGCAGGGCTAGAAGGTGGGGATGAGGGAAATGGTGAGAGCAATACCCAGAGGTAAAAACTGCAGACTTCGCTAGGCAGAAGGTAAGACACTGTTATACTTGGCTTCTGCCATCTCAGGTCAGTGAGAGGGCATATTGGGAAGCCCTGTGGAGTGGGAAGACAGTGCCGCTGTTGAGACAAGACCCAGTACTGTGCCGGGGACTGTCCCAAGGGGTTTCTCGTCATAATGGCTGTGGAAGGGTCAACCATTACCAGCCGAATCAAGAATCTATTGAGATCTCCATCCATCAAACTGCGCAGGAATAAGGCAGGAAACCGACGAGAGGACCTCAGCTCCAAGGTGAGTCCTGTTGGGAGCCACCTCTTTCCAAACCCACCCTCTCCTGCTCCATGTTCCTCGTTAACCTTCCTGTTTCTTGGGAAAGATAACTAGAAGCTCTTGTTTACTCTAGAGGATCACATGTGATCTGTGCAGGCAATGATTTGGATTTAGGTTGAAGGAAAAAGCAGCAGGGGTGGGCATGCTGAGATTCATCCATGAGAAGAGGTGAATAGTAGGAAGGCCACCTGGGTTCAGTTGAGGCCTCACTATACACTAAGCATGTGCTTGGGAAGCCAGTTGATATGCTGTGACTCAGTTTCCCTTGGGAGAGGACAGTAGGAACACATACCTTGTGAAGGGCTAAGGTGTGACTAATGTAGCTGCAGGTGTTAATGTAACAGCTGGGGTTATGTAATACTAGAGTGGCAGAAAGAAATATGCTAAAACACCTAGTCAGAGTTACTGGCTTGGTAATTGCTCTTGCCTAGGGTCAAAACAGATTTTTTTTTGGCCCTTCAAGAGGCTAACTGGAGCATCTTGGTTTCTTAGGAGTGATAACATGCAAGAAGCCAGATATCTGTCAGCAAAAAGTTCTGGATGGCCCTTGAGCATTGCTTATCTCATTCACTATATGCCAAGAGCCACATCCTACTCAGCCGCAGATGATCCTCAGAGGCAAAGTTCCTTTCCATCCCTTCACTTGTCTGGGTTTTGGTCCTTATGCTTTCTTCAACTAAATGAACCCCACAACTTTGGGAACCCAGAAGTAGACTACATTTGTTTAATCACTTGAGACCAGGGCTTTATTCCCACAGGATCACATCAGATTTTGTGTCTTATTAGTAGCCTGTAAACACAGTAGCCTTGTGAGGTACGAGGTTGTTACTGGGAGAGGCATTTGAGACCACAGCATTGTATTGCTTTGCCTGTATCTCTTCAGTGATGAGTAAGTCCCATGAGGAGTGATTTAGAATGCCACTGTAGAACTGGCAGGGTTCTGGGAGGACTTAGTTCAGCCCTGTGTTCATTAGCAGAACCTGGAGTAGATTTGGTAAGAAGGTGAACAACTTTCCTGTATATTTCAGCAGAAGTTGTGTTGAATCACAGTTTGCTACAGGGTTTTGTGATCGGTGGACATTGTGACCCTTCCAAGGTCTCTTATTCATCATTGTTTCTATTCTCCTGAGGCAGGCAAATAAGCCTGAAATGTAGAAATTGTTTTAGATATGACTCTGTTCATTCTTAATACTGCAAGTGCTCTTATTCTTGGCTGGTAACTTGGCAGTGACCAGCACTGTTAGAACAATCTTCTCAAATCTTTGACCTCTTTTTCTGGCCAGGAATGGTGTATGTAGTAGAAATGTATAATAAGAGTTTAGCCTTCATTGTTAATTCTTACTGTAATTTTGGTCTGGAATCCAGAAAGTATGTTGCCATTCTTTAAGACTTCCAATATCACCCATTATTAATGCATTTAACAAGTGTTTATTGAGTGCCTATTAAGTGTGCAATCAGTGATGGGTAAAACATTACCCTTGCCATCAAAGAGCTTATGGCTAGTCAGACATGTAAACAATTAAAACACAGTGTGGTTAAGTGCTGCTCTAGAAGTATGTGTACGTTGTTAATGGAAGCACAGGGGAGGCGACCTAAGTCAGTTCAGAGGAATTAGGAAAGGCCTTACAGGCTGGTCATGGTGGCTCACCCCTGTAATCCCAGCACTTTGGGAGGCCAAGGTGGGTGGATCACTAGGTCAGGAGTTCGAGACCAGCATGGTCAAGATGGTGAAACCTGGTCTCTACTAAAAATACAAAAATTAGCCAGGCGTGGTGGTGCATGCCTGTAATCCCAGCTACTTGGGAGGCTGAGGCAGGAGAATTGCTCAAACCCGGGAGGCCGAGGTTGCAGTGAGCTGAGATCCCGCCAGTGCACTCTAGCCTGGGTAACAGAGCAAAACTCTATCTCCAAAAAAAAAAAAAAAAAAAGGAAAGGCTTCAAGGAAGCCTTTCAAAGGAAGGGATGCTTGAACTGTGAGTCCTAAGGCAGGTGGAGAAGAGCTCTCCAGGAAAACAGTGGAAAAGGGGCATCCCTGGCAAGACCATTTACCCATTCCCTGTTTAAAATAGGAATTCAGTGCTTCAGACTGCTTTAGATGGCTTTGTCTGTCCTGAAGCTGTGTATGAAATACTTAGCTGAAGTTGAATGACCCTTGAATGGTCTGGCAGCAAAATGGTGCATATCTTTAGCACCCAAGAGGCGTAGCTGTCTTTGTGTGCCCAGGACCCTAGAGATGCCAGACTCCCCACACTCCTTAGTAAAAGGTCTCTACCTAAGATTATTCTAAAAGCCTGCCTTGTGATTACTCTAGTGTATTAAGCTCTGTGAGTTGCTCTAATATGTGGTGGCTGTGGGTAATCATGATAAAAGGAAATTTGTGATTCATGGATAGCTAATTCTCAAATAAAATTTGAAGACAAAAAGTCACATGCCCCTTTTGGGGGGCAAAGAAGGAAGTGTCAGAAAGCCTTTGTGCAGCTCTTACTTCAGATTGCCTCCTGCTTTGAATTATACTATTGTTTCTATCTAAAGTAGCCTTCTCCTTTACACCAAATTCTACACTTATTTTTAGGTCCAATTCTGTATTTATCAGAGCCACAGGGCTTTTTGTGACTAGCCCCCAACCTTGAAACCAATATCTTATTGTTGTTTTATGTATGTCTTCATTTCCTATCGGGGTCATGTTCTCTATTTCCTTTACATCACACCGTTTAGGACAGTGTAAAATAGGTAGTAAGTACTAAAAAAAAAATGAGAATAATTTAAAGATGTCAAATATAGTGTGGGATAAACTTGGACATCTAGGTGAATAAAATAATCGGGAGGAATTTATGACCTCTTTAGAAGAGAAATCAAAACTAGGATTAATAAAAAGGTGACAAAGAAGTAGAGATGCAGCCTGATTAGGTGTGAAGGACATAAGAGAGAAGAAGTCCACGTATGCAGAAAGCAGTGCTGTAGTAAAGGGTTCTTAATTCAGGAGAAACCTAGTTAAAAAATATGGCTAAACGCTGGTATGAGAGAGCCAGTGGAAGTGGAGATTTAAGTTACAGCAAAGAAAGTAGATGAGTGCTGAGATTTTCATTAAGCTTTTTCGAAGGGAGGGCAGTCTCTTCAGTGGAGTACATTGGAAAAGACTGATTTAAAGTTTTATATTAAATCAGCTTAGTCTTGGTGAAGTGTGACTTGATGCTATCAGTAAATACCCAAGTTCAGATCCTGTAGACTTGTCAATTCCTGCCTTTCATCTCTAAGTTGGGGTGTGTTTTCCTTAAGAAGCAAATGTGTGTGATCTTGGTAGCTAACCCTCCTCCTCTTAAAAGTTTCTGAAAGATTTTTATGTGGAGGGAGCTGGGCTTGTTTTCAAGGACAAAGGACAGAAATGGACCGAAGCCCAGCAGGCAAGATTTAAGTTAGGGTTACAAAAGGATTGTCTGCGCTGGAGGGTTGCTAGATTTTTAAAAAGTAACCAAAGGAGGTATTGAGATCTTCTTCCTTAAGAGCCATTAATCTGATCTAGGTTATATTATTCCTTCTGGAAACAATGGGTAAGATGACTTTCTTCTAGTTGTGTTTTTTTAATTGTAAATCTAATTCTTCTTTCTCTATTTTAGTCTCCAAGTTTTTTTCCTGTATAGTTGTGTAGTGGTACTTCGAGCTTGAGCCACCACGCCCAGCCAGTTATTTTTGTTTTTTGTAGAGACAGAGTGTCACTCTGTTGCCCAGGCTGGTCTCGAACTCCAGGCCTCAAGGGATGCTCCTGCCGCAACCTCTCAAAGTGCTGGGATTACAGGCATGAACCACCATGCCCAGCTCCTGCCTTACTTTCTGAGTAGCTGGGACTAGCGGTGCTCACCTCTGTGCCAGGCTCCAGGGAACACGCTCTGAGCTCTCCACATAGAATAGATGACTAAGAGTGGATGTCGCTGTGGCCAGCAGCGATGCCCCTCACCACCCTTTGTGAATGACCTTGGTCAAGCTCTTGCTGAATTTTCTCTCTCAGGTCTCTTGAAATAAGGCTTGTGAAGTGTCTTGAGATCCTCACAACAGGTGGTATACAATGAAAAATGTCAGTGTTCTCCCAGTTTTGTTTCTTTGATCTCCATTTCATTCCTCCTTCCGGTGCCTGCAGCTGCCCTCAGCCTTCAAAGTGATGCTCATTGGAGAGAGAGGATGCTTCTCTCCCTGGACCCAATACCTCTTCCTTTACTGTCTAAAAATAGCCCAGCCTCTTCAGGCTCGGAGTTGTCTTTCGAAACCTCCTCTCACCTACTTGGCCTCACTCACTTCAGAGTGGAACAGCACTGCTGCTTTCCAAGTTTTTCTCTCTTTCAGTTTGCAATTTAGGGCAGGTTCCCCTCTTGGATTTGAGTCAATGTCTTATTTCCTGCTGGTATTTTGAATGTCTTCCATTTGTCACCTGTGTATTTTCATTTCTTGACTAATGAAAAAACAGGTGGAAATGAGGCTTTGGCCTGACCTCTGTAACCTCCGCACCAACCCCCTGATCTGAAGTTGGGCTTGATGCTGTTATCACTGACCCTTTGTTTGGAGAAAACAGTCCGGGGCTTGAAATTGGGGCTATGTTTATTCAAACTAAGCTTCTATGAGCACATGGTCTGCCCCACTCATCCTCAGAGTATCTGTTGGTTTTACTTCATGTTCAGACTGCAGTGTTGTTAAAGAAATAAAGCTACAGTGTTTTCAGAAGGATTCATTATATTATACTTCACATTCCCACTGTTCCAGGCTAAGCCTCTCCTCTGGGCTCCATTGTTTAATGCAAGATAAAGCCGGGTTTTCTGGCAGCTTCCTTTTCATAGCAGTTCTCAGTAGAGGTATAGAATGAGACCTGCCCACCTTCTTGGGTGTTTATTACCCCATTTGTGGATTTTACTTTAACTTCTGTTACCTTTAAAAAAAAAAAAAAAAAAGGTTGGTGAGGAAGGCAAGAAATAGAAGTGAGTATGACAGCCAGACTGGGTAGTGTGGATTTTTAGTGTTGGTATTTTTGAATGTCCAGATTTTCCAAATCCTTCCTTCCTTTCAACAGTTAGAACAGCAGGTCCAGTGCTTCTTCACTGGTCACATTATTTTCCTCTGGTTTTGAAGGATACTTAACAGAGGAATGAGTTTACAGTATGGATAGCTCCTTCTAGATTTCTAGGGAGTAAATTCCCCCCTCTCATTTTATCACAATGTTTGCAATGCTTTCTTTTTTGTTCCCCCCCTTTTTTCTTTTTTTGAGACAGAGTCTCACTCTGTCGCCTAGGCTGAAGTGCAGTGGTGTGATCTCAGCTCACTGCAACCTCCACCTCCCAGGTTCAAGTGATTCTTTTGCTTCAGCCTCCCAAGTAGCTGGGATTACAGGCATGTGCCACCACGCCCGGCTACTTTTTGTATATTTGGTAGAGACAGGGTTTCAACATGTTGGCCAGGCTGGTCTCGAACTCCTGACCTCAAGTGATCTGCCGACCTTAGCCTCCAAAAGTATGCAATGCTTTTTTTGGTTGCTTCCCTATTCTGTAAAACAATCCTGTGTTTTTTGTTTTTTGTTTTGTTCTTTTCTTGCTGGGATTTTAAAGTTTATATGCCTTATCTCTCCCCCTCAAACTGAAATGAAGCTAAAGATATTTTCCTTTCCTTGCTATGCTGGGCATGGTGGTGCACACCTGTAGCCCCAGAATCTTAGGAGGCTGAGGCAGGACAATCGCTTGAGCCCAGGAGTTTGAGGCTGCAGTGAGCTATGATGGCACCTCTGTATTCCAGCCTGGGCAACAGAGTGAGACCCTGTCTTAAAAACAAGCAAAAAACTCTGTGCCCCTCTGTTTATAATTGATATTTTAATTTACTTGAAGATCTCAGAACAGCCCTTTCTGAAACCATATGACTCTAATATGCAGTTGCTGCATCTCTCTTGGGGTTGGTTGGGGAGTGAAGGGCGGACCCACGGATGCCTTGGTTGTTTTTGTGTGTGGGTATCACGGGGCTTCAGAATTATGCTCTTGGTTGGCTGATTGATTTTGTAGCTCATGCTCTTGACTAGTTTCAGTGCTCCTTCAGGTCTCTCCCTCTTTTCCTCTGAATTCCACCTCTTTGTTATCTCTGTTAGCATACAGCTGACCTTGTTTTTGAAGCTGTGAAGAGTAGCTGGTGGAAATACCTCTTTCAGTTGGGAAAAAACGGACTTAAAATGTCCCATGTCCAGGCTGACCTGGATGATGACATTTGGTTGATGAGTTAATTTGAACATAAGCAGAAATGAGGTCACTTGCCTGCCTGACTTCATGTGGCCATGCTGGCTCCAGGTTGCAAAGTTCTTCAAGCAAGTGCCTTGTCTTGCCTAATCTCGAATGTCTATTCTTTTTATTTCTTCTCTCAAATAGGCACTGTGATAACATTATAGGTGCAAAAGTATGAGGTCTAAAGGCCTCCGCTTCCCTGCACTCCCTCAGTTTGTCCTGAGCAGAGGGAGCCCCAAGCCACATGGATTGGATGGAGAAGAGCCCATAGGCAGTTTGCAGTTGGGGGGCATAGCTGGGAGCATGCTCGGAAACTCTGATTCTTGCACCTCTGTGCTACTGCTTTGGAGAAAAGCAAGCAGCTGTATGTCAGGACTAAACTTGTAACATGCAGGCCTGCCTCCATTACCATGACATTCATTGGCTGGCTTCTGTTTGAGAGGGCACAGTGTCTTTGTATGCCATGATTGTTTTCATATGATATAATAACCTGCTGCTGACTTTTCTCAACATGTCCTTTCTGCTTATGATGCTCTTTCTCCAGGCTGCTTTGGGTTTTCTTGTGAAGCCTCTACAGCTGCTGTCACTGAGATACTGCCTCATAACAAACCTAGAATGGGCTAGTGAACAGAGCTTCTCAAGAGTTAATATGAGCTGGACGCAGTGGCTTGGGCCTGTAACCCCAGCTACTCTGGAGGCTAAGGTGGGAGGATCACTTGAGTCCAGGAGTTCAAAACTGGCCTGGGCAACACAGCAAGATCCCCTCTCTAGAAACTTTTTAAAAAAATTAGCTGGGCCGGGCGTGGTGGCTCACGCCTGTAATCCCAGCACTTTGGGAGGCCGAGGCTGGTGGATCACGAGGTCAAGAGATCTAGACCATCCTGGCCAACATAGTGAAACCCCATCTCTACTAAAAATACAAAAATTATCCGAGCGTGGTGGCGCACACCTGTAGTCCCAGCTACTCGGGAGGCTGAGGCAGGAGGATTGCTTGAATCCGCGAGGTGGAGGTTGCAGTGAGCCGAGATCGCGCCACTGCACTCCAGCCTGGCAATAGAGCAAGACTCCGTCTCAAAAAAAGAAAAAAAAAAAAAGTAGCTGGGACTTTGGGAGGCCAAGGCGGGCAGATCACTGGAGTCCCGGAGTTCAAGACCAGCCTGGGCAACACAGTGAAACCATGTCTGTAAAAAAAAAAAAAAAAAAAAGCTGGGCATGGTGGTGCATGACTGTAGTCCCAGCTACTTAGGAGGCCCTAGGTGGGAGAATTGCTTGAGGCTAGGAGTTCTAGGTCACAATGAGCTATAGACTCCTTCCCAGGGCCATTGTGAGATTTAAATGAGATTTAATGAATTTGAAAGCACATTTTAAGTTTTAAATAACTTTATAGCTATAAGGGGTTGCTAATACTATCAGTATCTGAGATATCTAGAATACCAAGGAATTTTCTCCTAATTTATTAGCAATATTTTATTCCTTCAAGTTTCCGTTTGTGAGAGGTCCTTTTTTGTAGGCTTAACCTATTCTGTTTCAACATTTTCAATCAGCCTTTCTGCATGCCTTTTTATTGTGAACTATCTTCAGTACCTTTTTCTTGCCAGTATTCTAACGTGTATCAACAATACTGACCCAAAGGAAGGCTTAGCAGAAATTCTTTTTGATACTAACTTCTGTGTAATTTATTTCAGGACTATGACTATGATTTTGGGGGGAAATTTTTTTAAAATGTCAAACCAGTGAACTCCAGGAGTAGAGGGGAGTCCTGATTTTTTCTTTATCTGTTTAGAAACCACCGGGGTGATGAGCATGATTTTTAACAGGAAAAGCTTCTCTAGGTATAGAAATAACTTTTTTTCTTTTGGGTCTAATTTGTATTGACAAATAATTTGAGAAATGAATTAGCCTTTTGTCAGACTAAGAATTTACATGCCAAATGAAAATGTGTTAGTTTTGTAACTCGTTATTTAAGTTTCTAATGTTGTGACCAGAGTGAAATAATCTATTAAAAATTCTTTTTTGCTTAAAAAAATAAAGATACATGAAGATGTGAAGATACAGGTGCAATCATACGCTTACACTGTTGGTGAAAACATACATTAATCCAACTTTTTTAGAGGACAATTTGGTAATATCTGTTAGAAAAATTTGCACATTCATACGTTTTGATTCAGCAGTTACAATTCTGGCATCTTACTCTGTGCAAACACACATACTGCACAAAGGTGTATGTAATTGAATTTTTTGGTGTTATTCATAAGAGTGAAATTTTGAAGTAATCCAGGTACCTATGAGTAGGGGATTGGTGTACATCAATAAGATGAAATTCCTTGTACCCACCAGAAAGAATGAGGTTAATCTGTATGTACTGATATGGAAGAGTATACAAGATATCTTAAGTGGGGGAAAAAAGCAAATTGTATAATACTTTTTTATGTTAATGATTATTTATATTTTTGTTAAAACATATATGTGTTAGTATATGCATATTAAAAAGTGAGGCTATCAATACCAAACTTGTTAATATTGGTTATCTCAGGGAGGGATAGTAGATTATGATGGACTTTCACTGTCTACATTATATATTTCTGTAATGTTCAAATTTTTCACAAAGAGTCTGCATTATTTTTGTAAGTAGAAAAAAAAAATAAAGATGGAAGTCTCTCCAATTTAAACATGTGTATTTCATATGTAAATCTAAGATGTTTAAAATTTAAAATCTGTATGCTCATTTTATTAAAGCAGTTATGCACAAGTGCTATTGAAAAATATGTCTGGTATTATAAGTTTTTTTTGTTTTTTAAAGAAGTAATAGGACATAAAAATATTTTCTTGGCCGGGCGCGGTGGCTCAAGCCTGTAATCCCAGCACTTTGGGAGGCCGAGACGGGCGGATCACGAGGTCAGGAGATCGAGACCAT
>NW_012118855.1:217987-226021 GCF_000951035.1 Colobus angolensis palliatus
AGCTAATTTTTATATTTTTAGTAGAGATGGGGCTTCACCATGTTGGCCAGGCTGGTCTTGAACTCCTGACCTCGTGATCCACTCGCCTCAGCCTCCCAAAGTGCTGGGATTACAGGCATGAATCACCATGCCTGGCCGCGAACACATTCTTTAATTATAACTTAAGTCAGATTTGTGAAGAGCCATACTATGCATGTCTTTACTAAAGTCAGGGATAAGAGTGTTCTGTTTGTAATCATGTATGGCACATGGATTATGTTATTCAGGCCTTCCTCTGTCTTTCTGGAAAGGCATCAGAATCTTACTTCCTACTGCAGCTTCTAGGGCCGGCATTGATACATAGCTGGAGAATTCCCTAGGAGGTAAAAGAACTTAGTAAGATTAACCAAAGAGTAGTCATAAAGATTTTAAGTTTTTTATTTAATTTATTAATTAATTTTTTTTCCCCCCTGGAATGGAGTCCTGCTCTGTCACCCAGGCTGGAGTGCAGTGGCACTATCTCGGCTCACTGCAACCTCCGCCTCCCAGGTTCAAGCAATTCTTCTGCCTCAGCCTCCTAAGTAACTGGGATTACAGGCACATGCCACCATGCCTGGCTAATTTTTGTATTCTTATTAGGATGGGGTTTCACCATGTTGGCCAGGCTTGTCTTGAACTCTTGACCTCATGACCCACCCGCCTCAGCCTCCCAGAATGCTGGGATTACAGGTGTGAGCCACCATGCCCAGCCAAGATTTTAAGTTTTTTAAAAATGTTTTTGAGTATTTAAAAAATTGATTCAACAAATATATATTAAACACTGTGCCCTGTGCTATAAGCATATAGTTGTATGAGATACAACCTCCGCCCTCCAGGAGTGTATAGACTGGTAGGAGAAATCCATAAAGAATAGAAGTTCTTTACAAGGTTCCAAGCAGGGCATGCCATGTGAATGATGCAAATTAAGTGCTGCTATAAGAGTACTGAGAAGGAAGGAATCATTTCTGGCCAGGCGATCACAGAGAATCAGAGGGGATGTGACATTTGAGCTGGTCCTCGAAGGAAAGGTAGGATTTCAGTATAGGGTAGTGGAAGGGAAGGTTAGAAGAAGCATATGAGCTGTGAACGAGGCTCCTTTCCAGAAAAATGAATAGTCCAGATTGACAAAGGCACATGATTCATAGAGGTGAGTAGTAGGAAATAGAATTATGAGAAGGGCAGGGCTCATTGATGCTAGGCTGAAATGTTTATGTTTTATTTAGTTGACAGGAAGGAGTGACTGAAAAAGTTTTTGGGCAGGGGAGAAACATGGATCAAAGCTATGCTGTGGAAAAATTACATTGATGGGTTGGAGGAGGGGAGGAAAGAGTCTATAGTAAGGAAATTGATTAGAAACCCATTGCTATATCCAGGAATGTGTTGAAGGTCTACACTGGGGTGTTGGCATGAAGTGAGCATTTTGTAGAGAATAGGTTGAGGAAACCTTCCTTCCCTGGAGAGTTTCATGGCATAAGTTGTGTGACTGTAGGGGCACTGAGAACCCTCCACACTCCCCTTTTTGTTCCGGGAGACACATTCACTTTGTACACTTAGTCCAGAGAAGGAACAGTTAATATTCTCCCTGGTTACAAAATAGAAAAGCAAGAGTTTCAGAAAATTCAGGTGCGTGGAGTTGGTATGTATGAGGAGGGATTAGATCCTTTTGATGACCAGATTTTTAGCTCATAAAGCTTTGCTTGTAGTTCTGGTTTTGCTGTAGTATTGTAGAAAGGACTGACTTTAGAGGAAAAAAAAAATCTAACAACCCCCACCCCCACCCCAATTCTGCATGCTTACATTGAGATAACT
Source organism: Colobus angolensis palliatus (assembly GCF_000951035.1). Classification (NCBI taxonomy): domain Eukaryota; kingdom Metazoa; phylum Chordata; class Mammalia; order Primates; family Cercopithecidae; genus Colobus; species Colobus angolensis. Next base: position 219,815 of record NW_012118855.1, read on the forward strand.
CCTTTTCTTGCCTTTCTGATAACTGTGGAAGAGAAAGAGAGGGCAGAAGGGCTGTACCAGGCACTGTAAAAGCTGTTAAATCTGCTCTCTGGACTTGGGCACGTGCTGATGACTGTACTATTAATATAACTAACTGGGCCTTTTAGGTAGAGTCTCTTCATTCCCTCTCCCTCTAGTCTGACACCTTCCTTACCTCTTCCACCATCTGCATCGAAATCAGCTTCTCCTGCTTCTGACCCTGCAATGCCAGTTGCCTTGGAAATGGGTGTCTGCTGTCTATATTTGGCTATAGCATAGGCTGGACATGGGCAAGCTCTGACCACATGGGATACTCTGGCATTAGGAAGACCCTCCCTCTTTCTTGCAACCATCTCAGTGAGGAGAGGTCAGAACCCATTTTTTAGACCCATTTTAGCTACTGATAAGTTCTGCTAAATTTTTTTGTTAATGTTAAAGATAGCATGAAAGGTCTGTATTGTCTATCTTGTGACCCTCTGCCTTCTGTCTTGGCTCTCAGACCTGTCCCTGATGCCCGCACAAAGGCATAGTGACTTCCCTTTGTGCTGTTTCAGAAACTGTAGCATTCTGGTGGTGCTAAAGAATTTGAACTCTCTCCTCAAAGCACCACAATTTCTGGAACCAGACAGCCCCAGGTCTAAATCCTGGTTCTTCCACTCACTGCTTACCTCTTTCATCTGTAAAATGGAGATACTAGTCTTTCATGAAGTTGTCAAGAGTATTAAATGAGATGATCTGTCTGAAGTGCTTAGAACAGTTATTGGCACAAAGTATACATTCAGTAAATGGCAGCTGTAGATCATCTCTGCCCCAGACCTTTTGTACCTCTGGTGTGTTCTTGTAAAAAATACTTGGAACACTGGGACTAACCCAAGAGAGGCTAAAATTTGGAAATAAAAGGGCAAATGCCTTAATTTAGTAGTTTCCAGTCTGATATCAATCATTAGAACCACCTGGAGAGCTTTAATATGCACATTCTTAAGCCCTACTCCTTATCTTTTCATTCAGAATCTTGCAGTCAGGGAAAGTGGATTGGGTGGGGATAGAGTAGGGACTGCTACATGAAAAAAACCTTAAGTTCTTTGGGTACTTTGTTGACTGGCCAGGTTTGGGAACTTTTGTTCCAGTCTCCTTGTCCCCAGGGGCAGTGGCTAGAGGCTTTGTCAGGTTACCCTTTCCAAGCAGTGGCAAATGCACCTTCCTTAGAAACTAAGGCTGTTTTAATCTTAGTCTGGAGAATTTACTCAGCTCCAAGCAATTCTAAACTGTTAAGCAGGATACCCTCTTTTTGTTTGTTTGTCACATTGGAAGTTACTTGTTTCTGGGAGTCTTTGTGGTATAGATGGAACTCTGAATCAGCCAAACTGGGTAGAGACCAGGAGCAGAGACTAGATCCAAGGTCTGCTCTTTTCTTCGATTGGCCATTGTGCCCCTGCCTACCTCTGACCAGGTGGCACTTTGAACTTGGAAGGAACAGGAATGAGTTAACCTGAGCACGATACCTGCCCTTCCTCCCCACTCCCAGGTCCACGGTCACTGGGTCTCTGCCCTGCTGTCTAAGTCTCTGCACAAAGCCTCCTGGCCTTGGCTTCTTCTGTGGCTTTTGCATAAGTGGCAGTTCTCAGAATCTGGTAGAGAATCTGCTTTGTGAGATTAGAGTGTAGTGTGTGGGCAAGAGACAAATATAGTTCTTAACCTGCAGGAGGGGAGGGGAAGGCGAAGAGAGCTCTGCCTTGGACAGGTCTCTGACATGCTTGTTTATAGAAATAGCAAGTCCGTGGTTTGGCTGGAATGACTTACAACTCAGGTATTTATAACTTGAATTGAGTGGGATTGAGAATTGGGGGAAGGGAAAAGGGGGAAGAAAGTAGCTGGTGGCAACAAAACATAGCAACAAAAACAGATCGTTTTCCTCACAGTTGCTGGGGTTTCCTTGCCAGTTTGAGGTCAGCCAAATCCTAGGGGACCCTGGCCTTCTGTGACTCTGGCCTCTTAGTTCTCTATTTCAAGGGAGCAGCCACTCCCGTGCCATCGCAGACTCCCCGTAGTGGTCCCTAACACTAAAAGGGAAAGCATTTCCTGCCAACTTCTGCTGTGGGTCCAAGCAGGAAGCCCTTCCTAATAGTGCCCCTGTCATGGCTCCACTTGGACTCGCTTCCTTTGGCTAGTGCCTGTCCTCTAGCTCGTGGACACATCTGATCAGATCCAGGGACTTGAGAGAGAACAGAAAAGCTTCGAAGGCCCTGCCCAGTGTCTAGGATTGTGTGTTTATGGCTCTGAGACCACTTGAGACCCTATACTGTGACACCTCTGTTGAGGGCGGCTCTGGACTCTGGAGAGTTCTGTCCTTGCCAACTTCATTTCTTTCAATACTCACTATTAATCACCCCTCCCTTCTGGGAGCTCTCCACTTCACTGGCTTCCTGGTTCTCCTCCAGTCTTTCTCACTGCCTGTACCTCATCTTCTCCATGCTCTAAAAATAGGTGTTCCCTGAGGTTGGGAGTTCGAGACAAGCCTGACCAACATGGAGAAACCCCGTCTCTACTAAAAATACAAAATTAGCCGGGTGTGGTGGCACATACCTGTAATCCCAGCTACTCAGGGGGCTGAGGCAGGAGAATCACCTGAACCCGGGAGGCAGAGGTTGCTGTCAGCCGAGATCGTGCCATTGCAGTCTAGCCTGGGCAACAAGAGTAAAACTCCCTCTCAAAAAAAAAAAAAAAAAAAAAAAAAACAATCTACATGCTGGGAACTACTGTTCTATCTAGTATGAATGAGCAGTCCTGTCTCTTGCCTGTACACCACCTGTTTTTTCCATCTACTTTAATGAGAGCCAGAAGAGCACTTAAACACGCGGCTTTATTCTTTCTTTCTCTCCTGGGAATAGGCTAGTATGAAGTTACCCGTTTATCTTATTAAAGTGATGATTTTGCTGGCCCTCTTTCTCTCGGGAGGATACGATAGTGCTCTGCCTAGTTCCTACTGGGAGTGGTGGGTATTCAAGCCTTCCCTCACATTATACTTGTAGTAATTCTGCCTCTAGTAGCCTTGCTTCAGGGGAAAGATGACACCTCTCTCAGGTTGGTATACGCTTTCTTCCATCTCAACATTATCCATCTGCCAAAGCAAAAGCTGGGTCACAGCTTGGGCATTCTCCCTGCTTCGAGGCTGCATTCTGGGTATGGAGGAGCTCACTGTAGAGAACCAGCTGGGTCCTCTCTTCTTCCTTCTGAGTTTCCACTTGTGCACGAAGCAGTGTTCCTAGAGCTGTAGATTGACGGGTCAGGGGGCCAGCTGCCTGCAGCAGTTGTGTCCCAAGTCACTGCCCAGACACAGTTGCCTGGACTGGTGTGTCTCTTGGGCTGTATTTCATTGGCATTTGGGCCTTGAAGGTTTGGAGCTGAAGTTCCTGTCAGAACTTTGGGCTGCATCCCAGACTTTATGGACAGTTATTTTCTCACAGGGCCTCTTTCCTACCTCACTTTCTTCAAGTGATCCTTGAGGCCAGAACTCTCTCACGTGTGGGCTTGCTTCCTCATGTGGAAAGATGCTGTAGTATTTAGAGGGTAGGTCATTGGTTCTCAGAGTGTGGTCTGAGAAGCCTGGAGTCCCCAAAACCCCTTTAGAGGGTCCATGATGTCCTGTTTCCAACTACATATCCACATGAGGCTAGGTTTTCTTCACATACTTCTGCCAGATAATGTCAGAACAGATTGAATGCAGATGCAGATATGAGAACCCAACTCCCTTCTGTTAAGCCAGATATGAAAATGATTTACAAAAATGTAAAACAGTGCCATTCTTCTCACTAATTATTTTTGTTTTGGAAAATAAAGTTATCTTTAATAAGAATGTTAATATGTGGGCCGGGCGCGGTGGCTCTCGCCTGTAATCCCAGCACTTTGGGAGGTGGAGGCGGGTGGATCATGAGGTCAGGAGATTGAGACCATCCTGGCTAACATGGTGAAACCCCGTCTCTACTAAAAATACAAAAAATTAGCCGGATGTGGTGGCGGGCGCCTGTAGTCCCACCTACTCGGGAGGCTGAGGCAGGAGGATGGCGTGAACCTGGGAGGTGGAGCTTGCGGTGAGCCGAGATCGCGCCTCTACACTCCAGCCTGGGCGACAGAGTGAGACTCCGTCTCCAAAAAAAAAAAAAAAAAAGAATGTTAATATGTAATGGGTTTATTGTTATTTCTAAATGAATTAGTAAATATTTTTAATGTTTCTGATTGTGATTTCAAATATAGTAAATATTGATGGATATAACCTGCATAAACAGTAGCTCTCTGTTGTCCTTGATCAGCTCTAAGACTGTGAGGAGGTCCCCAGACCAAAAAGTTTGAGAATCTCTGGGCTAGGTCCTGCTTGATAACAAACCACCTCAGAAATCCCCCTGGCTTAAGCAACAGTTTATTTCTTGCTCATGCTACGTATTCAGTGAAGGTCAGCATGGGGACCTCAGGCCAAGGGGCCCATCTCATTGCTGCCATGCTTAGCAGTCAGAAAGGGGTACGCACAGTGGTTCTGTGACAGGTCAAAGAATTATACAAATATGTAGCTGCCTAAGGACAGACATGAGAAACTTAAATAAAAATGCTGATTTTTGGCCAGGCGCAGTGGCTCACTCCCGTAATCAGCACTTTGGGAGGCCAATGTGGGTGGATTGCTTGAGGTCAGGAGTTTACAACCAGCCTGGGCAATATGGTGAAACCTCATCTCCCCACTAAAAATACAAAAATTAGACAAACACGGTGGCGGGCGCCTGTAATCCTAGCTACTGCAGAGGCTGAGGCAGAAGAATCGCTTGAACCCTGGAGGCGGAGATTGCAGTGAGCTGAGATCACCCCACTGCACTCCAGCCTGGGTAACAGAGCAAGACTTGTCTCAAAACAACAACTACAACAAACCAGAGTTCTGAGTTCTTCATACCCTTTCCCTCCACATTGCCAGGTCAGTGAGTGTTAACGAAATGACTTGAGGCTAGAGAGAGAAGTGGGGATGTGAGTTATAGAAGGATGTCGCTTATAAGGTCCTAAGCCCCACAGCACATGTTCCGTTATATTTTTTTCTCTCTTTTTAATATTTGCTCTGCAATATTTAAGACATACAATAAAGACATGGAATAATAAGCAATTATGTGCCTACCATCAGCTTATGAAACAAAATGTTACCTATACCTTTCTGCTTGTCCTCGGCTCGTCATAGCCTTTCTGTCACAGCCAGTTTTAGATACTTTGTGAAGAATAGTTTATTGGCCTGAAATACCCCAGTTTTCCTGGGCTTTCACTGTTTCTGAAGCCTCTGCAAGGCGTTCATTTATTCCTTAAAAATGTGTCAAGTGCCCATTGTGTACCAAAGACTGTTTAAAGTGCTGGGAATACATCCACGGGGGACAGCAACCTAGGTCCTGTCCTCAAGGAGTTCACATTCTGATGGGACAGACAGGCAGTAAGCACATGGACAGAAATATAAGCAATGTTGGGTTGCTACCTGCCTCTGTGAGCTATGAAGAAAAATAAGGCTGGGTGGCCGGGCGTGATAGCTCATGCCTGTGATCCCAGCACTTTGGGAGGCCAAGGCAGGCGGATCACTTGAGGTCAGGAGTTTGAGACCAGCCTGGTCAATATGGTGAAACCCTGTCTCTACCAAAAATACAAAAACTAGCCGGACATGATGGCAGACACCTGTAATCCCAGCTGCCCGGGAGACTGAGGCAGGATAATCGCTTTAACCTGGAAGGCAGAGGTTGCAGTGAGCTGAGATCGCACCACTGCACTCCAGCCTGGGTGACAAGGGTGAAACCCTGTTTCAAAAAAAAAGAAAAAGAAAAAATAAGGCTGGGGCCGGGCACGGTGGCTCACCCCTGTAATTCCAGCACTTTGGGAGGCCAAGTCGGGCGGATCACGAAGTCAGGAGATCAAGACCACGGTGAAACCCTGTTTCTACTAAAAATACAAAAAATTAGCCAGGCGCTGTGGCGGGTGCCTGTAGTCCCGGCGACTCGGGAGGCTGAGGCAGGAGAAGGGCATGAACCCAGTGGGTGGAGCTTGCAGTGAGCCGAGATCCAGCCACTGCACTCCAGCCTGGGCGACAGAGCAAGCCTCTGTCTTGAAGAAAAAAAAAAAGAAGAAAAAGTTGTAGGTTACCACTTAGCCATGCTTATAGTGATATTTCTGAATCTTAGT
>NW_012118855.1:226071-314459 GCF_000951035.1 Colobus angolensis palliatus
GTGAGCTGAGATCGCACCACTGCACTCCAGCCTGGGCGACAGAGCAAGGCTCCGTCTCAAAAAAAAAAAAAAAGAAAAAATAAAGCTGGGTAAGTTGGGTATAAGATTATGGCAGTAGGCGGGTGCAGTGCCTCACACCTGTAATCCCAGCACTTCGGGAGGCCGACACCAGTGGATCACGAGGTCAGGAGTTCCAGACCATCCTGGCGAACACTGTGAAACCCCGTCTCTACTAAAAATACAAGAAAAATTAGCCGGGCGTGGTGGCAGGCGCCTATAGTTCCAGCTACTCAAGAGGCTGAGGCAGGAGAATGGCGTGAACCTGGGGGGCGGAACTCGCAGTGAGCAGAGATGGCGCCACTGCACTCCAGCCTGGGCGACAGAGCGAGGCTCTGTCTCAAAAAAAAAAGAAGAAAAAAAGATTATGGCAGTAAAGCTAGTCTGAAAGGCCCTCTCTGAGGAAGAGACCTTTGAGCAAAGACTTTAGGAAATTAGCTTTGTGCGTAGCTGAGAGAAGAACTTTTTAGTCCAAGGAATGGCGTTTGCAAAGGACCTGAGGCTACAATCAACCAAAGGTGCTTAAAGTTGGTCCGCTGGGGTGGAGTGAGTGAGTAAAGGGGAGGGTGTAGGAAATGAGGTCAGAGGTAGCCAGAGGCCCGATCATTTAGGGCTTTTAAGCCTGGGTAGAGTATTTGGATTTGAACTTAAGGGAGATGGGAAGCCATTTGGAGGGTTTTGGGCAAAATGATGACATGATCTTATTTATATTTTAAAAGAATCCCTGTGACCTACCGTGTGAAGAAAAGACTATAGGGGGTAAGGCCTGAAGCAGGGAGAGAATGTGGGTGTTACAGTCCAAGTGAGAGATAATAGTGACTTGAACCTAAGTGGCATGCTGGTAAATAGTTACAGGCTCTCTGAGGGGAAAAAACTGTGATTTGGAAGATTTGTGAGCCTTTGCCGATTTCCATGGTGTAAGTCCTGCGGTGGTGATTTCAGGGCCACTCGTGTGCTAACACTGTATGTGGGAAAAGTTGTGCACAGTCAGCATTCATGAGTTAGTGCAAGCCAGCTCCAGCACACCACCGACTGAACTTGAATGCATTGAACCTGGGGTGTGTGTGCAGGGGGTGTTCAAATTTGTCTCCATCTGCTAGGGCAGGTGGAAGCTCTACCACCTTCTTGGAAAGGAGGCGAGGAAGAAGGTTGTCAGAGGGAGAGTTAGTTTATGAAGTCCATCATGTTGAAGCCTTGCAAAATAATCCTAGATGTTGAAGGCCTTGCAGGAACTCTGGACTCTTAGATCCTTTGAAAGTGGAGCTCAACCCAAAACCTCCCTGCAAACAGGAAGCTGGTTTGAGTTAAGAACATAAAATAAAAACCAGCTGATGCCCCTGAATGTTTTCCCCTGCTCCTCCCCTTCCACAGAGCCAAAGGAAACTGCTTTTTTTCCCCTCTTGGATAGCTGCTTAGAAGGCCAGAAAAAGCCAAAAACATAAATCCTTTGAAAATAAGCCAAGTTTTGAGCTCAGGCAAACTCCTGCCTGTGGGGTTTTCCTAGTGCGGAAGTATGTTCCACTGCTCAGAGTCCTAGGAGGAAAATGACTAACGAACACAAAGGTGCCGGTGATCAGAGCCTGTCTCCCAGGCCAGGCGGAAAGAGATGGCCTGTAGCAGGGTTTCCCAAACTAGAGCTTCCAGCCCATTTGTAGGTCGTGAAATCAGTAAAGTGGGCCATGACCAGAATTATTTTTTAATGAAATGGATATAATAGAAAATAGAGTATATTGCACTCTAGGATTAACAATAGGATATTGTTTTGTGAAACTTTCAGTGTTACGCATATGCACACACATGTCTCTATATACTGGGTCATGATATGAAATGTGTTTCTTACTGTGGGTCATGGCCAGAAAACTTTGTTAAACACTGGTCTTTTGAGTGTTACTAGCCCACGTCTCCTTGCTTTAGAGAATTAATTCTCTTTGGAATGGGATCATCTACCCACAAAACACCTACCCAAATTCCTGTTAGAAAGAAGATCAGCTGAGAACCAACGGACTTGGTGTAATTCTTCGGGACCGACACTGAAGCGTAAGGGATGGAAGGGATCAATGCAAATTTGAATCCAAAGGATTTACCTTTAATCAGATTACCAGGAGAAAATAAGAGTTGAGCAGCCCTTTAGCTCCCTACACTTGATTTTGTGGCCTCTCCCAGCTGTGTGGGTAATGCCAGCCTGGGGCCATTCTCTTTCCTGTCTGCAGAAAGCAGTGGGTGTGGCAGGAATGTCCCTAAATATCCCCTCCTCTGGGAGAGTTGCAGGTTCAGTGCCAGGATGACATGGTGACTTAAACTGAGTATCCCCCAGACTTCCCCAGAATGATTTTGTTGCTCTCCAGTCAGTAACAGGTGACTAGGTCCCAGTGGTTCGTTAAGCTGAGAAAAAAGTAGAGCAGGCATAAGTTAGGGTAACCTATCAAGAATGTATAGAGAAGGCCAAAGTTACTTTATTCCACACTAGGTTTAGTGCCTCAGATCGGCACAAGGGTAATTGGCAAGTTTGGTGCTTGCCAGGTGGCTCTGGGTTGCTTCTCTGTATCGAAACCATATCTACCAGTGAGCAGACACATGTTAGAATTCCTCATCTGCATCCCCAAGAAACACAGATAATCCTTGGGGACCTTTCTGGGGAATAGGTATTAAATGTAACATCTCTGGAGACTTATTTTGGTCTTCGGCCACCACAGGGCGTTTCCTTCCAACCTAATTCAAGCTAAAATAATCCTCAGAGATAAAAATTTAAACACGGTCTCTAGGAGCACCTTTTTTTTTTTTTTTTTGAGATGGAGTCTCACTCTGTCACCCACGCTGGAGTGTAATGGCACGATCTCGGCTCACTGTAACCTCCACCTCACAGGTTCAAGCGATTCTCGTGACTCAGCCTCCTGAGTAGCTGGGACTACAGGCACCCACCACCATGCCCAGCTAATTTTTGTATTTTTAGTAAAGACGGGGGTTTCACTATGTTGGCCAGGCTGGTCTCGAACTTCTGACCTTGAGTGATCTGCCCACCTTGGCCTCCCAAAGTGCTGGGATTACAGGCGTGAGCCCTTGCCCCTGGCCCCTCTAGGAGTACTTCTAATTCTGCAGTTGGAGCAATAAGAGAGAAGGAGAAACTCCAAAACTGTCCTAATTGATTCCGAGCCTCCCCTCTCTAGAAACTGGCCTGGACTAGTAGTAGACCGCCCTGCCACAAGCATCTACCCTATGTGTTTCTGGTTTACATTGCCCTCTTAGGGCCTCCGAGACTCTCCTCAGGGTCAGTGTTTTCATAGCAAAGTGCTATCTAGCCTGTTCACGTGTCCGTCCTGCATTCTGAAGCCCCACTCTCTGAGCCAGGGGCGATCAGGGACATTCCTGAGCAGGGTCAGTGCAGGGAGTGCACAGTCCTGGAGCAGGTAAAGACCTGGAGCAGAGCATGATGTGAAGTGACAGCAAGAGGTTAGGGGGAAGTCTCAATCTCACTTGGCATCATCTAGCAGAAAGAGCAGTGAGTTAATTTGAGGTTAGTTCAGTGTGGGTCCTGGGGCCTGCAGACAGTGTGGGGTAATAATCCTAATGATGAGAGTGATGAGTGTCTCCCGTGGCCATGTCCTCTCCGAATCTCTGAGCATTTTATCTTTCATCTCTGTGGGAGTTGTGGCTTAATAATAATAATTAGAATACCCTGAGCATCGGTGCTTTGCAGAACACAGCGTTAAGCCCTGTTTCTGCCTCCTTGGATTGTAGTCTGTACGAACTGGCAGACATTTGGGAGGTGGAGCCCTCTGATGGAGGGGAAGAGCATGATAGAATGCAAAGGTCAGGGATATTCTGAGTCACCTGATTGATACCTAACATTCTTTTGGCTCTTGGTAGGTCAGAGTGGCCTTTCCTTCATGTCTGCCAAAGCACAAAGATCAGTGGCCTCACCCGTCTCACGGATCCAAGAGTCTAGTCTGGGGATCCCAGGCTTCAGCTTATACATGGTGCCTTCCTGGTTTTGGGGAATGCTTGTTCCTCTGTGGCCATGAGTTATACTTTAACGAGTTGGTTTTCTTTCCTGTGGTACCAGCAGACTGAGCCCTCCTGAAAATAGGTGTTGTACACTGGGTTTTTTCCCATGTGATCAAGAAGCCCAGTGGCCAGAATGGAAAAAGCTGCAGAAGTCATAGTTCCATTCTCCTGAAGACATGGGCATCTGGAAAGTAGCCAGTGCCTCAGGATGTCCCAAGTGCCTTCAGCACCTTCTTCCCAAACACACTCTGTCTATAACATGTCACTTCTGTCTTGCTCTAACAGGTGACCTTGGAGAAGGTGCTGGGAATTACAGTGTCTGGAGGCAGAGGACTTGCCTGTGACCCCCGGTCAGGTTTAGTTGCCTACCCAGCAGGGTAAGTAAGTGCCTTGGAAGAGATCTTGATACATGGGAATTTATAGCCATGCTAGAGCAATTGGGGTGGGCAGGGGTTTTCTGGTATCTTCTGGAAGATACATACAGGTTAATGTTTTGTTGCCATTTTTGTAAAGAGACGCAGGACCACGTAAAGATTCTTTGGTACTGTCATTGTTGCCATCCTGTCCTGCTTTTTGGTCATCTACTCCGCCTCCCACACACAAATTTCACACAGTTCCCAACACCATCTTCAGTAGCTACCTTCTAGTCATTTAAAAAACAACTTTGTTGAGATGTAATTCACATACCATATAACTCACTATTTAAAATATCCAATTCAGTAGTTTTTAGTATATTCACAGAGTTGTGCAGACATCACCACAATCAAATTTAGGACATTTTCATGACCCTGTTCCTTTTTTTTTTTTTTTTTTTTTTTTTTTTTTGAGACAGGTTTTGGCTCTGCCACCCAGGCTGGAGTACAGTGGCTCGATCTTAGCTCACTGCAACCTCCACCCCCGACATTCAAGCAATCCTCCCACCTCAGCCTCCTGAGTAACTGGGACTACAGGCGTACTGGCCCCATGCCTGGCTAATTTTTTGTAGAGATGGGGTTTCACCACATTGCCCAGGCTGGTCTCGAACTCCTGAGCTCAAGCCATGTTGAAGCCTCAGCCACCCAAAGTGCTGGGATTATGGGCGTGAGCCACCGTGTCTGGCTCTATTCCTATCAGTCACTCTTCATTTCCACCCCTACCTTACCAGACCTTCATCCTTAGGCAACCACTGTCTCCATTAATTTGCCTATTCTGGATATTTCATACAAATGGAATCAGATAACACTGTATTTGGCCTTTTGTAACTGGCTTCTTTTTGTTGTCCAGACTGGAGTGCAATGGTACGATCATGGCTGACTGCAGCCTCAGCCTCCTGAGTAGCTGGAGCTATGGTGTGTGCCACCATGCCCAGCTAAGTTTTCCATTTTTTGTAGAGACGGGGTCTAACTGTATTACCTAAGCTAGTTTCAAACTCCTGGGCTCAAGCAGTCCTCCTGCTTCAGCCTCCCAAAGTGCTGGGATTACAGGCGTGAGCCACCATACCTGGCCAGCATACTGTTTTCAGGGTCAATCTATGTCACAGCATGTATCACTATCTTGTTCCTTTTTGTGGCTGAATAATATTACATTGCATGGATGTACCACATTTTATCTGTTCTTCAGTTGATGGACATTTGAGTTGTTTCTACTTCTTAGCTATTAGGAATAATACTGTTATGAATCTGTTCTAGTCACTTTGAGAGAGATCAGGGCCATAGAAGAGAAGTAGGGGACAGGGGCTACTATTCTTTCTCTTGCTGCCTTTTCACTCCTCTGCTCCTACAAGTGGGAAACCTCCAACCATAGTTTCTTCAGGCTTCTGGAGAAAGCTTGGAATCCCTCCTGCTTCTGGCTCCCTCTGTTCCATGCTGATAGGCACAGGAATATGAACATGAGTAGGGCTACTGCTGGACCTTTCTTACTCTGCCATTAACTTGGTAATGCCTAGTTCATTCCCCAATGTAATTTTCATAGCAACTTTTATAGTTTTTATACTAGATACATGATTTGCTTAGTTTTATCACCTCATCAAAAAAGCTCTGTTATCAGGCGGGGCCTGGTGGCTCAAGCCTATAATCCCAGTACCTTGGGAGGCCAAGGTGCGCAGATCACTTGAGGTCAGGAGGTCGAGACCAGCCTGGCCAACATGTTGAAACCCTGTCTCTACTAAAAACACAAAAAAATTAGCCGGGTGTGATGGCGGGTGCTGGTAGTCCCAGCTGCTCAGGAGGCTGAAGCATGAGAATCACTTGAACCCAGGAGGTGGAAGTTGTAGTGAGCCGAGATTACGCCACTGCACTCCAGCCTGGGTGACAAAGAGAGACTCTGTCTTAAAAAAAAACAAGCCGCCACCAAAAAAAGCCACCTTTATCAATCAAGTACAGTCACGTGTCACTTAATGATGGGGATATGTTCTGAGAAGTGTCACTTTGCAATTCGTTGCTGTGCGAACATTACAGGGTGTACTTACACAAACCTAGACGGTGTAGCCTACCGCACACCTAGGCTACGTGGTCTAGCCGGTTGCACCTAGGCTGGAAACCTGCACAGCAGGTCACTGTACTGAATACTGCACATAATCCTAAGACAATGGTATTTGTGTATTTAAACATAGAAAAAGTATGGTAAAAATATCATATAAAAAATATATATGAAAGGCACACCTGTATAAGGGCATTTACCATGAATGGAGCTTCCAGGACTGGAAGTTGTTCTGGGTGAGTCAGTCAGTGAGTGGTGAGTGAGTGTGAGTGCCCAGAACATTACTGTACACTTTACAAACACTGTACACGTGACCATACTAAATTTATTTTAAAAACATATATTCAACAATAGATGAACCTAACCTACTATAACTTTCTTACATTTTATAAACTTTTTTTTTAACTTCTTGACTCTTGTAGTAACACTTAGCTTAAAACACAAACGCAGTACAGCTATACAAAAATATTTTTCTTTTATTTTTTTCTGAGATGGAGTCTCCCTCTGTCACCCAGGCTGGAGTGCAGTGGCACGATCTCAGCTCACTGCAACCTCTGCCTCCTGGGCTCAAGTGATTCTCCTGCCTCAGCCCCCTGAGTAGCTGGGATTACAGACTCCTGCCACCACACCTGGCTAATTTTTGTATTTTTAGTAGAGATGGGGTTTCGCCGTGTTGGTCAGGCTGGTCTTGAACTAATGACCTCAAGTGATCCGCCCGCCTTGGCCTGCCAAAGTGCTGGCATTACAGGCATGAGCTACCATGCCTGGCCCAAAAGTATTTTCTTTTTATCTTCTATAAGCTTTAAATTTTGTTTTTAACTTTTTAAACTTTTCTGTTAAAAACAAAGACACAAACACACACATTAGCCTAGCGCATAGAACTACATAGGGTCAGGATCACCAAGCTGTCACTAAGTGACAGGAATATTGTAGCTCCATTATAATCTTACGGGACCACTGTCACACATGCCCTTCACTGTCGACCAGAATGTCATTATGTGACGTATGACTGTGCTTATTCTATGCCAGGCACTTTTTTTTTTTTTTGAGGCGGAGTCTCGCTCTGTCACCCGGACTGGAGTGCAGTGGCCGGATCTCAGCTCACTGCAAGCTCCGCCTCCCGGGTTTACGCCATTCTCCTGCCTCAGCCTCCCGAGTAGCTGGGACTACAGGCACCCGCCACCTCGCCCGGCTAGATTTTTGTATTTTTTTAGTAGAGACGGGGTTTCACCGTGTTAGCCAGGATGGTCTCGATCTCCTGACCTCGTGATCCACCCGTCTCAGCCTCCCAAAGTGCTGGGATTACAGGCTTGAGCCACCGCGCCCGGCCACCAGGCACTTTTTAAGCACTGTGTGTTAATTAATACTCTGAGCAACGCTTTGATGTTGGTACTATTATCATCCTCATATTTTAGAGAAGGAAATTGAGATTCAAAGAAGTCAAGCAGGCCCAGTGCGGTAGCTCACGCCTATAGTCCTAGCACTTTGGGAGGGCAAAGTGGACGAGTCACCTGAGGTCAGGAGTTCAAGACCAGCCTGGCCAACATGGTGAAATCTTGTCTGTACCAAAATACAAAAATTAGCCTGGCATGATGGCAGGTGCTGGTAGTCCCAGCTACTTGGGAGGCTGAGACGGGAGAATCACTTGAACCCGGGAGACAGTGGTTACAGTGAGCCGAGATCGTGCCACTGCACTCCAACCTGAACAGTGAGCAAGATTCCATTTCAAAAAAAAAGTTAAGCAGGCAGGGTGCAGTGGCTTTGGGAAGCCAAGGCAGGAGGATTGCTTTGAAACCAAGAATTTGAAACCAGCCTGGGCAACATAGTGAGAACCCTGTCTCTACCAAAAAGTAAAAATAAAAAAATTGGCTGGGTATGATGGCATGTGCCTATAGTCCTAGCAACTTGGGAGGCTGAGGCGGGAGGATGGCTTGAGCCCAGGAGGCTAAGGCTGCAGTGAACTATGATCGTGCCACAGTACTCCAGCCTGGGTGACACAATGAAACCCTGCCTCTTAAAAAAAAACCAAAAGGGTTAAGGAGTTTGCTCGAGGTAACATAGCTAGTATGTGTATTGGGGTTCTAACCCAAGTAGTATGACTGTAGAGCTCTGATTGTTAAAATGGCACAAGGTAGGGGGAAGACCACACTTTTTTTTTTTTTTTTTTTTTTTTTGAGACAGTTTCGTTCTTGTTGCCCAGGCTGCAGTGCAATGGCACGATCTCGGTTCACCACAACCTCCGCCTTCTGGGTTCAACCAATTCTCCTGACTCAGCCTCCCGAGTAGCTGGGATTATAGGCATGCGCCACTACACCCAGCTAATTTTGTATTTTTAGTAGAGACAGGGGTTCTCCATGTTGGTCAGGCTGGTCTTGAACTCCTGACCTCAGGTGATCTGCCTACCTCGGCCTCCCAAAGTGCTGGGATTACAGGCGTGAGCCACTGGGCCCGGCCACTTTCTGCTTATTTTTAACAAATTGCTTTTCCTCTAAGCTGCCTACCTGCCCTTTGAATAAGAAGAGCCCCCTTTATGGGCAACTCAGTCTGTGCCAGGGAGACTTCTGCCCCTGGGTTTGGGGTCATTATCTCTCCCAAGCGGTCCTCTGGTGTTTAATGGCTGCAGTAGGGGTGCTGTGGAGCCACACGGGCTCTGCCTGGCAGACACTGGTCTGGGCTCCATTTTCCCCTAGAGAAGCAAGTTGATGGAAAGACCTCTCTACTGGATAAGTTTGTGCAGCCTGCCTCCGGGGAATTCCACTTGTTCTTGCCTCTGCCTGGGAAAGCCAGGTTCTCTCTTGTTGGAGGTGGGGCTGGGGCTGGATGTAGCCTAGGCAGAAAAGGCCTTGGGGTGCTGCTTGGTGCATGCTGAGCCCTGTGTCCCTGCCCTGGGGAGTGTGGAGTCCTGCCCGCTTTCTTCCTCACACACCCCTGGACTCCAGGCCTGGCCTTTAAGGGCGTGTGCTTATGCATGTTTATGGGCAGGTCTCAGCCCAGTGCATGTGCCTGGGAGTCATGATCCTTCCAGGTGGTGTGCAGGCTTCCCTGATGGAACCTCTAGTAGGTTTCCTGAGTGTGTGTGCTTGGCTTTGGCCACCCTTGGGCAGTGCCCCTAATCTGTTCCTTGACCTTTTGATTTCTTAGAACTTCAAGTTCTCTGCGCAAATGGCTTCTTTCTGGGTGTTTGAGTTTTGCTGTGTTCTAGAGCTCCCTGATGTGCTGCTGTGATGTTGGGGGCCACCAGATTCAGTGTGAGCACAAGCAGGTTCTTCACCTCCCTCCTTGTCTCCCTGCTTTTCTTATCTGATCATCCTTACACTGCCCCCAGCCCCCACACTCTTGTTCCTCCTGTGCCTGTTGCTTTAGGAGCCAGCTCAGGTATCCTAGAAACAAGGAGAGAAACAAAACTCAGAAAATTCTCTGAGGCCCAGAGGCGAATATCAAACCAAAACAAAGTTTTCTGAAAGGAAATGGAACAGCACGGGAAAGGAGGGTGGGCAGTGTGTCAGGGAGAGGTGGGTAGGAGCCCCAGGCTGAGCATGGAGCCTGTCCTAGTGGCTCCTACATCCCTTGGCTGTTGTTTCCCCATGGGAAGGCCCCTACCAGAGGATGTCGACAGCCCCTTTGAGAGACTTAGTTGAGCTGAACACCATTAATTGAGTTGGGCCTTTTCCCCAGCTGGCTTAGTGGAGATGGATGTTCGAGCCCAGCACAGCCCCTGGGCACCTGTGCCCCTGTGCCTAGTCCTGAGAATGGGTTTCTCCTGGCTCCCATGCCAGAGTGGCCTGGGTGAGTGTCCTGCGCACAGGTGCTCCTCTCCCGTTGGGGTGGGAAGTGTCCTAATAAGGTAACAGGGTGTATCTGGCAGCTGAGAAGAGATCTCTTGGTTGATTTAAGTGGGGAGGAAAAGAGGGAACCCCTGCTCTCCTGAGGAGGCCCTCCATTTACTCAGCCCATGTTAGAATTGATGCTGAGATCCTCAGCTTGGCAGCATTGCACTGGGTGTGACGGAATCCTCCTCCTGAACTGTGTTCTCGTGGCACCTGAGCTGAAGGAACACAGAGCTGCCTTCTTACTCTCTGTAGGGAATTCACCAGGGACAATGGAGAGACCCGTGGACCTGAGAGAAGAAAAGGCTGGGACTTGGTGCCCAGGATCACGCAGTGTGTTAGCAGACAGGCCTGTGACCTTAGTGTTCTGCTCTTTCCACCTCAGCGCTGCCCTTGAGCATCAAGGAGTCCTAAATGCCTGAGGTACAGGAGAACCATGGACCTCTCCCCAGGGCCCTGGTTCACGCTCTGCTACACAGGAGGTTCTTGGCAGCCAGGGCTTTGAGATCTTGCAGCTAGTGACTTGGAGATGTATTCACTCATTTACAAACAATTACTGAGGGCCTATCTTCTAGGCCCTGGGAACTTAACAGTAAGTAAAACAGACCAAAAATACCATCCTCACAGAACTGGCAGTCTGGTGTGTGAAGATGGATCCCCACCCCCAGTGTAAGTTATAAGCATGATTACAAGTTGATGTGTGCTTTGGAAACAGTATAAGCAGTAGCAGTGACAGGGGTAGGGTTGTAATGATAAATAGGGCTGGAGGGCGACATTTGAGCGAGGCCAGAAGCCCCTTTGGTATGCTTCTGTGAGTCACTCTCAGATTTTACCTGGTCTGAAAGAAAACAATTCAAAGGCCCAGGGTCCCTGGTTGATCTTGTGTGTCCTGCTCCCTGTCTATACTGCCCCGTGCATAGCTCATCCCATCCGGGGGATGGAGAGTGGTAGGAGGTGGATCCTGTGGGAATCCTGGGCTCTGTGGTAGCAGCAGGCCTGGACCTGTGTAGGGAAGGGGGATGTTGAAGGCTTGGCCCTTCCTGGGCAGTGGGCCCAGCACCTGGCGCCAGTACTCCACAGCGTGACTCCCCCAGGCTGAGGCCTTACACCCTCCCCGTGAGAGTGAGCAGCCGCCCTGCACCCTCGGGTGCTGAGTTGCGGGACTCAGCTGGTTGGGCCAACCCAGCCCTTGGCATGTGGTGGATCTCAGCCAGCACTGCAGCAAGGGCTCACCCTGCTAAGCAGGGTCAGGGGATGTGGAGGGAAAGATTGATAGAAACCATGCCTCGCGCTCCTCTCCCCGGCTGACCTAGGAGCTTGCTCAGAATTCACCAAGAAGGCTGAGAGGGCTCCTTGGTGCTTTTGAGAACAGGTCGGGAGGGCGTCAACAAGCCAAGCACACAGGGAGCCCTGGCCATGCTGCTGTCACTTCAGCATCTGTGTTATCGTCCCTGTATGTGGAGCTGTGACAGTGGTTGCATGCTCTCTTTCTTTCTCTTGTTGGATGGCTTCCAAATATCAATAATTAGAAACAAAAATAGTTGCTTAAGGGACGACCTCTGGTGTTTCCTTTTCTTGCTTAGCTCTTCCATGGCACACCTGAGAATTTCTTAGGCTATGCTGGGAGCAGGGGGATGTTAGAGGAGGGAGAGATTGCCTCATTGCCATTGCCTCTAGCCAGTTATCCTTCTATCTACGTAGTGTTCCTACACACACACACACACACACACACACGCCATTCACCCTTCTCCTTCCACCATGGAGCTGAACATAGAAGAAGGAGGAAACAGGATATTGTGTCCCAGGAAGACTGAGTTTGTATGCAGTGACTTGGAAAGTGTTTTAAGCAGTCTGATGCACTACCCTTTAAAGGCTGAAATGCTGCTTTGGGATGAGAATTAAGGGAAAACTCATAAACTTGCAAATAGAGCCCACTTTTTCTGGATTTGGGATACGGTTGGCTGGATTATGCATTGAGTCAATTCAATTAGATCAACTCTCAGCTGAAGCCCTAGCTTTCTGATGAGCCCTATCTGATGAGCCCTAGCTTTCTGATGAGTTCCTGTGTAACTCATCAGAAAGCTAGGGAACCTGTCCCCATTTAGACTAGAGCCTTTACTGGAGAGAGGAGCCTGCAGAGGGCCTCAGGTCAGCACAGACTGCAAGAAGGTTCAGGAAACGTTGGTTAACCACTGAGAACTTTCTGGCCTCTGAATTCATGATGGTGGCAGGCCTGGGGCTATTACTTTCCATATACTGCATAAAGTATTAAAACCTAAATGTCTAAATCTGGCTGGGCACAGTGGCTCACGCCTGTAATCCCAACACTTTTGGAGGCCAAGGTGGGTGGATCACCTGAGGTCAGGAGTTTGAGACCAGCCTGACCAATATGGTGAAATCACATCTCTACTAAAAATACAAAAAAATTAGCCAAGCTTGCTGATGGGTGCCTGTAATCCCAGCTACTCAGGAGGCTGAGATAGGAGAATTGGTTGAACCCGGGAGGTGGAGGTTGCGATGAGCCGAGATCGCACCACCGCACTCCAGCCTGAGTGACAAGAGCAAAACTCCATCTCAAAAAAAAAAAGAAAAAAAATCTAAATATGTGGACTTTGAACTCTGTTATAATTTTCTTCCTTTCCTTTCCTTTCCTCTCCTTTCCTTTCTCCTTTCCTTTTTCCTTTCCTTTGCTTTCCTTTCCTTTTTGAGACGGAGTCTCACTGTCCCCCAGGCTGGAGTGCAGTGGTGTGATCTCAGCTCACTGCAAGCTCCACCTCCCAGGTTCCCGCCATTCTCCTGCCTCAGCCTCCTGAGTAGCTGGGACTACAGGTGCCCGCCACCAAGCCCAGCTAATTTTTTGTATTTTTAGTAGAGACGGGGTTTCACTGTGTTAGCCAGGATGGTCTCGTTCTCCTGACCTCGTGATCCACCCGCCTCGGCCTCCCAAAGTGCTGGGATTACAGGCGTGAGCCACCGCTCCTGGCTCTGTTATAATTTTCATGTGCCTGCTCAAGAGCAATGGGGTGCAGAGTTTCCAAAGCCATCTTGCTTTTGTCATACTTTTTTTTTTTTTTTTGAGACAGAGTCTAGTTCTTGGCTCCCATGGAGTGCAATGGCATGATCTCAACTCACTGCAACCTTCACCTCCCAGGTTCAAGCAATTCTCCTGCCTCAGCCTCCCAAGTAGCTGGGATTACAGGCACCTGCCACCACACTTGGCTTATTTTTGTATTTTTAGTAGAGATGGGGCTTCACCATGTTGGCCAGCCTGGTCTTGAACTCCTGACCTCAGGTGGTCTGCCTGTCTCAGCTTCCCAAAGTGCTGGGATTATAGGCATGAGCCACTGTGCCCGGCCTGTTATAATTTTTAAAACCCTCCTGACTGTGACATTCTAGAAGGGGAAGCAGGAGACTAGAAGGTGGTATAAAAAGAGAAAGGAGTTCAAGACTAGCCTGGGCAACATGGCAAAACCCCATCTCTACAGAAAAATACAAAAATTAACTGGGTGTGGTGGCATGTGCCTGTAATCCCAGCTACTTGGGAGGCTGAGGTGGGAGGATTGCTTGCCCAGGAGGTCGAGGCTTCAGGGAGCTGTGATGGTGCCATGGTGCCACTGCACTCCAGCCTGGGTGACAAAGCAAGACCCTGCCTCCAAAAAGAAAAAAGAAAGAAAGAAAGAAAGGAAGGGCTAAGCAGGGTGGCATGAGCCTGTAATCCCAACTACTTAGGAGGATGAGGCAGCAGGATTACTTGAGTCCAGGAGTTCAAGACCAGCTTGGGCAACATAGTGAGACCTTGTCTCAAAAAAATGGAAAAAGGAAACAAGAACAAGGAAAGAATAGGAAATGGAGAAAGAAGGAGAAAAAAAAAAAAAAAAACAGGAGGAGTTGAGGGGTTAGAGGAGAAAATGATGTGACTCGGGAATTCCACAGCTGTTGGTCAGCCTGGCAGTTCTGGGCATATCTGGTCACATCGGAGGTCCCAGTGTCCCCAAATTTGCATATTGAAGTGGTTTATTGAGCCCAAGATGCTTAGCACTCACTAGCAACTTGCACCTACCTCCCTTCAAGCTTCCAGCCAGTAGTGGCATTCAGATACGGGGGCTGCAATGGGGTCCCACTAGGGAAAGTTAGGTCTGGGGGTAGTAGCTGTCTGCTCTTTCTCTCCTCCCTGCCTTTCCTATTCGCAGCCTCCAGGCTTGCTCTTGTTTGCTAGTTCCAGTGTTAATGAAGAGTTGAGGCAGAAGGGGCAACAGGCCAGGGCCTGCTGACAGCCAAGAAGCCTAAAGAGAAGCTGCCTGGCTGTTGGCCTTTGGCTTCTTGCCCCTGATTCCTACTACCCAGCTTCCGTCTCCAGAGCTGCCTCTGGAAAGGCAGGACCTGATTCCAGCCAGCAGCCTTGCTGCCTGGTGGAAGAGGTTGCCCCCGCCTTCTCTATGAGGCAGGCAGAGCCCCTGATTGTCTGCTTCTGGCAGTCGGGGGGCTCTTCTCAGGTTTCTTGGGGCCAGGGATTCTCAGGGTGGGGCTTGGGCCCTCCGTGGCACTGTAGGGCTTTCCCAGGCCTTCTCAGGCTCTCTCTATCCCTGTACCCCATCTTACTGAGCCTTTCTGCTATGTGGCCCCTGCCTGGCCTCCCACCTCCTTCCTCATTCAACACATGCAGGGTGTGGGAGGCCAGCTCTTGCCAAGTACACACGTGGGTGCACATGTGAGAGACCTTATATCTTCAGGCACACATGCTTGATACACGTGTGACCCCAAGCCTGTGAACGGGCTGTGCACCTGAGGCCTGCTTTGTCCAAATCACATTTCTTCTCCCCTCCTACACCCCTTCCTGGGGTATATGGAAGGGCTGCGGGATGGCCTGTGTCCCTGCCAGCCCTTTGTGGGTATGGCCAGAGATAGAGCTGGTATTTAGGGGCCTGGTTGGGGGGACAGGCTTCCAGGGAGTCCTTATTACTCTCTTGGGGCTACAGAGATAGGCCCTCTTGGGTGGGGAAAAGGAGGAAGAACAGGTTGCCAGGAGAAAGCAGTGGAGGCTGGGCGAGGTGGCTCATGCCTGTAATCCCAGCACTTTGGGAGGCAGATCACTTGAGCTCAAGAGTTTGAGACCAGCCTGGGCAATGTGGCAAGATCCTGTGTCTACAAAAAAAAAAAACAAAAAACAAAGATTAGCTGGCATGGTGGCACATGCTTGTGGTTCCAGCTACTAGGGAGGCTAAGGTGGGAGGATTGCTTGAGCCTGGGAAGTTGAGGCTGCACTGAGCCATGTTTGCACCACTGCACTCCCGCTGGGGTGACAGAGTGAGACCCTGTCTCAAAAAAAAAAAAAAAAGCAGTGGAGCCCTTCTGCTCTCTCTACCCAGCTCCCGCTGCTGGGTGACTGGAAGTCCGGGGTGGCCTGGAGGGCTCCTGGGGAGCTGTGGTTTGGTGCTGAGCCTGTTGTCTGCTCATCCCCTCAGGTGTGTGGTTGTGTTGTTCAATCCCCGGAAACACAAACAGCACCACATCCTCAACAGTTCCAGGTAAATGGGCCGGGTCCTCAGGATGCCTCTTCCTTCTGGGAGCTATGAGAAGGGCACTATCTGGAGTTTCTATGGCTCTGGGGGCTGGGACCTGGTTGGAGCCTAAGGCCAGATGCGGAAGTGCCACATGTGCCATTGGTGTCTGCTGGTCTCACCTTTTGAAAGGCTGGGAGGGGGCTAGGCTTAGGCCAGGATGCCAGTGCCCCTCTGAGCCTGCCCCATCTCTTGCAGGAAAACCATCACTGCCCTTGCCTTCTCCCCTGATGGCAAGTACTTGGTCACCGGAGAGGTGAGTGAAGAAGAGGGCTGGCAGTACTGTAAAGAGGGCAGGTGTCCTGGCCTCAGCAGAGAGCTGCGGTCCTAGGCCTGCTCTCACTTTGGCTTCTGAAACAGACACCAAATCCTGGTTTTCGCTATACCTTAAAACAGTGCTTCTCAAGCTTTAGTGTACATCAGAATCACTTGGAGGGCTTATGAAAGCACACATCGCTAGGCTGGTCCTCAGAGTTTCTGCTTCTGTAGGTCTGGGATGGGGCTCCGAAATGTGCATTTGTAAGAAATTCCCAGATAGTGCTGATGCTGCTGGTCAGGGAAGCGTGCTTTTTGAAACCACCGCCTTAACTATTCCTTACCCCCGGGGGCCCCCTGCTGGGCTCAGGAGGAACGCCTCTGTCCCGGCGGCATAGTCTTACTAGGGGCAGAGACAGACCTGAGTGGTAGTGGCTCTCATGCTGGCTGCCCATCAGAACCATTCAGGGAGCCTTGAACATCCAGAAGTACAGACGGGCACCCAGAGATGCTGACTAAACTCCGGGGCCACTTTCTCCCTGATAATCATTGTTGCCCTCAGATCTTTACCATATTTCCTCTGTACCCTGCCCTGACTTTTGGCCGGGAGAATGATGGTATCCAGTGACTGAGGAGGCGAGGGCCCCACTCTGGAAGACAAACGGGGGCTATATGCCTGTGGAGAACTCAAGAACTCACTTCCAGTTCTTGCCTCCCTGCAGAGTGGGCACATGCCCGCCGTGCGGGTTTGGGACGTGGCAGAGCGCAGCCAGGTGGCCGAGCTGCAGGAGCACAAGTATGGTGTGGCTTGTGTGGCCTTCTCTCCTAGCGCCAAGTACATCGTCTCTGTGGGCTACCAGCATGACATGATCGTCAACGTGTGGGCCTGGAAGGTGAGTGGCTGGGTGGGATGGCCTGGCAGCCTCACAGGGGTCACGTGTCAGCTGGGGAGGCAAGAGACTGCTGACCTGCACAGCTCCACTCCACCCCTCCGAACCATTCTCATTCTAGAAAGTTATTTGAAGCAGAAAAGAGCAACCGTGTGGCCAAGCATGTTGGTAGAAGGAGCTAACTTTGTGCCTTCAAGGACTTCTGCAGGAAATGAATCTTTTCAGCTCCTCTAGAAAGGGATTATTTCCCCACCCCTCTTTTTCTGGCCAGTAAATTCTGGAAAGAAATGCTTTTTCAAGTACAAATTCTAATTCTCCTCCATTGTCTGAGTCACTGTCTTCTTAGCTCCCAGAGACAGGGCCTTGATTCTTCCTTTGGCGTCCCCTCTAGAAAAACACTGTGGTGGCCTCCAACAAGGTGTCCAGTCGGGTGACAGCAGTGTCCTTCTCTGAGGATTGCAGCTACTTTGTCACTGCAGGCAACCGGCACATCAAATTCTGGTATCTCGATGACAGCAAGACCTCAAAGGTGAGGTGCTGAAGCTGGGAGTAGCCACCAAGTCCCCGGCCAGGGCCTGCCCAGCCCACCCCGGGAGACTCTGCCCGACTTGGGCCTCTCTCTGCATTCCCAGCAGTCATGCAGAAGTTCTGGATGAGCCAGATGCTGTCTGGGCTGAGGAGTAGGCCCAAAGAGCAAGGGGGTGCTGGAGGCGTCCCCTGTCCTCTCCTAGGGCCTGGTTTCCAGGGGCAGGCTCTGGGGTGGATGGGGGTAACAGTGGAGCACATCCACAGGTGAATGCCACTGTGCCCCTGCTGGGCCGCTCAGGGCTGCTGGGAGAGCTGCGGAACAACCTATTCACTGATGTGGCCTGTGGCAGAGGGAAGAAGGCGGACAGCACCTTCTGCATCACGTCCTCGGGGCTGCTGTGCGAGTTCAGTGATCGAAGGCTTTTGGACAAGTGGGTGGAGCTGAGGGTAAGTACCTGCATCCCCAGGGGTAGGGTCTGCCCATGTCTCAGCTCAGGGGAGAACTAGTGCCCAGGGCTTCAGACTAGGGGCTGGGCCCTCATGCATACAGGAGATCCCAGGAGAATGAAGCTTGGGGGAGCTAGAGCTTGGCCCAGTTCCAGCCCTTGGTGATCTGTATAACTGCCTCCTCTCTGCTCTTTCTGTCTCTCTTTCCCCTGCTTTCCTCTTCTGCTCAGAACACAGACAGCTTCACAGTAAGTGGTGCCTGCACCCTCCTCTCTTTCTCATGCTGTTTCTTTCTCTTCACTGGGCTTTTCCTACTGGATCCTCCGGTGCCTAGAAGAATCCTCGATTCCTATCCCCTGGCTGGACAGGGCCGAGGGGCTCAGAATAGAGCAGCTGGGCAGCTTTTCCCTTGCCCCTGCCTTGGGCGGTCCCTCCTCTTGGCAGGTGGCTGTTGATGGGCGGGGAGGAGAGAAGACTGAGTGGGCAGGTGGCCTTGCTGAGCTGAGCCACTCTGCCCACAGACCACAGTGGCCCACTGCATCTCTGTGAGCCAAGACTACATCTTCTGTGGCTGTGCTGATGGCACCGTGCGCCTTTTCAACCCCTCTAACCTGCACTTCCTTAGCACCTTGCCCCGACCCCATGCTCTGGGGACAGACATTGCCAGCATCACTGAGGCCAGGTGAGCTCCGTGGGCCCCCCTTCCTCCATTCGTAGCCTTACCCCTGCCCAGTCTTTCTTGTCAGTGCCTCAGGGAGCAGGCGAAGAGTGTATTGATGCCCCAGAGATTACTGGGAACACCTCTTTAGACAGAAGAATTCGGGTTTATTGGTACTTGTTGCAACCAAGGAGACCCCACCCTGTGGAGAACTGTGGAGAGTCTCAGTAAGTGGGTGTTAGAAGGGGCATATGGGATTTGGGCTTGCGTTGGGTGACTTTAGGAGTAGTTCAAGGGATTGAAGTATTCTGGTTGGATGCTGTCAGGAACTAGGGGCAGTTCTACAGTGGCACATCTTGTTAATTTATCTAAGAGGTGAAGGAAAGGTATGGGGCTAAAGCTGTATTTGGTCAAGGAGCCGCCAGCAGTCATGTAGATGGGAAAGGCGGTGTTCGATCATTGTCGTGGTTTGTGTGGTGATCTTGTTTTTATCTGTGCACAGAGTAGTCTTGGTTTTGTTTTGCCCCATCACAGCCATAGAATTACCTTGTCTAACGTTGGTGTTCTGTGAAACTGTGTTCATCCGAACACCATGGCCCAGCAGCTAGCGCCGGGTCAGGTTCCTGCTGATGGCTAGTAGGGGCTCCTTTCTTCTCTCAAGCAACTATTTCCAAACCTGCAGGTCCGGGGAGGGCTCCTCACGCACTGCTCCTTCCATTGTGGATTGGCTTCTCTTTTCAATCCCTTCAGTCTCACTAGTGTGCCCTGTCCTCTCCCTACAGTCGCCTCTTCTCTGGAGTGGCCAATGCCAGGTATCCAGACACCATTGCCTTGACCTTTGATCCTGCTAATCAGTGGCTGTCTTGTGTGTACAACGATCATAGCATTTATGTTTGGGATGTGAGGGACCCCAAGAAAGTGGGCAAGGTGTACTCGGCTCTGTATCATTCTTCCTGCGTCTGGAGTGTGGAGGTATGTGGGCTGACTGGCTGGCTGGAGACTGGCCAGGTTGGCTGGGATATCATTTTGAGGACAGAAAGTAGGGATCCCCAAGTATAATCTTAGATTCCTTCTGCCTCCCTGTTTCTCCAGTGAATTCCCTGGGATAGATCCTAGGGACTGAATTTGAATGTTACAGGCTTCCTCGGTGTGCCCCATCCTTAGTTTTGCCTCAGTGATCTTGAACAAGTTATTGAATTTGACCAAGCCTCAGTTTCCTCAACTGTAAAATGGTGTACTTGCTTCACCTAATTGTTCTAAGAATACAATGAAATAATGTAAGTGGGAGGCATAGAAGAGTGCCTGATATATGGTGGGTGCTTCCCCTTGGTCATAATGAAGAGTATATACTAGTTATGTATGGCCTGTGACAGGCACTGGACTAAGTCCTGGCCACCATTCCCTCTTTCGTCCCATTCCCTCTCATCTCCTTGGGTAGGCAGAGGACTGCTCCTGAATGGAGGTCTGATTGTGTTCCCTCGGCCCCTTCAGGTCTACCCCGAGGTGAAGGACAGTAACCAGGCCTGCCTGCCCCCCAGTTCCTTCATTACCTGCTCCTCAGACAACACCATCCGCCTGTGGAACACAGAGAGCTCCGGGGTGCATGGCTCCACCCTCCACCGAAACATCCTCAGCAATGTGAGCCCTGAGGCGGTGGGGCCCCGCTTCACCCTCAGTGCCCCCCTCCCCACAGCTTTTGCACCTTGTTATTGGGAACGGGTCCCTAGGCCTTGGCTTTCCAGCCTTCATTTGGCTGTGCTCTGTGGTCCAAGGGTTTGTTTTGCCCAGCTGTCTTGCCCCTTACAGCTGTACTGGTCAGGCCTGCCTCATCTACCTCTTCTAACCTGTTCCACTAGGACCTCATTAAAATCATCTATGTGGATGGGAACACCCAGGCCCTGCTGGACACAGACCTGCCTGGGGGAGACAAGGCGGATGCGTCCCTGATGGATCCCCGCGTGGGCATCCGCTCGGTGTGTGTCAGCCCCAATGGACAGCATCTAGCATCAGGGGACCGTATGGGCACACTTAGGTAATGCCAGGCCCTGGGTGGGTACTGACTGCCGCTCGTGGTGCAGAGTCGGGTATTTAGAACTTTAGGGAGGGTTGGGCCCAAAAAGGTTGGGCAACAAGATACTTATTTACAAGGGAAAGGTAATAACTTTACAATGAGTAACCTAGCAGAAATCATCTTCCCCAAGTGGTCAGGCCTAACATCCTCATATCAACATCCTGATGCCCGTAATAGGATGTACTAGGAAGGATGTGACATTGTTTCTGGGGTATTCTTACCAAAAATGCATAAACTCAATGTAGACGTGAGAAAACATCCAACAAACTCAAATTGAGGCACATACCACAGAGTAACTGATCATACTCTTCAAAAGCATCAAGATCATGAAAAGTATAGAAAGACTGGAGAACTGTTACAGACCACAGAAGTCTAAGGAGAAGTAACTAAATGCAATTTTGACTCTGGATAGGATCTGGAGTCAAGAAAAAGGACATAGCGGGAAAACTGGGGAAATTTGAATAAGTTTTCTAATTAATAGTATTGTACCAACATGAATTTCCTAGTTTTGATAACTGCACTATTGTTATGTAAGATGTTAACATTAGGGAAAGCTGGGTAAGGGAAATATGGAAGCGCTCTGTTCTTTCAGCTACTTTTCTCTAAGCCTAAAAGTTCACAAAAAGGAAAAAGGTAGGAGGAGAAAATGTAGAAGGGGGCGTGAGTCCTTCTTCCTGCGGCCTGGCCATTGCCTCTTCCCACCTCTCCTCATCTTTGCAGGGTGCACGAACTTCAGTCCCTGAGTGAAATGCTGAAGGTGGAGGCCCATGACTCTGAGATTCTGTGCTTGGAGTATTCTAAGCCAGACACAGGTCAGGAGAATGCCCAGAATGGCACAGGGCTCCTGCAGTCCTGCCGATGCCACTTATATTTGTCCTGGCTCTTGTATGTGGGGTCGGTAATCTTTGGATCACTGGTGTCTTTGCTGGTTTAGAGGAGGACAGTTCTGTCCTTGCTCTGTGGTTCACATGGCTTGGGGATATGGGACTCAGTTCCCTTGGGGCTCTTTGCCAGGCCCAGATAAGGGCTGTTCAGGGCACTCATGGGCTGATGGAGTTCTTCCATCCCCAGGTCTGAAACTGCTAGCATCGGCGAGCCGGGACCGGCTGATCCACGTGCTGGATGCCGGGCGGGAGTACAGCCTACAGCAGACACTGGACGAACACTCATCCTCCATCACTGCTGTCAAGTTTGCAGGTGCAGGCTGGGTGAATGAGACACATCCTGCCACACTCACCCCTGCTGCCATCTGCCTCCCATCTCCATGAGAAGGGTCTGCCAGTCGTTGGGGAGTGTTGGACAGCAGCTGGGAGGCCCGGAACTGGTTGGGAAGATAGGTGGAACAGAGACTCTCACTGCAGGGACTTGAGCCAACCAGGTTGGACTGAGGATAGGGAGAAAGGAAAACCTGAGTTTCCAGGTTTAATTTAGTTGGTTTTCCCTGGCATGTAGAGTAGCTTGATGGGGGATCTCACGGAGGGAAGGTGGGAGACAGGCTGCTCCCATGTGTGAGAACAGTGGGAACAGCTGGGCCTCCCTCCTTCATAGCCAGCGATGGGCAAGTCCGCATGATCAGCTGTGGAGCAGACAAGAGCATCTACTTCCGCACTGCGCAGAAGGTGAGGGCACTGGGCTTTCCTAGAGGGGCGGGGCAGGGCAGGGTCTGCCATTCCCTGCCTAAGGTTACAAGAGGTGAAGGGAGGCGCAAGTAGGGCTCTTGGGGCCTGGTGAGGCATTTGGGTGTGGGCCTGCCCACATGCTCCACCCCTGCAGTCTGGAGATGGAGTGCAGTTCACACGGACACACCACGTGGTGCGGAAGACGACCCTCTATGACATGGATGTGGAGCCCAGCTGGAAGTACACGGCCATCGGCTGCCAGGACCGAAATATTCGGTGGGCGTCCCCTCCTCAGCCTCTCTGCCCACGTTCCTTCATCGCCCTAGGGGGTCAGCTCTGTGCAGCTAAGTTCCCACATCTGTCGTTCTGTACGGGACTCTGTAACCCCTTGAGCCTACAATACTTTGCCTCACCCAAGAGGTGGTAGCCCATTTGCTGCTGGTGGTAGCTCCCAGAGAGTGTAGACTGGGAGCGAAAGCTGGCATTTCCATCCCCCACGCGTGTTCCGCCTTCACCGCCTCCTCACGTGAAAGAGACTGTGTTTCTTACAGGATATTTAACATCAGCAGCGGGAAGCAGAAGAAGCTGTTTAAAGGGTCACAGGGTGAGGACGGCACACTCATCAAGGTCAGGACCCAGGAGGGGCGCCGCATGGCGGACCAGGGACAGAGTGGCGCTGCATGGGAGGGACTGGTACATCCCGTGTCCTCCAGCTGCACACCCTGCTCCTCAGGTGCAGACAGACCCCTCAGGCATCTACATTGCCACCAGCTGTTCCGACAAGAATCTCTCCATTTTTGACTTCTCCTCAGGCGAGTGTGTGGCCACCATGTTTGGCCACTCAGGTGAGTGTAGTCTTGAATACCTGAGTAGAAGCTGACACCTGCATACACCTGAGAGTTCTACCCCTGAAACTTCACTCTTCTCTTAGTTTCTTGGGACCCACAGAGCTACCTGCCCCTGCCCTGCAGCCAACCCCCGTGTCCGCTGTTGGGACGGAGGGGACTTGGTTGGGAATTAAAGGTGGCTTATAGGCTGCATTCTTTGTTCTTCACAGAGATTGTCACTGGCATGAAATTTAGTAATGATTGCAAACATCTCATCTCTGTGTCTGGGGACAGGTGAGCAGAAGCCAGCTTCCCTGAGAGGCAGATCCTTACTCTGCCACAGCACCCTGCCCTCCCCTCTCTTCATTTTAGTGATGTCTCTGGGAAGTGGGGTTAACAGGAAGATCTCTTGGCTGTGCCTGATCTGAAGTGTGGAGGGTGGCTCTGGTCTCCTTGCCAGCCATGGATAAGGGGAACAAATGGTGCTGCCCGCTTCAGAGTTCTGCCCACCCCCGCTTCAGCCAACTGTGTGGCTTTACCCCAGCTGCATATTTGTGTGGCGCCTGAGCTCTGAGATGACCATCAGCATGAGGCAGCGTCTGGCCGAGCTGCGCCAGCGTCAGCGGGGTGGCAAGCAGCAAGGACCATCCTCTCCCCAAAGGGCTTCTGGACCCAACCGGTGAGAACAGAATGTGGGCAAGTGATGGGTGGGTGTGCAGATGGTTTGCTGGGAGCTTACCGCACTTCCTCCATGCTCTGGGCCTGCCGTTCACAACTCTGTCTCCCAAGACCTTACCTCTCACACAAGGATCCATGATGTCAGCCTCTTCCCCCTGTTGAGTCTCCCCTCTCCCCGTTGAATCTCATCTTCCCCGCCGTTGAGTCTCCTCTTCCTTCTTCCCCCATTAAGCCTCCTCTTCCCCTGTTGAGTCTCCTATCCCTATGCCCTTCCTCGTCTCGGACTCAGGCACCAGGCCCCATTGATGCTGTCTCCTGGACCTGCTGTCTCATCAGACAGTGACAAGGAGGGAGAAGATGAGGGGACTGAAGAAGAACTTCCAGCACTGCCCGTCCTTGCCAAGAATACCAAGAAAGCACTGGGTCCGTGGCAGTTGGGTGTGGGGGCAGATAGTCCCTAGTTGGTATAATGGCTAGATATGGTTTTTCTGAGACTGTGGGGTGAGAGCAGTGTGAGCTGAGGAAACTGAGGCATCATTGTGGCCACACAGGGTATGGGTTGATGGGGCCAGGGCTCCAGGGGTGGGTGGGCAGGAGACACTTGCCCTGACTGCCTATTTCTGTCTAGCCTCAGTCCCCAGCCCTGCCTTGCCCCGAAGCCTGTCCCACTGGGAGATGAGTCGGGTGAGTCGCCATTGTTAAAATGTTCTTCCAAGGTTAGAGGAGGCAAAGGAAGGTGTGAGAACAGGGCTTTCTGGGCCTAGTAGAGTACTGGGGCATGGGGTCTGCCCACATGCTGCACTCCTATATCCAAGGAAGGCCTTGTCAGGGAAGTCGAAGCAGCTGGGCCAGTCCTGGGTACGGGGTGAAGAAAGCCCAGGCATTTCCTTCTTGTGGACCAGATGAAGTAGATGGAACACAGAGCCAGTCAGCACTGGGGAGGTGCGGCACTTATCCAGCTGCCTGGTGCCTGGAGGTAAGTATCATCTGGGGAGGTGTGGCACTTATCCAGCTGCCTGGTGCCTGGAGGTAAATATCATCAGAGAACAGCTCAAGGTGGAGAGGACAAAGGGCCTCTAAGCCAGATAGAACTAAGGTGCAGGAAATCAAGGATCCAAAGAGCGGAGATCTGGAGAAACAGTAGTTCTAAAGACCCCGGTTAGGAGGTAAGCAGAGAACTTGCAGAATAGTTAGAGGGAAAAGGCCATGAGGGGACCCATAACTGAGTGACGGCTCTGGGGTGGCCAGAGGGGGATCAAGGTTCAGAGCAAGTCCCCAAGCACCAGTACCTTCCGTTGTCAGCAACAGTTTCACAGAGTGATGATGCGGTGGTGTCTTCTGGAGCATCCTGACCGTCCAGGGGTCTCAGGCCTGGGCTATAGGTTTGTCCTCAGTGCTGTGAAGGGACTTTGGGGCCCCCAGCCATTGCAGCGATTAGGGTAGAGAGGCAAAAGTGAGGTAGAGAGGCAAAAGGAGGGGTTGGGGTAGACAGGCAGAAGCGGCCTTTGCCCTGGGCTGGGTTTCTTGGAAGACTCTTGGTCGTAAGTGGTTGCTGGTGGGGCCGTCCTCAGAGCAGGAGACTTTGAGAGACCTCTGAGGCGTCCATGATACCAGGTGAAGGCTGAGCCTAGAGGTTCACGTGCCCGAGGATGTGGAGTGCAGCTAAGAGTGAACTCTGAAGCCAGACTAACCTGCAGGCCACTTCCTGTCTGTGGGATGCGGCCTGGTCACTTAAGCCCCCTGCGCTTCAGTCTCCTCATCTGTAAAACAAGGATTATACTAGTGCCTGTTTCAAAAGCTTGCTGTGAGGATGAAGTAAGCTAATATGTGTAGTGTGCCAGGCACATAGTAAGGGATATGTGGATATCTGTTGATCTTACTGTGTGGTGGTGGTTGTTACTCCTCCCCCACACCCTACCTCCCACCAGGCACAGGAGTCCATGGGGTTCCTGGACCCAGCTCCTGCAGCCAACCCAGGACCCAGAAGAAGGGGGCGCTGGGCTCAGCCAGGTGTGGAGCTGAGCGTTCGATCCATGCTGGACCTACGGCAGCTGGAAACGCTGGCTCCAAGCCCACGGGGCCCTAGCCAGGACTCGCTGGCCACCATCTCATCTGGTGCCAGGAAGCATGGGCAGCAGGCCCTTGAGACTTCACTCGCTAGCCAGGTGAGCCCGCTTTCTCCCAGCTCTCTAGAGAGCTCCAAGGGGCCTTAGGCAGCCTTTGCCACCAGCTGGGACCTGAGCACTGGTCCAGCTATGCTTGCTCTGCCCCTGTGGCACGTGGGGAAGCTGAACTGCAAAGCCAGGATGAGGCTGGCTGGGCTGTGTGGTTTGGTCATCAGGGTAGGCAGGGGAGGGGTTGGGGTAGAGAAGCAAAAGTGGCCTTTGTCCTGGGCTGGGTTTCTTGGAGGACTCTTGGTATTAAGTGGTAGCTGGAGGTTGGCGGCCCAGAGTGCTAATATAGTTCATCCAGAAGCTCACATCAGCAACTGGAGCCCAGCCTGTCTTCTTGGTGTCTGTCCTTCAGCTTCCCCTAGAATTAGTGCATAGCACATCTTTACTTACCTCCACCTCTTCTCCAAGGGGAGGGTTGGCCCCCAGGATACTCAGGGCTTACCCACCAGCTACCACTGCCTCATCCGTCACCTCTTCTCACGCCAGCTGCTCTGGTAACGTCCCTTTGCCTGTTCCCAGAATGAAAAGTCCCCTCGGCCTCAGGCTTCCCAACCCTGTTCCTGTCCCCATATTATCCGATTATTGTCACAAGAGGAAGGGGTCTTTGCCCAAGATCTGGAACCTGCAGCCGTTGAAGATGGTATTGTCTACCCGGAACCGAGTGACAGCCCCACCATGGATACCAGGTAAGGATTGTGCCCTGGCCAGACCTGGTGGGCTGTGCAGCAGCCCCGTCTTCCCTTCCCTGTGAGTGTTCTTGAGTTGAGGGAGGGTTGGCCCCCAGGATACTCAGGGCTTTCCTTCTAGTTCACCACTGCCTCATCCCTCACCCTGCTCACAGGCAGGAGTCCCGCAGGGCTGCTGCCCACCTCTGCTCACTGCCTCTTCTTCTCCCTGCTGGAATCCTGGCAGTGAGTTCCAGGTGCAGGCTCCAGCCCAGGGAACTCTGGGAAGAGTGTACCCAGGCAGCAGGAGCTCAGAAAAGCACAGCCCTGACAGTGCCTGCTCTGTGGATTACAGCAGCAGCTGCCTTTCCAGCCCCGAGCACCCCACTGAAGGTGAGGCTGCAGCCTGGAGGGAGGGGTCATGGTGGGTGGGGCCTGGAGGTGGGTGGGGAGGCTCTGGCAACAGATGGGTACAGTGCAATGCCTCTCTCCCCGCCCCACACCCAGACTCTGAGAGCACGGAGCCCCTCAGTGTGGATGGCATCTCTTCAGACCTTGAAGAGCCAGCTGAGGGTGATGAAGAAGAGGAGGAAGAGGAGGGAGGCATGGGCCCCTATGAGCTGCAGGAGGGTAGCCCCCGGACTCCAGACCAGGAGCAGTTTCTGAAACAGCACTTTGAGACTCTGGCCAATGGAGCTGCTCCAGGTGTGGTCAGAGGGCCAGCATTTAGTGCCTGCAATTTGCCCTTCTCCCCTCCTTGCCTACCTGAGAGGAGGGTCCCAGGGTATAGGCAGTGGCTGGGGGTCTCAGGGAGGCAAAGTCTGGGTCAAGGGCTTGATTTCTGCCCCAATTCATGATTTCTTTGACCCTGGTAGGGGCCCCAGTGCAGGTGCCAGAGAGGTCAGAGTCTCGGAGCATCTCTTCACGATACCTGTTGCAAGTACAGACCCGCCCACTCAGGTACAGAGGCCCCTCCCCCCAGCAGCAGCTCCAGCTCTCCTGGCCTCCCAGGGCTGCTGCCCTCTTCTCCAGTGTTCTATCTCTCCATGCCTGGGGTGTTCAGCACTCCCAGTTTTGGGCTAACTGGCCTTTTCCCAGCCCTGTCTGGCTTTGTGCTTGTCCTTCTCTCCTTGTGCCCTGGTGCTATGAGTTTCTCGCCATTTTGGCAGGGAGGAGCATTGAGCCTTCTCTGGGCCTTCTTTCACATTTCCTCCCTATAGGGAACCATCCCCGTCCTCCTCAAGCCTGGCACTGATGTTGAGACCAGCCCAGGTGCCACAGGCATCTGGTGAGCAGCCAAGAGGCAATGGTGCCAGTCCCCCTGGAGCACCCCCGGAGGTAGAACTGTCCTCTGGCAACCCCAGCCCCCAGCAGGCAGCCTCTGTGCTGTTGCCACGATGCCGTCTCAACCCTGACAGCAGCTGGGCTCCCAAGAGAGTGGCCACAGCCAGCCCCTTGTCTGGACTCCAGAAGGCCCAGTCTGTGCACAGTCTGGTGCCACAGGGTGAGGAGCCTGCTGGGCTCAGTGCTGGGGTGTAGGGTGTGTGGAACACATGTACATGCTGGAGGAGGGAGGGCCTAGTGTGGCCCTGATGTGTCACTGTGCTGGCCACTGGGTGTCCCTTAATGGGCATGTGGAGGGGAACAGCAGCTCTTTGGGATTGGGCGTTGGCATCTGGGATGCCTTCCTCGCCATCTGACCTGTGTATACCTCTGTCTCCTTTGCAGAAAGAGATGAGGCCGGTCTGCAGGCCCCTTCACCAGGCCCACTGCTCTCTCGGGAGATGGACGCTCAGGATGGTCTGGGCTCCCTGCCCCTAGCTGATGGCCCTCCGTCTCGGCCTCACTCCTATCAGAACCCCACCACCAGTTCCATGGCCAAGATATCCCGCAGTATCTCTGTTGGGGAGAACCTGGGCCTGGTGGCTGAACCTCAAGCTCCTGCCCCCATCCGAGTCTCACCACTCAGCAAGCTGGCCCTGCCCAGCCGGGCTCACCTGGTCCTGGACATCCCCAAACCACTGCCGGACCGTCCTACCCTGGCTGCATTCTCTCCTGTCACCAAAGGCCGGACCCCTGGCGAGGCAGAAAAGCCTGGCTTCCCATTGGGCCTAGGAAAAGCTCACAGTACAACTGAGAGATGGGCCTGTTTGGGGGAGGGTACCACTCCCAAGCCCAGGACAGAGTGCCAGGCTCATCCTGGGCCCAGCAGCCCCTGTGCCCAGCAACTGCCAGTCAGCAGCCTCCTCCGAGGCCCTGAAAACTTGCTGCCCCCACCCCCTGAGAAGACTCCCAACCCCATGGAATGCACCAAGCCAGGGGCAGCCCTGAGCCAGGACTCAGGTGTGCACAGCTCCCCAGCTCTCATCTCCTGCCCCATCCTTTCTCTCCCGTCTCTGTTGGCCGCTCTCTGGCTCCATCTCATTTCTGTGGGTTCAGCTTCTGGTGTTTCTCAGCCTGTCTGCTCCTGTCTCAGGTCCATAAGTCACACCCCTGATGGTGAGACCCTCCTGCTAACCTTCATGATTTCCTTGTGAGCCACTTGTCCATTCAGTGGCTTCTGAACTTGGGGCTGGCCCTCTCCTCTGGACCTTGTTTGTGTGGTGTTGGGGAGGCCGTTGGAAGAGAAGGCAAGAGGAAGGGACTGAGGGCAAGTTGGGGGTGCAATGCTGAGGGCTAGGTCTCTCCTGCTCTGAGTGTCTTGGGTGCGGAGGCCTGAAAGGGCTGCATGTTGGGTCTCACTGAGCCGTATCTGTCTCTTTCAGAGCCAGCGGTGAGCCTGGAGCAGTGTGAGCAGCTGGTGGCAGAGCTCCGCGGTAGCGTGCGCCAGGCCGTGCGGCTCTACCACTCGGTGGGTGTTAGGTGCCCCCCGGCAGGAGGGTGAGCACATCAGTAGTGCTGGGTGTTTCGGATAGCCATGTCCAGAACGGCATACTAAGGCTGTTATGCTGACAGAGTGGAACACTCAGGAACATCTTGGGCAGCATAGGTGAGGGGATTAGAGGCCAGGCTAGCCTCTTGAGCCAGGTACCTGTGGTCATTTCTGGTGAAGAGCTGGAGACTTCCCTCAGGAGGTGAGGCCTGGAGAGACCACATCTTCTAGTTGGCTCAGGACAATCCCAGTTTATGTCGTCCCAGTGTAATTATTAATGGCATCCTTTTTCATATCCACGATTTGGCCCCTTAGACATAGGGGACAATCCAAGAAGGGCCCAAACTTTGACAGAGAAAGCAGATTCTGCCCGAGTTGTCATAAGGAGTTGCTTATAAGATGTAGACGGTTCTGCAATCCAGTGGGATCCACTTTGGGGGTCACCCCCAGAGTCTGCCGCATCCCATGTCCCCTGGCCATACATGCTGATCTTGGCAGGTAGGGTTCCCAGCTAGTCCCTTCCTCTGAGGCAGGCTGGACCCAGGTGGGGCCTCTCCCTTTTATATGTCTGTTGACAGGCTCCTCCACCTCACTTCTGGGGGTCCTGTTTCAGGTGGCTGGCTGCAAGATGCCCTCAGCAGAGCACAGTCGGATTGCCCAGCTCCTCAGAGACACCTTCTCTTCAGTGCGACAGGAGCTGGAAGCCCTGGCTGGGGCAGTGCCGTCCAGCCCAGGCGGCAGCCCTGGGGCTGTGGGAGCCGAGCAGACACAGGCCCTGCTGGAGCAATATTCAGAACTGTTGCTTCGAGCCGTGGAACGGCGCATGGAACGCAAACTCTGAGTTCCGGAAGCCTGTCCCAAGTGAATGAATGCCCCAGCGATTCCAAACTGCAGCCCCTCTGCCACTCACCAAAACCCATGGGGCTGCTTGGATTGGAAAGCAGGGAGCAGTGTTCAGAGGCAAAGCAGCCTTCCTAGCCGCTCCTCATAGGGCGCCTGTATTTATTAATTTATTTTCCTGACTGTTGCCTCACTTCCTTGGAACTTCTGCCTCCACAGCCCCTCCAGTGGCAGGGACAGGTCTTGGGTCTTTGTCATCTTGGTGCTGTGAGAGGTAGGAGGGCAGCTTGCCCCATCTAGGAATCTGGGAAGGGCTGGCCCTCTCTTAGAAGCCATTTGAAATTACTGCAGGGATCAGCTCCCTGGGGTGGAGCATACACAGGGTACTCTGGGGTCGAGGTGAGGTGATGTGGTATTCAGGGCCCTTCAGCCAACTATGGGCCTTCACTTCTACCTCCACTTCCCCTCTCACACCAGCTGCACTCCCCTGGCTGCCAGAGCAGGGTGGTTTTCCCCAATACCTGGCAGCTCAGAAAGGCAGAGCCGTCAGGCCCTCCAGGGTGTCCCCAGCCATCAGGAGACTTGAATTGGTATTAGGACCTGAGCCCCCACATTCCACTCCTATTCTCCCTCCAAGAGGGGCCCAGCATTGTCTTTCCCTGTGACCCCTTTCTCTCCTGGCCAGAACTTGAGCCAACTGTGGGATGTTGCTGCGGGACAGTAAGCCCTCACCTGGGCAAACATGAAGCTCTGGCCTCCTTTCCTCAGCCCCTTGTTCTTACCTGTTCTCCAGCCCTGGACCCCAGCCGGCTGCTGGAGCCCAGAGGCCACCTTCTTGCATCCTGAGTGATGCTCAGTCAGAAGCCTGTGTTGGAATGTCCCTCGTTTACAGGGCGCTGGCCCACCTCCTGAGGACCTCGGCCACAGATGAGATCACACGCATGCGCGCACACGTATACACACACACGCCTACCTGCACAGCACGCAGTTGGGTGTTGGTTGCTCGAGTATCCGGCTGGCTGCTGTGTGCCTGGTTTCCTCACATCCTGCCTCAGCTTCACCACCCTGGCTTATGTGGAACACGTATTAGGGAGCAGAAAAGGGGCGCAGCACACTAAGTGAACCCAGATTCTGGATTCTTGGTGTCCACCGCCTAGCTGATAGGAGATGGCCCATAGGACACCTGGTTTAGGTAGAAGGAGCCTCCTCAAAGGTAGTGCTGGGCACCCACGGTGTGTGCCGGATGCTGTGAGAGGAGGGAGGTGCCAGGGCCAAAGGAGACACTAGAAAAGTGGTAGATGGGACAGATAAGTGGCAGAGGTGAGGGGATAGGTTACAATGTAAAAGGGCAGTAATTAGGCGTGAGGGGAAGGAGATAGGGGAGCGTAGGAGGTAGAGTGGGACCAAGTTGTGAGGCAGTTGAAGAGTTGAGGAAAGGTGTCTGTGGGCCTTGCTGCTCCCCTCTGCTCCAGGTAAGTCAGAGCAGCTTAACCACAGCTTCAGGCCACGAGAGCCCCTTCACCCGCCCTGCTGTGCCGTAGGCAGAAGCTTATAAAGAAATGGGTTCCGGACCAGGCGTGGTGGCTCACGCCTGTAATCCCAGCACTGTGGGAGGCCGAGGCCGGCAGATCACGAGGTCAGGTGATAGAGACCAGCCTGGCCAACGTGGTGAAACCCTGTGTCTAGTAAAAATGCAAAACTTAGCCGGGCCTAGTGGCATGCGCCTGTAATCCCAGCTACTTGGGTGGCTGAGGCAGGAGAATCACTTGAACCCTGGAGGTGGAGGTTGCAGTGAGCCGAGATCGCGCCATTGCACTCCATCCAGCCTAGGTGACAAAGAGAGACGCCATCTCAAAAAAAAAAGAAATGGGTTCCGAAGGGTGCCCAGCTCCGGGACATCAGCCTGAGTGCGCTTGAGCTGCTCTAAACCTGGCCATTCCCCACTCGTCTAGCACCGCCACCCGCATGGCCCCGGAACTCCCGCTGCGCCCCGACCTCCCACACCAGCCGCGCCCACCGCAGGTGGGACTCAGGTTCGCCCTCTGGGCCAGGTCCTTCACGAGGAGGGAGCTACCCTCCGCCTGAGGTTTGTGAGAACGTGGCCGCCCTTTTCCTGCCCTCTGCCCCATGTGGGTGAGGGGCGTCGTGGCCCAGCCGGCACCCCGTCCCCTTCTGCATGTCTGAGGCCACCGGCAACCGCCGCCCAACTCCAGATTTGCCCCTGCCCAGTTTTGAAAGCCCCTTATTTATAACTTTTCTACTTTGTGCAGGTCGCGGCGCTTCCCGCCTCCTCTTCGGCTGCACGGGGCGGGGGGCTGTTTTTAACGTGCCCGTTTGTACTGATGTATGAACTTGTCAATAAACACAATTGTTTGTTAATCCTGGGATGCCGGCCAGTGGGTGGAGCAGGCGGAAGCGGGCGCCGCTGCTCGCTCCACCGCTTTGGTGGCGGAACCTGGTGTGCTCCCAGGGCAGGACGGGCGGGGTGCTGAGGGTGTGGCCTGCGGCGGGGGCCTCGGGAAGGGCGGGGCGAGGGTCTGGGGGGTGTGGCCTGTGGCGGAACGTCGGGTTGAGGCGGGGTCTCGGCCGGGTCTCGGCCAGCGCAGACGCAGCCATGGCGGAGGCGGCTTTGGACGCCGTGCGGAGGGAGTTACGAGAATTCCCGGCCGCTGCAAGGGGTGAGTGGGCTCTGCCAGAGGCTGCGGCGATCTCCGAACATGGGAGGGGCCCTGGGATGCCGCTGACACCGGGGGTCTCGGAACCTCGCGTGTGCGACTGGCCTAAGGCCCCGCTCGGGTTGCTCTTCTGTCACAACCCGCTTCCCTTCCCGAGTGTTCGCGCACTCCCGCGGCTTCCTGGGTGACTCTTCATGTCATTCCCAAGGCCCGGTGCTGTCTTGACCGTGGTCGTGGCGAAGCCCTGTGTTTCCCACAGTCTTGAGCAGTTTGCTGTTACCCTTGTTGAAAGCGCATCAAAGGCACACAGGTGGTGGTCGGATTCCTCCCCCACGTGCCCCACCTCCGGCCCCAACTCCCCTCTCCCACTTTGGGAGGATTGCAGGCTGACCAAATGGTCCCTGGCTCTTCCCCTGCTTAGTTTTTATTCCTTTTCTTTCTTCCTCTCTTCCCTCCTCCTTTTTTTTATTTTTAAATGATTTTTTACCACTGAACAGCAATACAGGCACATGTGTATGTGATGGGTATGTAATATATAATGGTATGCAATGTAAATGAAGCAAGGTTCCCTCCCAGCCCCAGTTTGCATTCTTCCAGAAAGATTGTTTATATCCGTGCGCACATGACTTTTTACCCTTTTTTTGTACAAATAGTAGCCTGCTAAACACTATTTTGCACCGTGTATCTTGAAGATCATTTCACATTCCTCTACCTCAGTCTTTTTCATTTAGTCATTTAGGTCATGTCCAATCTGTTGTTTTCAATAATGCTGCAAGGAATGCTTTGAGTATTGCTTTAACAAATACTTACTCAGCATCTCTGTGTGCCAGGTTCTGTTCACTGTATTTGAGACACATCACTGAACAAAACAAATCTCTGTCCTTCACATTCTGTGCCCTGTTACATTCTAAGTGAGAAAGTGGACAGTTAACCACAGGTGTACTGAATGAGTAAGTTGTAGAGTACAAGTAGGTTAGAAGGTAAGTGCAGGCAAAGCCCTCGGTGGTAGTGTGCCCGATATGTTCAGGAAACAGTGAAGAAGCCAGTCTGCAGGAGCAGGGTCTTTGTGCATGTGTGAGTATTTTTGTTGGTTAAATTCTTTATATATATATTTTTTGAGACAGGGTCTTACTCTGTCAGCCAAGCTGGAGTGCAATGGCACAATCGTAGCTCGCTGCACCTCGACCTCCCAGGTTCAAGAGATCCTCCTGCTTCAGCGCCTGGGAGTAGCTGACGCTATAGGCATGCACCACGATGCCTGGCTAATTTTTTTGAATTTTAGTAGAGACCAGGTGGTCTCAAATTCCTGGGCTCAAGCAATCCTTCCACCTCGGCATTCCCAAGTTTCGGAACAGCGTGGAACGCATAAGCCGCTGCTCCCAGCCTTGTTAGTTAAATTCTTAGCAGAGTTATGGGGTCAAAGGAATTGTTTGGATCCCTTTTGAAATTTTCCCACTTTGAAGCCCCAGGAGAGAAAAGCAGCCATTCTCTAAAAATGGTGAGCAAGTAAAACAAATCCCTAATTGCAGAAGTCCAAAGGGTGAAAAAATGGCAGTTTCCACGTATTTCCAGAATCCCAGGCTGTGTGCAGTACTCACGCCTGTAATCTTAGCACTTCAGGAGGCCCAAGGTGATGTAGCAGGATGAGCCGCAGACAAAACTCCTCAGACACCGGATTAAAGAAGGAAGAGGTTTTTTATTTGGCCGGGAGCATCGGCAGACTCGCGTCTTAAGAACCGAGCTCCTCGAAAAAGAAATACTTGGCCTTTTTAAAGGCTTACAACTTTAAGGGGTCCACGTGAAAGGGTCATGATAAATTGAGCAAGCGTGGGAAATGTGACTGGGGCCTACATGCATCAGCTAACAGAACAGAAAGTTTTACAATGCTTTTTTCATACAGTGTCTGGAATTTATAGATAACACAAGTAGTTTAGGCCAGGGGTTGATGTTGTTATTATTACTTTGTTTAACTCCTAGGGCCGGGTGGTGGTGCCAAGGTTGTCTGGCTATTTATCTCACTTTTGTTTCTTTCTGTCTTTCCTCCTGTCTTGTGAACTAGCCAAGGTGGGGGTAGGAGGACAGCAGGAATAGTAGTGGTCTCCTTCCTTAGTGAGAGGATCTCTTGAGGCCAGAAGTTCAAGACCAGCCTGGGCAACATAGTGAAACACCATCATGTGTGGTGGCATGTGCCTGTAGTCCCACCTGTTTAGGAGGCTGAGGCAAGAGGATTGCTTGAGTCTGGTAGTTTTGATGACAGTGGCGGCAGTCGAGTGGATGCTGTCATCATGCTGGCTGCGATGGGGAGGCACGAGTCGGGCAGCAGAAGCGGCTCTGGGAGCGGCAGTGGTAGTAGTGAGTCTCCTGCATCCCTGAAGCAGCCGACTGTACCACCCCCACCCTCACACAGCTGGGCAGGACCTGCTCTTAAGCCCAGACCCTCTGCTGCAGCCTCAACCTCGCTCCCCGCCACATCCCAGAAGCCCACGAGCTCCCTGCCAAAGGTGCAGCCGGGACTTGTAGGGCCAGCCCCAGGACCGTCAGGCTCATTTGTGTGGGGTGGTCGGGGCTGCCATGCCATCTGCACCTTGCTCGCTGCCACTGTGGGGAAAATGCAAAGAGGAGGTGCAGCTGGGCCGCATGCTCCACAGAGCTGGCAGGAACTGGAGACAAGTGGGAGCCCCACCCCTTCCAAGTGGTTAAGTGGGAGCTCCCTAGGCACAATTGCAGCCACCTAAGCCAGGGCTGCAACTCAGGTACCCCTGTGCTCTTGGGAGCCAGGAGCAGGCAGGAGCCCCACCCTCCTGGGTGCAGCTGTAGCCGTGGGGCCAGGCATCTCTGCACTCTTGGGGGCCCAGGAAGGCCCCTTCCTGCTGCCGCAGGCTCGGAAGTGCCTGATCCTGCTGTCTGGCTTTCCCCACTGTCAGCACCTGATCAGATCATGG
Source organism: Colobus angolensis palliatus (assembly GCF_000951035.1). NCBI lineage: Eukaryota > Metazoa > Chordata > Mammalia > Primates > Cercopithecidae > Colobus > Colobus angolensis. Next base: position 262,114 of record NW_012118855.1, read on the forward strand.
AGCAAAGTTGAGGCTGAACCTGGGTGCTGTTGCGGCTTGACTGGGTGTGTGAATGCTCTGGGCGGTGCTGACACACCAGCCCCCTGCCACCTTGGCCCCCTCCGGTCTTTGGGTGCCAACGAGCATGGGAGGGAAGCCAAGAGGGCCTGCAGGCACCCCTTGGCACAAACAACCTGGGTGCCATGAATGATGGCAAGAGGCAGACGGGTCCCGGGTGAAGCCTGACCTTCAAGCCAGAGAAGGCCTGAAGCCTGGGGGCTGGGCTGCCAGTCCCATGGACTGGAATGGGAACTTTTGGTGCTTTTTCTGGCCCACCCATGGCTGCCCATGGACCACTAGGCATGTACTTCCTCCCCTCTGAGGGCCATAAAAAGCCCCTGACTCAGCCAGACCAGAAGAGACAATGGGACGACCAGCTGCAGGAAGGAGCTACCTCTCTGCTGAGAGCTGGAGAGACGACAGGGCAGCCTGCCCACAGCAAGGAGCTACTCTAGCCAGGGAAGCAAGCAGGCATGCCAGCTCTTTCCTTTCCAGTATTCCTGGGCCCGGTGGGGTCTTCTCACTCAGTTACAATTTTTGATCTAAGAACATTCACTTTCCAACTGATTGCAAAATAAAGGTGACTGGCATGGTGTGGCCACGAGAGATGCAGCATAAGCTCAGAGGTGAACATCAGTGCTGGGACCATTTGGAGCAGGATGTGGTAACCACCAAATGGAGACCAAGGCCTTCTGACTCGACCTAGAGCATGAATGTAGCAAAGCAAAGCCCTGCAGAGGAGCCATCCTCTCTGCAGAGAGCTGAACACTCCTTGGGATACCCTGGCTGCGGAGAGGAGCTGCCCACTGTGGGTCTCCTCTGAGCTGTTCTATGGCTCAGTAAAGCTCCTCTTTGTCTTGTTTACCCTCTACTTGTCTGTGTGTATGTCATTCTTCCTGGATGCAGGACAAGAACTGGGGACCTGCTGAATGGCAGGGCTAAAAGAGCTGTAACATGAAGAGGGCTGAACCATGCGTCTTGCTTGCCACATGGTGGGTGACAAGAAGGAAAGAAGAACTGCAGCCCTTTGAGGAGCCCAGACCCAGGAGCTCCCCAAGCTGGGGTTCTGACATCCTCTTTAGGGCTCTACGATTCCTGGTATCTCCAAGCTTCCAAGCACCACCATGTTTCCCAGTGTCAGCTGTGGAAGCTACTCATGGTATACTTGGTCTAACTGCAGCCTTGCAGGAAACCAGCGCCCATGTTGGCACCTAGAGCTGCCTGCCCCACCGCAGCCCACATGCCTGGCTGTGCACAGTGGCCAGACCCCACACTCATTGGCTCACACACCTCTCGCCGCCCCACTCGCCCTTGGCAGGTGTGGGATATAGGTCGGTAGCATGAACCGAGCACAGCCTGCAGGGATGAGTGGGCCCAATGGGCCTGAGCAAAACAGGCAAAGGCATCACTGGCCACAGAGGTTTCCAGCTGGCAAAGCAACACCCCAAAGATCCCGTGACAGTTTGCGGCTGTGGTGAGCCATTATTGCATGACTGCACTTCAGCCTGGGCAACAGAGCAAGACGCTGTCTCAAAAGAATCTCAGCGAGTACAACAGGGAGATGTACTGAGCCTCAGACCACCGTCTCCCAAGGTGACCGCTTGGCTGGGCTGGCATGACTGGGAAGGCCTTTGCCACTTTCTTGTCTCCTGGATCCCATATCTAGTGGACGGGTGCCATCTTGCCTCTAGCCAGGGAAGCAAGCAGGCATGCCAACTCTTTCCTTTCCAGTATTCCAGTATTTCCTATCCAGACCCACGCGGGTCTTCTCACTCAGTTACAATTTTTGATCTAAGAACATTCAGTTTCCAACTGATCAGAAAGTAAAGGTGACTAACATGGTGTGGCTGTGAGAGATGCAGCGCAACCCCAGAGGTGAACATCAGTGCTGGGACCATTTGGAGCAGGATGTAGTAACCACCAAATGGACACCAAGGCCTTCTGGCTCGACCTAGAGCATGAATGTAGCAAAGCAAAGCCCTGTACACTTTATAAAAACCAGCAAAAAGACATTCCAGTCTGAGTGAGCAGCTGGGACAGTCAGGTACCACCTGAATAGAGGGTGTGTGGCAAGGGCAGGCACAAGACAGGAAATCAGACTGGAAGAGTAGGTTGTTCTTGGTCGTGCGTGCCAAGGCAGGCGGCATTCTCTAAGGAGCAGTGGTAAGCCATCGAGGCATTTGTTACTAGGAGTATGACAAGATGAGATTGTATCTTCAGGAGATGACTGAGGCTCTGATGATGAATGCTTTGAGAGGGAGTGGAATTAAGCCAGAGAAACCAGCTAGTTCACTGCCACAGCCATCCAGCCAGGATGCTGGAGACTTCTATTCAACATTAGGCAAATATTTGCTGATTACCTGCTGTGTGTCAGGTACTGTTCTAGGTCCCAGGGGGTCAGCGAACAAGATGAGTGTCTCTGCCCTTGTGGAGTTTACATTCTAGCAAGGGTGACAGGATGATAAACAGTTCATGTACATGAAATATATATATATATATATATTTTTTTTTTTTTTGAGAAAAGGTCTTGCTCTGTCACCCAGGCTGGAGTGCCGTGGTATGATGATAGCTCATTGCAGCCTCCAACTCTTGGACTCAAGTGATCCTCCTGCTTCATCCTGTAGTGTAGCTAGGAGTGTAGGGGCATGCCACCATGTCCAGTTAATTTTTAGTTTTTTTGTAGAGATGGGGTCTCACTACCTTGCCAAGGCTGGTCTTGAACTCCCAGCCTCAGCAATCCTCCTGCCTCTGTATCCCAAAGTGCTGGAATTACAGACATGAGCCACCACGTCCAGCCCTAAAATATATAGCATGTTAAATGGTGATGAATGCTAAGGAGAAAAAATAGGGAAAGGGGTATAAAGATTTTTGGCGGTGGGGAGGGGGACAGATTATAAATCTAGAAAGTATAGTCAGAGAAGGAAGCCTTATCAGTGTGATATTTGAGTGAGGACCCAAAGGAGGTAGCTGGAATGTGGATGCCAGTGGAGGAGAGGAGATGGTGGGTTTGAGAGACACAGGAGACAGAATCAACAGGACTTAGACCCAACCAGTAGGATGATGGGAGTGAAGGAGAAAGAAAGCTGAGTCAAAAAGAGATTTTGATTAGAGGTGACACAGGGCCACCGTAGACCCCTGTGCAGGCGCATACCGCACGTGCACGTGGTGGCCCTGGGTGTCTGGACATGGCGATGCTGTTCAGCAGGACCCAAACCACAGCCAAGCCCTTCCTTTTCCTCCATTGGTGTCATCTGTCAGTTTGTCTCCCCGGGTAAGAGGTTGTAAGTTTCCCAAGATGATGATTGTGTGATCCCTGATAGCCCCAGATTAGCCAAGCCAAGTGCTCAGTAAGTATCACTGTTGAAGGGGGCTTCCCAGAGCCACACTCCACCCAGAAGAGCCCGTGGCCATGGGGCCTCAGCCTTACTCATTCTGGAGTTCCCAACACCACTCCATGGTGGCCTTTCCTGGTAGATGCTGGGAGGCTGGCCCTCCAAGGTGGGAAGGCAGAGGGTTCACTGTGCAGACGCAGCCCCACAGGCGATTTGGATTTTGGGCTGTGTAGCAGCCCCTGGCCCTGTGCACGGTCAGGGCCCATGCTGGTGTGTGTGCGTGATGCTTTCTGCTTTCATTTTCCCTCCTCATCCTTCTGTTACTGGTGTCCAGGGTCCTTTGGTCACCAATGAGCATTTCCCAGTGACACAGCCTGGCCTTTCCAGGGAGGGCATCTCTTGGGCTGGGACTGGGTGCTGCTGACTTCAGCCCCTCCATCCCCCATCTTCCTCTTTCTCTCAGAGCTCAGTGTGCCTCTTGCTGTGCCCTACCTGGACAAGCCCCCAACTCCGCTCCACTTCTACCGGGACTGGGTCTGCCCCAGCAGGCCGTGTATCATCCGCAACGCTCTGCAGCACTGGCCGGCCCTCCAGAAGTGGTCCCTCCCCTATTTCAGGTGGGAGCTGCCCTGGGGTCGGGTGTGAGCAGTGATTACTGGCATCTAGGCATGGGCTGAGTGTCCATTCCTCTAGAGCTACAGTGGGCTCCACGGAGGTGAGCGTGGCCGTGACCCCAGACGGTTACGCGGATGCTGTGAGAGGTGACCGCTTCGTGATGCCAGCTGAACGCCGTGTGCCCCTGAGCTTCGTGCTGGATGTGCTGGAGGGCCGGGCCCAGCACCCCGGGGTCCTCTACGTGCAGAAGCAGTGCTCCAACCTGCCCACCGAGCTGCCCCAGCTGCTGCCTGACCTGGAATCCCACGTGCCCTGGGCCTCAGAAGCCCTGGGTGAGTGGAGGTGGGGTGGTCCCGGCCCTGGGCAGGGAAGATACGGGAAGGAGGGGGTCAGCCTGCTTGCCCTTAGGTGATGACCTGACCTACAGGCTTGGTCCTATCAGCGTCTGGTGCAGCTCACTAAATACATTCCCAGGCCTTGACTTAATCATAGACAAACTACCGAAGATTGTTGTCCTTCCTTCTGCCCCAGGGGAGGGCGGGCCCCTTCCCCAAGCTTTCCCAACCTCTCCCTCTTCTCCCTGACCCCTTTCTTGGGATTCTTCTGTGCTCACCCAGGTTTTGGCTCCGGCATCACTGGATGGCAGCTTTCCCCAGCCTGGCCTTCCCAACTTGCTCTTTGCCTTCTGTCCTGCAGGAAAGATGCCCGATGCTGTGAACTTCTGGCTGGGGGAGGCGGCTGCGGTGACTTCTTGTAGGTGTAAGGGGAACACAAAGGTGGGGAAGGAGCGGGAATGGGGGCAGAGGGAGGGAAGACCCTGGTTGGAGGTTGGACTGACTGTTCTCTAAGATTTCTTTTGGCTTCTAGGACTCGGGCACCACAGAGGGCTTCCCTTGACAGCTGAGGTGGGGGAAGGGACCCATGGCATTAGGGGTGGGTGCATTGTTTCTTCTAGACCCAAAGAAAGCTCCCTGAAGGCCAGCCGGGTCAGGGGGTAAGTGTAGGAGAACTTCCCCTCTTCGTGGAGAGGAGTCCAGGGCCTGGAGAGCATCAAGACCCTGGTAGGCGGAGTTCCCGAATGCCCATCAGAGCCCCTGGCATCTCCAGCCCACTGACTCTGTGTGCTTCTCTTTTGTCATAGGCCGTCTTGGGGTGCAGGGCTCTCAGCATGATGGTTTGCCGCCTCCTGTGCCCTGCCCTCCATACCCTGCCCCCGGGCCTTCTTTATGTTGGCAGTGCACAAGGACCCCTATGAGAACCTCTACTGCGTGGTCTCAGGAGAGAAGCATTTCCTGTTACATCCACCCAGCGACCGGCCCTTCATCCCCTATGGTAGGGGATGTGGCCTGCAGGGGCTGGGGAACAGCTGGCCCAAGGGGGAGGGAGGCAGCAAGAGCCTGGGAGGCCAGTTCCCGGGCCTGAGGTGTGGCTTTGGCATCCCCACTGCACCAGGGCCCCTGATCCCCTTGCCCCTGCCCAGGGCTGGCTGGGGTGGAGGAGGGTCTGGCAAGTTCCAGGCCGTTTGCAGTTCCCCCACACCCTTCTCCCTTGGACTCCAGAGCTGTACACGCCGGCAACCTACCAGCTAACCGAAGAGGGCACCTTTAAGGTGGTGGATGAAGAGGCCATGGAGAAGGTGTCTGTCCTGTTCTTGGGCTCTAGGGAGGGAGAAGGGCAGAAGCCTGGCCCTAAAGAGCAGGCACAAAAGATCTGGGGAGGTGGCACCTTCCTCTGAAAAATCCCTAAGTCTGAGGCCTGTCATTGCTGAGCTGAGCAGGGTCTGTGGTGTTGACCTTTGGAAGGGACACAGCCTGAAGTCCTGGGGGGTCTGGGAGGCTGCTCCCTGGCATCTGATGTGTTCCCAGGTGCCCTGGATCCCATTGGACCCCTTGGCGCCAGACCTAGCCCGGTACCCCAGTTACAGTCAGGCCCAGGCCCTTCGCTGCACAGTGCGGGCCGGTGAGATGCTCTATCTGCCGGCTCTGTGGTTCCACCACGTCCAGCAGTCCCAGGGCTGCATCGCAGGTAAGGAGTTGCCCAGGCCGCCCGGGGACAGGCCCCGCCAAGGTCCAGCAGGGCCTCTAGGGGGAGGCTTGGGAGGCTCCAGGTCAGAAGAGCGACCTTCATACTCAGATCCCCATTCTTCCCACAGTGAATTTCTGGTATGACATGGAATACGACCTCAAGTATAGTTACTTCCAGCTGCTCGACTCCCTTACCAAGGCTTCAGGCCTTGACTGATGGAGCACTGGTGAACACGGCCAAGCACGCCTCGGGGGAAGGGGCCAGCCCCTTCCTGGCTGGGTCAATTCTCGAGAGAGCCTGGATTGTGCATGCTGGCTGCTGGCCCAGGGTCCAGCATGGCTTGAGATCAACTTTGGAGGATCTTGGAATGTGGTCATGAGGACTCAAGGTGCCAGGCAGGTCTGGGTGAAGGTTCTCAGGAAGTTGCCACACAGGTGAGCGGAGCGGGGGTCAGGTGCAGCGGCACCTCTCCCCAGCGCGGTGATGTTGGGAGAGTCACTGCATCTCGGGCATTGGTGTCCTGTCAGTAAACAGATAATAATGGCTCTACCTCACGGGGCTATCATGGGCTTGGAGATGATGTCTATGAGGACCAGCATGGAGCTGGCACACAGGACATGTTGAATAAAAGGTAGCTGTGAGTCGTATGTTCTTTTTTTTTTTTTTTTTTGAGGTGGAGTCTCGTTCTCTCACCCAGGCTGAAGTGCAGTGGTGTGGTCTCGGCTCACTTCAACCTCCGCCTCCGGGTTCACACCATTCTTCTGCCTCAGCCTCCCGAGTAGCTGGGACTACAGGCGCCCGCCACCTCGCCCGGCTAATGTTTTGTATTTTTAGTAGAGATGGTGTTTCACCATGTTAGCCAGGATGGTCTCGATCTCCTGACCTCGTGATCCACCCGCCTCAACCTCCCAAAGTGCTGGGATTATAGGCGTGAGCCACTGCGCCCGGCCTATGAGTTGTATGTTCTGATCCTCCCTCTTGAAGTTGTCTTCTGTGTTCTAAGGAGGGCCTGAAGGTTCAGGTAAAAACTTCAGGGTGACCTTCACTGGGGGGTGAGGGCTGGATCCCAGCGTTGGGCCCAAAGAGCCGTCAGCTGCCCAAGTTCTGCTGTCCATGAGAGCCACTGCAGCCCCTCCCTGGGACAAGCAAGCAGACCTCAGTCTTGTAACTCTCTCGCCTAGACCTCTTCAGCCCAGGGCCTTGAGAGCTATTCCTAGCTTTGCTATGGTTACTGTCCTCCCCCCGTCCAGGGGCAGCAGGTGGGACCTGGTGCCCTGGGGATAACACCTGTTTCTCCCACAATAGGCACAGGCAGGAAGGGACAGAAGCCCCTGCCTGTTCTGGGGCTGTCCCTCTGAGGAAGGAGTTGGTGTCCACACTCTGACCCCCCTACAAACCATGCCCTGGAGACAGGAGAACCCCCTGCCCCTGAGTGCCAACCCACAGGCCTCATCCCTGGCCACTCAGCACCTGGCTTTGAAGGGCTGTTTTATGTGACAGCCACTCCCCTGCCTGTCCATCTCCAGATTGATGGAGCCCTGCAGTCAAGACTGGGCATTCCTGTCCAACAGGTGCCAGAGTTGCGAAAGGCCTGTGACGGGGCACTCCACTCTTCCCTTGGCTGCTGTTCTGGGACTCACCCCTGCTTTCCTTCTGCTCAGTCCCTGGCAGCAAGCTCTCCAGACTGGGACTGCAGAGCTGGGAGTTCAGGGCTGGGTGGGGCAGGCCCAGGTGGTAATGGCTGGCGAGTGCCACGGAGGTGTCAGGAGCTCTAGTATAGGCTCAGGGTGCCTCGTTTCCTGGACAGGTGGCTGGTCCAGGAGTGGGTGTGGAGCTTAGGTGGAGCAGAGGCAGCGGGTGGGAGGGACTTGGGACCAACTGGGACATTACATCCCTGGCTCTGGATTAGAAAGCCCACAGTCCTTGATCCTGTGGCCACTGCTCCATCATTCCTGCTCCTAAGGACTCGGTCTCATGGCTCTGGTAAGGCCTGGCAGGGTACCGGGTTCCCACTCTGACCCCTGCTCTCTGCCCGGGGCCTGGTTAATATGTTTCTTACGGGAGCTGTGGTTTTCTCCAGGTGTAGGGAGGGGAGTTTATTGACCACAAGACCCGGGCAGTGGGCAGAAGCCAGGGGAGAAGGAGGCCTGGGGATGAGGGATCCATCCTGAGTTTTTTCTGCCCTGGGAACGGTCTGCTGGCACAGCTCCCTGGCACCATGGATATGGGCCCTGGAGACTCACAGGCTCCCAGCTGCCGTCCTGAGGCCCTGGAAGCAAGTGGCTGCTCTGTGCTCCTCTGACTCAATTGCCTGGAGTGTGGAGGCCCTGGGCTGACCCTGGTGGATGAGGCTCTCCAGCACTGCCCTGGACCTGGTTGCTCCCTGGACTTGACCTGTTAGGGCCCTTGTGGAGGCAAGCAGAAGGCCGAAAGGAAGCAGTTGGCACTGGTTTCCCTGGTCCCGGTGCGCCTGCCAGGCTGCATTCCCGGAACCAGGGGTATGGGTTTGGAGGGAGCTACTGGGGGACCATCTTCAGCCTGACCTGGCAGACGTGACAGCCTGTGAGGGGTCTGAGCTAGGAGCCGCCTCCCCTGCCCGGGAGAGAGCCCATTTTCAGGATGCACTTCTGACCAGGGGTAGAGGGAGGGTGTGAGAGCAGCTCAGCCGGGGGCCCAAGGCCCTGACGTGCCACTTCCCCTCCCTCGATAGCTTATGTCCCCTGCCACCCAAGACCAGCCTGAAAGCTGCTTAGCTGGGGTGTGGGGTGGAGAGCCTAAAGGATACTACCCCGAGGAGGCGGAAGCAGGTCCGTGTGAGGCATAAATTGGAGCCAGCCTGCCCGGGCGCCAATCCCAATTCTGGACCTCAGGCAAATGACTGCTTCTCTGTGCCTCAGTTTCCTCATGGAGTGGGTCGTCATAAATAGTATCGGCGCATATGGTGGTTGTGCAATAACTGAGTTAATGTATGCAAAGCCCTTGGCCCAGAGCCGGCGCAGAGCGTTGTGTGAGTGCTGGCAGGCATCATGGTGGAGATGTCATGTCTCCTCTTGTTGATTCAGGATTCTGATGGGATGGAGGACAGGCCTGGGGTTCAGGATTAGGCCTTAAGGCACTGCTCCAGCCTCCTTTGCGGCCCCTGTCACCCTTGGCTTCATCAGCCTGTAGCAGGTCTCCCCTCTCCCGCCTCTGCAGGCAGAGGTGTCCAGGACCTGCCTGCTCACGGTTCGTGTCCTGAAGGCCCATCGCCTACCCTCTAAGGACCTAGGTGAGTGCGCGCCGCCCTGGCGCCTCTGCTGGGCTGAGGGAGGAGGAGGGTGCTGTGGCTGGATTTGGTGGAGGCGGGTGGGCTGGTGGGCAGGGCCTAGAGGAGGGGGCTGAGAGGAGCTTCTGGGTGGAAGGTGGCAGCTGGGGCTCTGCCTCTGCCCCCAACTTCCCCTCCCCTTAGTCTTACCCCACATGGGGCTCCAGGTGATGGAAGGAAGTGGGTCTGGGTGGCTGGGAAGGGCTCTTGGCCACCACTGGGCACTTGTTCCTTCCCACAGTGACCCCCTCTGACTGCTATGTGACTCTCTGGCTGCCCACAGCCTGCAGCCACAGGCTCCAGACACACACAGTCAAGAATAGCAGTAGCCCTGTCTGGAACCAGAGCTTTCACTTCAGGATCCACAGGCAGCTCAAGGTGGGCCAGGCATCAGCACTAGCTCTACCCACATCCCCACCAGCCGCTGCCGCTGCCCTGCTCACCTTCCCGTCCCCTCCCTCCTGCAGCCCTGTCACTCTTTTCCCCTCCAGAATGTCGTGGAACTGAAAGTCTTTGACCAGGACCTGGTGACCGGAGATGACTCTGTGTTGTCAGTGCTGTTTGATGTGGGGACTCTGCGGGCTGGGGAGTTCCGGCACGAGAGCTTCTCACTGAGCCCTCAGGCAAGGCGGTGTTTCCACGGCAGCCCCAGCTGGTGTCTGGGTTGAAATCTCCACACGCACGCATGTCTCTCATACTCACTGACACATGCACACTCCTTCTGACCCTTTCTAACTCGCTTCTGGCTCTCTTCCCAGGGTGAGGGGTGCCTGGAAGTTGAATTTCGCCTGCAAAGTCTGTGAGTCAGGGGCCTGGGGCAGTTTGGGTGGGAGTGCCTCGTGGGAAGGACAGCACTAGTGCCTGGGGGATGCCCAGGTCTCTGTGGGGTGAGAACCTGGACTCCTACTAAGGGGGCTTTGGGATCTCTTTCCAGGGCTGACCGTGGCGAGCAGCTCTTCAGCAATGGCGTTCTGGTGGTGAGTGTGACCGGCGCTCTGGGAGGTGGGCTGGGGTCCCCGGGACTCCCTCATGCCAGCAGCTTGAGGCACAGGCCCGCCGCTGCCTCTGTCTGGGGACCCTGGGATTTCCGTTTGTTAAGGGAATACAATCTCAAGGGTCCAGGTAATGAAGTGCAGACCAGCAGGAGCCAGGGTGCTGGGAGGGTGGGGTCCCTGAATGGGGGTGGGGTTAGCGTCTGAGGGACTCCCTTCATGACTCAGGCCCGGGAGCTCTCCTGCTTGCACGTTCAACTGGAGGAGACAGGAGACCAGAAGCGTGAGTCCCCAGCTCACTGGGACAGCCCCCGGCTCTCAGCCCGTCTTCCCCCTTTAAGCATTGGACAGTTCTCTGTGGGGCTCCCTGGAGCCTGAGCTTTCCCCTTAGGCCTTCCCAGGGGGACTGTGGTGGGGGCTCCATCTCGTAGCCCCGGCCTGACCAGACTATTTCAGCGGGGAGAGGGAGGTGTCCTCCAGGCCTCCCAGCAAGATGGGTTCTGTGGGCAGAGATACCGTCCTCAGCCTCTCTGCTCTGGTTCCTCTTTCCAGCCTCAGAGCGCAGAGTTCAGCTTGTGGTTCCTGGGTCCTGTGAGGGTCCGCAGGAGGCCTCTGTGGGCACTGGCACCTTCCGCTTCCACTGCCCAGCCTGCTGGGAACAGGAGCTGAGTATTCACCTGCAGGTAGTGTGCCTCGCTCCCTGGAGGTGGGGCCCCCAGAACTTCCTCCCTCCCTCCGCACCTCCTCCCAGTACCCTGGCTCGGCGCCTCCTCCCAGCCTGACCTCTGCCCCACCTGGCAGTGTGTGCACGTTGGCAGCACGTGTGGGCCCATGCTGGCCTCCCCTGCCCATCCCTCCCATACCTCTATGGCTGCTGGTGGGAGTTTGGTGAGGTCCGTGCGAGGAGCGGAAGCGTAAAGATTCTTAGGTCTCTGTCCTTTGTCCCCTGCAGGATGCCCCCGAGGAGCAACTAAAGGTGCCACTGAGTGCCCTGCCCTCTGACCAAGTGGTGAGGCTTGTCTTCCCCACGTCCCAGGTACTGGCCTCCCAGGGGAGGAAGCAAGGTGCCTGGACTGGGCTGGGCCCCAGGCCACAGAGGGACGGGCCTGCTTCCCGCTTCTCTCCATGGGCTACACCCTGAGCAGGTGCCAGGGGCCAGGCTCTTTGGGGAGTATCCTCTGAGCATCCCTGCTTCAGGCCTCGCCCCTGTGGAGACAGTGGGGGGGGTGGTACGCCTGGGGTCAGGGTAAGGGGAGCATAGCTGAGTGGAGGTGGCCGACCTTTGTGACTGGGGCCTTCATGGTTTTCAGGACCCCCTGATGAGAGTGGAGCTGAAAAAAGAAGCAGGGTGAGAGGCCTGGCTGGGGACTGGGCAAGGCCCTGGAAAAGTAACCGGGGCCCGGGGCTGGAGCAGGCCTGGAGGAGTGAGGGGGAGAAACAGCCACCCCTCATCCTCATGCTCTCTGAAGGGGCTCAGGCTGGCGCTCAGCAGGGGGCACAAAGTACTGGGAGGAGCCTTAGCACCTATGGTCGGAGGGATGAGTGAGCGGCCAGCCCAGTGCCAGGCACCTGGGGAGCACTTGATAAATGTTTGGCTGGAAAACGCGGGAAGGTGAGGATGGAAAGTGGTAACATGGTTTGGGGCGCAGAGAGGGCAGGAAAACCAAGGGAGAGAAGAGGGGAAATTGCGCCCTTTTGAGTGGAAGCTGTTATGGCCGGATCTTAAATGATCTTCGTAGAGCTGTCGCCCACCGTCTTGGGAGAGCGGCTTCTCACCTCTCGGAGACAGAATCATTGGCCCTTTTCTGCCCCTCCCCATCTTTTTTTTTTTTATTTGAGACAGAATCTCTCTGTTGCCCAAGCTGGAGTGTAATGGCGTGATATTGGCTCACTGCAACCTCCGCCTCTGGGGTTCAAGCGATTCTCCTGCCTCAGCCCCCCGGGTAGCTGGGATTACAGGTGCACACCACCACACCTGGTTTTATATTTTTATATTTGTATTTTTCGTGGAGACAGGGTTTCCCCATGTTGGCCAGGCTGGTCTTGAACTCCTGGCCTCAAGTTATATGCCTGCTTCAGCCTCCCAAAGTGCTGGGAGTACAGGCGTAGGCCACTGCACCCGGCATCCACCCTCTTTGTAGTCATTTTTGAACTCCATGGGTGAGGGACAGAGCAGGAGACTTGGATGGGGGATCCATGGTGTAGGTCCTTCCTGGGGGCCTATCTGCACCCGGGATCCTAAGCAGCCTCTTACAGCCACGGAATTCTGTGTCCCGCCAGTCTGCTTTGCTGCATTCCCAAGCATGTCCACCTGGACACACTCTCCCTCGGTGTCAAACTGCAGTCTTGTGACACAGGAGTGGCAGTGAGGGTTGGGGAGAGGAGGGAGGGCAGTGGGCAGTGCAGGTGAGGCAGACCCAGCTTTCCATTCTCTGGGGAGGGCTGAGAGCTGTCTCATGGTCTCTTCCCTCCCCTGCCAGACCGAGGGAGCTGGCCGTGCGACTGGGCTTCAGGCCCTGTGCAGAGGAACAGGCCTTCCTGAGCAGGAGGAAGCAGGTGGTGGCCGCGGCCTTGCGGCAGGCCCTGCAGCTGGATGGAGACCTGCAGGAGGACGAGGTCTGCGGGCTGGGCTGGATGGGGTGTCCCCGGACTTGCTTGTTCAGTGCTGAACACTGGAGCTGCTTGTCCCTGATCTAGACCAGAGTTCGTAGCTGCCTGTCCCCACCCTGCTTCCTCTCGCCTGGCATTGGCAGGGACTTGGCACAGGCAGAGTGTTGCTTGAGGTGCCTGGAGCCCACCCGGGAGCTGCCTCGAAGGGCTGCCTTTCCTGCTCTGTTTCCGGGTTCTCAGCCTAGCCTGTCTGAGGAGCGAGACAGATAGCTGGCATGAGGCCTGTTGGCCCGGGGTGCCTCAGGAGGTTCCTATTAGCCTGGGCCATCTCCTGGGGGAGTGATGGCAATTTGGGAAAATTTTAAGGTGGGCCCTGGGTCTTCCAGAAAGTGAGCATCAGACTCGGGGGCTGAGGGCAAGGAGATGAGGCTCAGAACTTGCCTGGGCCATTTTTTCCTGGAGCCCTTAGGACTGGAGGAGCTGGGCGCTCACTAAGGCTGTTTCTGGCCCCCAGGGCTGACTCAGAACTGGTCCCACGACCTGTGATCAGGCCTTAGCTGTGGGCTGGGTGGCCACTTGACCTGCTACCTCCTCTTCCCGTGGCTTAGCCTTCCCGTCCCTAGGGCCTCTGCAGGCCTGGCTGTCTTCTTTTCCAGATCCCCGTGGTAGCTATTATGGCCACTGGCGGTGGGATCCGGGCAATGACTTCCCTGTACGGGCAGCTGGCCGGCCTGCAGGAGCTGGGCCTCTTGGATTGCGTCTCCTACATTACTGGGGCCTCGGGCTCCACCTGGTGAGCTGGGGGCAGGCCGATACTGGACCCTGTGTGGCAGGGGGTGCTGGTGCCAGGGTTCTCCTAGGCCTCTGAGCAAACTAGAAGGGCTAGAATGAACATGGGAGAATGAACGTGCCAGGGAGAAATGTGCTCCAGGAGACCCTGGGGAGGTCCCTGCCAGGCTGTTGTCCTAGAAAACCCGGGGCACGTGAGGTCTGGAGGGTCCTTCAGTGACAGCCGTCTGGCTTTGGCTTTTCCCAGGGCCTTGGCCAACCTCTATGAGGACCCAGAGTGGTCTCAGAAGGACCTGGCAGGGCCCACTGAGTTGCTAAAGACCCAGGTGACCAAGAGCAAGCTCGGTGTGCTGGCCCCCAGCCAGCTGCAGCGGTACCGGCAGGAGCTGGCCGAGCGTGCCCGCCTGGGCTACCCAAGCTGCTTCACCAGCCTGTGGGCCCTCATCAACGAGGCGCTGCTGCACGACGAGGTGCGGGGGCTGCAGCCGGGGGCAGAGCCAGGGCTGGAGCTGGGGCACGGCGCTGGACGGCAGGGTGGGAAAGGCCTGGGCACCCAGGCAGCTGTGGGTTTAGGTTCCACTCGTCTTTCCCCAGCCCCATGACCACAAGCTCTCAGATCAGCGGGAGGCCCTGAGTCATGGCCAGAACCCTCTGCCCATCTACTGTGCCCTCAACACCAAGGGGCAGAGCCTGTCCACTTTTGAATTTGGGGGTGAGTGGCCCCAGAGCTGAGATGAGACCTGTGCCCTCGCGGTTGGTGGAGTAAGGGGAGACGGGGCCTGTGTGCAGACGGCAGATGTCACACCCACCTCTCCTGGGCCAGGTCCTGTGCTTTCTGGAGACTGACACCCTACCAGGGTCCCTTGGGCCTTTGGGAAGGAGGCAGGGGCCTTAGGCCCCATGCACAAAGCCCAGGCCACAAGGCCTGGGCCTCCTGGTCCTAGGCTGCCCTAAAGCAAAGCCCTGGGTGGGGGTACGGGTGACTAAGGGCTCTGCACCAGGAGGCTGAGGGGTGGCCTCCTCACAGAGTGGTGCGAGTTCTCTCCCTACGAGGTCGGCTTCCCCAAGTATGGGACCTTCATCCCCTCTGAGCTCTTTGGCTCTGAGTTCTTCATGGGGCGGCTGACGAAGAGGCTCCCTGAGTCCCGCATCTGCTTCTTAGAAGGTGAGGGGCACTGGGCAGGCTGGGGAAGCTGGGCCGAGCAGGGAAAATGGGCCCTGAGTGAGAGGGTGGCCCTCGGTCAGAAGAGCTTCCTGGGTCAGGATTGGCCATGGGGAAGGGTAGGGTTGGGACAGGAGTCGGGCACCCTCTTCCCTCACGGCCGCTCTTTCAGGTATCTGGAGCAACCTGTATGCAGCCAACCTCCAGGACAGCTTATACTGGGCCTCAGAGCCCAGCCAGTTCTGGGACCGCTGGGTCAGGAACCAGGCCAACCTGGGTAGGTGCTCTGGCCCCTTCATAAGGGTGCCAAGAGGCAGCCAGCTGGGGCTGTACCGGGGGCGGGGGGTCTCACCTCTAACCCCTCCAGGGTCACCACCAAGGTGGGGATAAAGATGCAGGAGTCCCCGTTCTCCCCCCACACCCCCACCTTGCCTGTGTAGACAAGGAACAGGTCCCCCTTCTGAAGATAGAAGAACCACCCTCAACAGCCAGCAGGATAGCTGCGTTTTTCACTGATCTTCTGACACGGCGCCCACTGGCCCAGGCCACACATAATTTCCTGCGTGGCCTCCATTTCCACAAAGACTACTTTCAGCATCCTCACTTCTCCACCTGGAAAGGTACCTGCTTCTCCCAACAGTCCTCCTGTGGCCACCTGAGCCTCGAGTCCCCAGCTCCAGACACCCCTCCCGGTCCACTCCCGTTCTGCTTTGAGCTCGAGTCCCTGGACTGCTTGGAGCAGGGGTCTTTTTCTCCTTGTCTTGGGGACCCAGGGCCCACCTGCCGGGCTGTAGGGGTGTTAGTTCAGCAGGAAAGCAGGGGCCAGAGGCCAGAGTCTCTCCTTCCAGCAGGAATCTGGTACCCTTGGTATCCGTGACAATTGCTGCTCTCCCCAACCTTCCAGCTACCACTCTGGATGGGCTCCCCAACCAGCTGACACCCTCGGAGCCCCACCTGTGCCTGCTGGATGTTGGCTACCTCATCAACACCAGCTGCCTGCCCCTCCTGCAGCCCACTCGGGATGTGGACCTCATCCTGTCATTGGACTACAACCTCCACGGAGCCTTCCAGGTTGGGGAGGGTGGGCAGGCATGGGAGGTGGTGGGTGGCCCCTGCCCCCTGAAGAGAGGGGCTTTGGAGTCCAGTGTCTGGTCCAGCTTCCTTTAGGAGCTGTGACAGTGACTGCATGTGACTGGGACACTGGAATCTGTTAATTTGCTCATACTCTTCCGGAAGTTGGGAAGCTGGCAAGGTTTTATCTTGTATCTGGGTCCCCTTTACTGACCTGCGAGGTGTGGTCCTGGGCCTCTGGGCCCACCTGCCGAGTCTGCTCTGCCTCCCAGTGTCAGAACTGGAGTGCTGGGAGCAGCCCGGCTCCGTCTAGCCCCAGAGGAGCTGCCACCGAGGCCTGTCAGGTGTGGCGCTTTTTTCCCAAAGGCTGGCTTCGTGGGCCCCACTGGAGACGCTGACGGGGCATTTGAGCCCCAGCTCCGTGAATCTTGGTGCATCTCACATCGTCAGCCCCAGTGTTGAGGACACCAGGGGCCCTGTCCCGCTGACGCCCCTTCTGCCTGCCCTGCAGCAGCTGCAGCTCCTGGGCCGGTTCTGCCAGGAGCAGGGGCTCCCGTTCCCGCCCATCTCGCCCAGCCCCGAAGAGCAGCTCCAGCCTCGGGAGTGCCACACCTTCTCCGACCCCACCTGCCCCGGAGCCCCTGCGGTGCTGCACTTCCCCCTTGTCAGCGACTCCTTCCGGGAGTACTCGGCCCCTGGTGAGCCGCTGTTCCCCTCCCCCTCCTGCTGCCCTAGTCCCCCACACTTCCTCTGTCCCCGTGTGTCTCCATACCCACCTTCCCCACGTGTTCCCCCATGCCAGGCTCCACTCTCTCCACAGGGGTCCGGCGGACACCTGAGGCGGCGGCGGCTGGGGAGGTGAACCTGTCTTCAGTGGACTCTCCCTACCACTACACGAAGGTGACCTACAGCCAGGAGGATGTGGACAAGCTGCTGCGCCTGACACATTACAATGTCTGCAACAACCGGGAGCAGCTGCTAGAGGCCCTGCGCCAGGCAGTGCAGCGGAGGCGGCGGCGCAGGCCCCAGTGATGGCCGGGGCCCCTGCCTGGCCCTGCCGCCCCTGACTCTCATTCACTCCCTGGCTGCTGAGTTGCAGGTGGGAACTGTCACCACCCAGTGCTTCAGAGCCTCTGGGGCTCAGGTGACCCTGTCCCAGGGTCCATGCTGAGGGCTGGGAGCTCCCTGGGGCCTCAGCAGTTTGCAGTGGGGTAAGGAGGCCGAGCCCATTTGTGTAATCACCCCATGGCCCCTGTCTGTTTTCCCTTCTGCGCTACCTTGAGTAGTTGTACAAGGTGAGATGGAACACTTGATACATTACAGACTCATACAAATGTGAGGCACTATCTGAGACGAGCTGTTATTACTGCGGAGAAGGGCCATGTCATTCTAGGCTTCTGGTTGTACGTGGCAAGGGCTGGTACAGAGCTCGCTCAGTCGGCGTGGGCTTCCCCCGAAGAGTAGATTCTCTGCACACGTCCACATCTACCTGTGCTCAGTCACCCCTTCCAAGCAAGAAGGCGGCCACGTGGGCCTGGGGTAGCCCTGGCCTTGCCCACCTGCTCTGCTGGAACACGTCTCCTCTTCACCCAGACAGGAGTGCAGGGGGAGGCCAGGCAATGGCTGCTTCCTGCCACATGATGGGAGCCATCTTGTAACAAGGAACTGTCTATTCCAGAAGCTGGGCCTGGGGAACGGTTGAAACAGCCACGGGAAAGAGCCCTTTTGCCTGTGGCTGAGTCTCATTCTGGTCCCCTAGATGCGTCCTTGCTTGTGGCCCTGAAGTTTGGTGTTGCCCTGGGGTTCACCTCAGGGATCAGACCTGTTGGGAAAACAGATAGAGTGAATTTAGCAGGGTATGGCCACCCCAGATCTTCTCCAAACACTGGCGCGCTGCCCTCCCCGGACCAGCCAGCCTCCTAGAATAAGCGTGGGAGTGAATTCCAGAGCTGACAGGCGCTGCAGCAGCTGTGGGTAGGGAGTGGGAATTGCCTCGACTCTCATAACCCAACTCTACATCTGTCAGCTGGCCTAGCGACCCCAGCCCTGGGCTAGAGACAGCAGAAGAAATGGCTGTGCTGGTAGCCTCGGGAGCCACTGTGTCCAGGACAAGGCCTGTCTCAGCAACACATCATCTAAATCATGTATTGGGCCCTGCAGGACCGGGAGCAGATGGTTACACTGGAGACCACAGCCGTGGCTGCCATCCCTTGTGGTATGAGCCCTCCAGGCACACAGCTGTATATGCGTGTGCATGTCTAGGCTCATCCTGGCATGAGGCCCGTGCATGGAGGATGTGCCTGTCTCCAATCCCTCCTCCATTTTCACCTACCCCCAGGTGTCCCCTCCCCCTGGAAAGCCTGAAGCCCTCTGGTTTGGAGGGGAAGGAGATGTGGGTGAGGGGGTTGAAGCATCAAAATGATGCTGGGATCTACAAGGAGGGACCGAGGAGCCAGGTAAGAGCCACCTGCCCTGTACATCCACCTTCGCATCTCCTCCTCCCTGGCCTGCAGTCCAGGACATATGGCCCTCTCCATTGCCGTGGAGCGGGCACTGGGGAAAGCAGGGGAGGACTAGGTAGAGAATGGGTTGGAACAAGGGTGGGGCAGGGTCTGGCTGTCCTGCCAATGTGCTGTGCCTTGGAGAGCAGAGAGGAGGGAGGAAAGTGAGGAGGGCATGGGCCCCTGGGAAACCAACCCAGGCAGGCTCTCAGCACCGGGCAGAGGGAAGCCTGGCTGCCCCTCCTCCAAGCAGCCAAGCAGGAAGGGCAGAGGGAGCCCAGGCAGCTTTGTCCACAGGGCCCCACACTGTGGAGGGCGTGGAGTGAGCCCTGGGAGGGGAGCGCTGTTGAGTCTGTGGAAATCTGGGCCTTGTGGCCTGGATTCCTCTCAGCTGAGCGTCCAGTAGTATTTCCCCACAGCCCAACAGAGTCAGTCTGAGGCCCAGAATCTCAGGCTTCAGAGGGCAGCACCTGCCAGCCACCGAAGCCCAGGGCTCCCCGCCCTGCTCCCCCCGCCAGGTGTGTCCCGCCTGAGTAGCCATCCAGGCCGGGCATCCGTGGTCGCGCACTCATTCGGAGAGCTGACAGGTTTGGCTTTGAGTTCCGGGCTCAGACTCTGGGCTGCAGAGCAAGGGAATAACCACTGCTAGCCCGGTCCAGACCATCTGCAGGCGCCAGGTCTGGCTGCTCCTTCCTCCAGCTTCTGGAGGCTCAGCACAGCCTTGGGCAGCCTGGCCATGCCAGGGCCTTCCCACGTGGGGGTGTGGGGTGGGCTGAGCACTCGTGGGCAGGTTTTTCCCCCATGCGTCCTGCCTCTTAGAAAACTCCTCGCAGGTGAGTTAAGAAAGGCTGAGCCTTTCTTAGGAGCTGGGGGATTCTGGAATGCTGAACTCAAGATCCCTTTGGGCTTCTGGGAAGACAGACTCTTGAGAGGAATTCCCTGAACACACTGTGTCCACATGGAGCCTCGGCAGAGCATGCTGACCATGGAAGAAAGTGGTCCAAGGGGTTGTCTGTATATTCCTCCGAGTAGAACCCGGCTTGCTTACTGTCAAGGTGGTGACATTCAAAGTTGTCTGAGGACTAGAAGGTTAAAGCAGCCCCCAGGTCAGACAGAACAGAGCCTGGAAAGCCCCTGGAGGAACAGTCCATGAGGATCTTGGCAGGAAGGGCTTGGGGCAGTCTCAGAATGGCAGACTCCAAAAGGGGCACAACAGGACCAGGACACAGCTTGGGGGTCAAAACTGGCCCCATCTCTGCTGCTAATTAGCTGCGTGATCTTGGGCAAGTGGCTTAACCTCTCTGGGACCTAAATTCTTTGAGAAAAAAACAGTAAGTCCAACTTACTTCTCGGGGGTTAGAGATGCTAACCGTGAAACCTCCTGAGGATGCATAAAACGCCAGGGGCCCAGAAGCTTAGGGCCCAGAGAGTCGGCCGCCCTCCCCGCATCCTTCCCCTGAAGCCCACCTGCAGTGCTGCCCAGGGCTCGCCACCAGCTCTCAGCCTGCTCTTCGGATGGTGCTGCAAACAGGATCTCTTTCCCGCTGGTCAGCCTGGCACCCACACAGTCACATCAAACTCTCCACTGTCCCTTTGGGGTCCCCCACGCTTCCAGCCCCCACTGAACCAGGTGGCTGCTGGGGCCATGCCGGAAGTCCATGTCTCTCCCCTCACCTTAAGGAGAATGTGTGTTTCCTGCCATGGCGGCCCGGCAGCCTCTCACACCGGGCTCCCGTGAGGTCAAGGAGGGCCAGGGAAGCTACTTTCTGAGGAGAGATGAAAGGCAGGGGTCACTGCGGCCATCTCACAGCTTTTCCCTGTGTGGTCCCTCCGTCGTGTGGTCCCTCCGTCCTGGGGCCGCTCTGCCTTGTCTCCCAGCACCCTGATGTCTGCATCTCCCCCACCCCGCCTGGTACCTCCTTTGCCATCCTCTCATCCAGCAACAGGCTCAGGGAGTTGCCCTGCAAGGTCCCATGGCAGCTGTCCCAGGAGCTCGAGCTGGGCTGTGGAGGGGAGGCGGGAAGGCCACATGAGCCATGTGCAGAAGGGAAGTTGGAGCTAGGGCCTGTCCATGCCTCGCTGTGTGTGTGGAGCCTCCCAGGAAAAGCAATGGATTGGACCAAAGTCCCTATGGGGAAAGGGAAGCCACAGAGGGGCTCTGACAGGAGAAATTAAGCAGAAGGGGAAGAGCAGGGAGGGAGGAGGAATCCCAGCACCTCCTGGGTGGGGGCGGAAGCTGGAAAGGGCCCCAAGGAACCAAACTGCCTGGACAGCATGGTGGGGGGTGGCATCTGCCCAAGGTCACAGTGCAAGGGTGCCAGGCCCAGATGGCTCTTCCCAGTCCCTCAAGTTTTACTGCAAGTGGGGGCTGCCTGGAGAAGGAATCTCCAGACACTTACCTGCCTCCCGCCAGGCAGCAGGTGCTGCTTGAACTCCAAAGACCCCTCCATGGTGGGGGCACCCTTTGAATCCTGAAAATACAAGATGGGGCCTGGAAATGTCAGGACCAGCACCCTCAGGAAGGCGGGTGAGGCACCCACTGCCCCCTGCTCTGTTTATTCCTCCCACCCAAGTACTAACCAGGCCCGACCCTGCTTAGCTTCCAAGATCAGATGAGATTGGGCATGTTCAGGGTGGCATGGCTATAGATAGCCGTCTTTATTCCTAATGACCTTGAGCTCCGGTGCCCAGGGCTCCCAGCACTGGCTCCAGGGTGTAGGCCCTCACCCTCACAGCCACAGCTCCTGCACACTCCAGGGAGACCAACGCTGGGGGTGCCTGCAGCCCCATGGGGACACCTGCCTGGGGGCCCCTCATCTCAGCCAGCTGCGCTCCTGGCCCCCGGTGTCCAGAGGGCCTCCACTGAGAGGACGTCAGCGAGCCGCCAGCTCTCCCAGGTTTCAGCTCCTGTGGCTGCAGCAGGAGCTCCTGTTCCGTCTTGGGGAGTGGGGCAAGATGGGCAAGGTGAGCCAGGTCAGGGAGACCAGCCACGCCTCGGGCTCCCGTCTACCTCCCCTCCCCCATCCCTCCCGGTCAGAGGGGGCCTGCCTCCCCCTCACTAGCTCTTTCAGCTTTGGCACCCAGTCCACCATGGTGCCTCTCCCACCACCGCAGCTGGCCAGCGAAAGGAGTGGGTAAGGCAGGGTGAGGGCTCAGTGCCCTGGAGACCCTGACTTGCAGGCTGAGAGGGACTATTCCCCCACCAGCCCTCAGCCCCTCGCGGAGGCTCTCTTCACCTCTGTCTTCTGCATTTGGGCAAACTTCTCTTCCTGGGCTGCCAGCAGCTTTTCTAAGTCCTGGTGTCTGTGTAGCAGCAACTCCACATCTGACACTGAGTGCTGGGGAGAAGCATGTTCGAGTGAGGCCCAGCTTGGGGGGCGCCCAGAGCCTGGTAGCCAGCAAAGGGGCAGGACCCCCACTCACCCCATAGGCGGGCTTCAGCAGGAGGCCTTCCCGGCAGGCCAGCCAGGCCTCAGCCTGCTCCAGCCTCTGCCGAAGCTTCTGCAGACCCCAGCTCTCGGCACAGCGTTGCCGGCGCAGGGCCCAGGCCTCCTCCAACTCCTGCAGCCGCCCTTCCAGCTCCTGCAGACACTCTGTCACCTGGCGGGGAGGGGCTGCTAGGGGTGACAGCTTGGATAGGGCTCCCACCCTGGGCAAGGCAGGGCAGGGCTGGAGAGCCAAGTGTTAATGGAAGTGCAGAGGGAAGGCTGTGAGACCCGCACCTGCCCCTTCCCAGCCTCTCTCCCTGCCTGCGCCCAGCCTTCCTGGCCTGCTGGTTTCCATGCCCGTGAGGGGCCCTGAGGCCTTTGGCGATCAGGCTGCATCCCCAGCCCAACCCCAGGCCCACCCTCTGTGTTCGCACCTCCGGGGACATGACGTGGCTGTTGTCCACCAGCTGCTGTCCTTCCTGCCGCAGGTCCTGGGCTTGAAGGCGGCATTCCCTGATTTCCTGCCCCAGCTCTTCATGCTGCCCAAGGAGCTGCTCAGCCCCCACCACGTCCTCAGCCAGCTCCTTGGAGGAGGCCAGCTCCTGCCTCTCCTGTGCCCATGCTCTGTAGGGTCAGGGACGGGAGCTGTTGTCAGGGCTGGCTGGGGAGGCACGGGCAGGGGAGGGCACGGGCAGGGGAGGGCACGGGCAGGGAGGCCCAGCTCCCTGAAGAGCCAGGATACCCCCACCCCACAGGGCAGAGCTGGGCCAGCAGCCGAGGTAGGACACCTACAGCAGTTCCTGGCAGCGCCCGAGGAAGGCATGGCCCTGTGCAGCCTGCGCCAGCCACTGGCCTCGCTCCTGGGCCTTTGCCTGCAGAGTGGCCCAGGCCTCCTGCACCTTGGCCAGGCACCCTGGAGCCACAGGATGTAGCTGGCCCAGTCGGCAGGCCTCCGTCTGCACCCGTGCCACCTCCTTCTCCATAGCTGCCAGCTCTCTCTGCAACCAGAGCATGAGATCAGGCCTCAGTCCCCAAACAGCCGACGCGTGCTCTCCATTCAGGAGCACCAGGCCTCTCTGAGGAGCCACCTCCACTCTGCTGCATAACCTGGGCCAAGTCCCAGGACCCCTCAGGGAAGGATCTGGTTTCTGGAGAGGAGGCTGAAGCAGGCTGGGGTGGGAAGGCCCTCACCTAGCACCTTGGGGGAGTGCTGAGATAGGTCCCCTCAGCCACCGCCTTTGGGCAGGGACAGACAGGCAGGCTGCAGGGCATGGGCCTCACCTCCAGGCGCCTGTGCTGTTGCTGCAGGGTCCGCACAGACGACAGGCTGTGGCCTCCGTCCTCTCCCTTCATCAGGGCCGTTTTCTCCTGCATCCTTCCCTGGAGCTCGGCTGCTGCCTGCTCAAAGCTGTGGACCTCATGGGCTGCAGCCAAGTTCTGGGAGAGGAGAAAGGAGCTGCTCAGGGCTGTTGTCTGCTCCCAGGACTCCTTTCTCCCTGGAGACATGGCCTCCTGGGCCACCTCCTTTTGAGCAAGGAGGACCATGGGGCTGGATGTGTCCCCAGGTACAGAAACCATCCTCCATGCTGGACCCTCAGTGAACGTGACGATGCGGGTCTTGTGGCAGGCCAGGGGGTGGGGAGGGCGGGGAGAGGAGAGGGCCTCATGTGCATCTCAGGGAAAGGCAGACACGAGGTGTTGGGTCCATGTGAGAGAGCAGGCTGGTTCTCGGGGATCCAGCTGACCCTGGCAGTACCACCTGTAGTGCCTCTCGTGGGGCTGGGAGACAGGGTCAGCTCAGGAGGCAGCCCCAGCCCAGGACCTACAGAGACGGAATGTCCTGGGCTACAGCCGAGTCCTGGAAGAAACCTGAGCAGGTGAGGGAGAAGGCGCATTCACTCGAGGCCAGCAGGGTGTATGTCTTGTTGGAACCAAAGTCTGTGGTAGGGAGGGCTTAGAGGGATTTTTTGAAGACTCTGAGACCCCCTAGCTCGGCCCGGCCTGTGGTTACCTACCTCTGTGCGGGCTTTTATTGCTTGGTCCAGCCTCTCCCAAGCGGCCTCAATGCGGCTCCTCTGGGCTTGGATGTGGGGATAGCGCCTGGGTGCCCCCCGCTCCAGGGTGCCTGCCAACTTCCTCAGGGCATGCACCTTGGCCTGGCCCAGGCTCTGAACTTCCTTTCTGAAAGCATCAAACTTCTCTTCCAGCACCTGCAAAGGTGTGAGGTCCGGCAGGGTCACTGGAGATGGCATCATGAGCTCTCAAAGCTCAGGAAGAGCTCAGCAGACTGATGGCTCTGCAATCCCTCAGCCCTGATTCTGGAACCATCGAGATCCTCCCTAGGACACCCTCTCCAAGCTCCTTTCTGCTGACTCCCCAGCAACCCTTTCATCCCAAGGCAGGCCTTCCTCGGCCTCTGCCCACTGCCCGCGAGGTTTGCTCAGGAGTGACTCACCTTGACGCCCTCCAGGTCCTGCCCGTAGTCCTGGGACTCAGCGGTGGCCGCCTTGGTGGTCAGCCAGGCGTCGAGGAGCAGGGTCTCTCTCTCCAGCTGGTGTAGCTGCAGCTGCTCCTGCAGGCCATGCCCCCTGGCCTCCACCCTCCGCAGCAGCTCTGCGTGGGCCTCCCGAACTGCCTGCAGCTGGGCTAGCACCTTGGGGCTGCAGGAAGACAGCGACAGCCTGGACTGCAGCCCTTCCTCTCCAGGCTGCAGCAGTCTCCTGCCACCTCTGTAGGGGGCTTCTCTCTGCTCCTTCCCGGATGGCGCGGCTCCCCCCGCACCTGTCTGGGTTCTTCCTGCTCTCCAGGAGTGCTGCTGTCTGCTGCAGCCGCTCGATGCGTGGGCTGAATGCTTCCAGGTCTCTTTTGGTGGCCTCCAGCTGCCGCAGAAGGGCCTGTGTGGCCTCAGCACTGTGGCCCATGTCCTCGCTGTCCAGGACGTGGCCCCGCTCGGCCAGCCAGGATCCCGCCTCCAGGAGCTGGGGTGACAGAGTGGAGATTTGTTTTGCTGGGGCACCCTCCAGGGCTCAGGATTTACAGCCACGATGCTCAGCCTGGCCGCACATGGGAATCGCCTGGGAGCTGTCGCACTCCCTGGGCCTGGCCCCACTCCTAAGCAGCCTCATCTGGTCTGAAACACAGCCAGGGTGGCAGTGTTTTGTAAAGAGTCCAGGTGATTTTTTTCCATGCAAAATAGACACTTTATTCTTGGTTCATAGGCATAGATTTTGTTTCTGTCACTTGATAAAATAAAACCAAGTTTTAGCAAATATTCCTTGCAGTGTTTCTCCCTTTCATTTATTAGCCCATTTACTTCATTTACTTCTGTTTTTCTTCCTTTACAATTGTATTCACCATTCTGAAGTAATTGAGGTATAATCATCCAGGGAAGGTTCCAGGTGATTCTCATGTAAAGCCCTGGTTGAGAACCACTGGTCTAGAGGGAAAAAAGACAAAAGCCAACCCAGCCAGCAGCTGTGTTCTGGGAAACATGTGGAAGGAAGCCTTTGGGGGCAGGAGACCACTGAGTGGAGGAGATGAAAGGTGCCCAGGCCCGGAGCCCTGGAGTTACCTCCCGGCTGCACTCGCCCTGGGTTCCAGGCCCACCCACTGTGCCCTGCCCATCACTCCCCTCACCTCAGTCAGAAACTGCTGGGCCTCCTGAGCCTGCTGCAGCAGAAGCCGCCTCCTTGCCGCCTCTGCCCGCAGGTGGGCCATGGCCTTCTCCAGCTGCTGCACCCGGGCGGCCACCTCGTGGGCGGCAAAGTGCCCTGCCTGCACCAGCTTGTGCCCAGTGCCCAGCACCACCCGGGTCAGAGCCTCATGGCTGTTCATCTCACTCTCCAGGTTCTGTGGGGGAGGAGGCAGGAGGATGGGGAGGTTGCTGACCCTTGGGGGACTCCCACAGTTGTGCTTGAAGCTTCACAGGACCCCACTAACTTGTCTCCAAGGAGTTCCCTGTCCCCATGACCCCCAAAGAATCCGGAGTACTCCAGAAGCCCCCACAGGCAGAGTTCCTGGCTGGGCCACAGAGAGTGCTATTTCCTTGGCTGAGGAGCCCCGCTCACATGCGAGGGCCAGCCCTCCCCTCCCCGGGTGGGCCCATACCTGGTGCTGCTCCTGCAGGTGCCGCACCGCACTCAGGCTCTGGCCATAGTCCTGGGCAGTGGCCAGAGGCAGCTTCTCCTGCACCCAGGCCATTTCCTCATCGGCGTCCCTGAAGAACTGCAAGAGGAGGCTCCGGGCCTCCAGGGCCGTCCTGCGCTCCTGCAGGGGTTCCCTCAGGCTCCTGAACCTGCAGTGGTAGAGGGTGGGACCCAGGGAGGCAGGGACCACGAGTGTCAGTATTAGGGATACCTGGTGACACAGATCACCCAGTTGTGGCCCTCACCATGGGCAGCGGGAGAAAGTGAGAAGACATCAGTTAGAGGGCAGGGGTGGCGGTCCCTCCAGGAAGGCAGGGAAGAGAAACTGAGGGCACGGGCGGATCTACCTCTGAAGCAGCCGCCGGGCCCGCTCTTCCACATCTCGGGCAAGGCAGTGGCCTTCCCTCACGAAGGCCTGGGCCTGGCCCAGCAGCGCCTCAGCCTGCCTGGCCTTGTTGTCCACTGCTGCCTCCAGCTCCCTGTGTGTGCCTAGGAGCTCGCCCACCCCAGGCAGGGCCTGGCCCCCCGTGGGGGCTCTCAGCTCAACCTCGATGGGCTCCAGCCAGTTCTCCAGTTCCTCCATGCTCCGCTGCAGACGCAGGGCCTAGGGTAGAAAGCAAGGCTGGCAGGAGGGGAGAGGCCTGGAGCCCGGCCAGCCACCCCACGGCCCACACAACTTTACCTCGCAGGCATTCTGGAGCTTGGCCACCTTCTTCTGGAAGTTGTCTTGCAGCTCACCCCAGAGTGCTCCCAGCTCCTGCAGTCGCTCCTGGATGGCCTCCGAGGCTGGGTGGCCCCCCTGCAGTAGCCTCTGTCCCTCCTGCAGCCACAACATGAAACACCCCTTGTGGACTCAGGACCGCTGGTACCAGGGCACTTGTGTTGACACTGACCACCAGCACCACAGCTGCAGAGTCCCTGCAGGCCAGCTGCGTGATTTTGAGCAACTTTCTTTACCTAAGCCTCATTTTCCTCATTCGTATCACAGAGAAAATAATGGTTATTTTGTTTAAATAAGTCATGTAAAATACTTAGCGAGGTGATTTATATCAGAGGGAGCCAGCCTGGGGTCAGGATCTGCCTTTGCAGGTGGAAAAGAGAATGTTTAAAAAAGTGCCATGCTGGTCACAGTGGCTCATTCCTGTAATCCCGGCACTTTGGGAGGCTGAGGCAGGTGGATCACCTGAGCTCAAAAGTTTGACACCAGCCTAGGCAACATGGCGAAACCCCTTCTCTACCAAAAATACAAAAAAGTAGCCGGATGTGGTGGCACGGGCCTGTGATCCCAGCTACTTGGGAGGCTGAGCTGGGAAGATCACTTGAGCCTGAGAGGCGGAGGTTGCAGTGAGCCGAAATCTTGCCACTGTACTCCAGCCTGGGCAACAGAGCAAGACCTGTCTCAAAAAAACTGGCTATGTTTTGACTCCTTCACTCATAGGACTGCTGGCTATATCCTGTTCACATCAAAATGTTATCTTTAAAATTACTGAAAAGGTGTCATTTTTGGAGAGGGTGCCCCCACCCTGGGGAAGCAACTACTTCTCACTACACTTCCGCCTACACAACCGCTTAGCCAGGTGCCTGCACACAGAAAGTACTGGATAACATTGGCCACCATTACTGTGGTTCAGCACCAGCTCTGGGGCACCGTCCTGTCCTCTCCCTGGAGAGCTGTCCCGCCACCCTCCTGCCCACAGGGCCTCACCCGCTGCAGCTCCTGCTGTTGCTGCCTGCTCGCGTCCAGCTCCGCCTGGAAATTCTGCTGCTTCCATAACTGTGCTGGCAGTGTGGCTGTGTCCAGCAAACCCTCCTCCAGGGCCACCACGTTCTTCTCCCTCAGCCATGCGGCCACCTGGGCACATGGGGAGGACAGGCCTGCGGTCCAGGGCTCTCGCCTTCCCCCGACCTCTGGGATGCCCCAGAGGAAGTGTGGCCTTTCCCTGGGTCGACTCCTTCCCCACCGTGACCACCTCCCTCTCCGAGCGAGGCGAACCTCCTGGGAGTCCTGCAGGAAGGCCTGCAGCTGCTGGAGCTCCTCCAGGCGATGGCGGCGGGTCCCGGCTTGCCTGAAGAGCGCCTCCTTCCTGCCAGGAGGAGAGGCTCGTGGGCCTGGGGCCACCCCCGGGGCCGGGTGGGGTGCCCGTTCAGCCTAGGCTTTCTCAGGTATGAATATATTCGGAGTCTGGAGTTTCCTTTGGAATAAAGGTCCATTGCACTCCACCTCTGTAAATGTGTCTGTTATGGGCCGGATTTTGTACTCCCGAGATTTTTTCTGAGACAGAGTCTCGCTCTGTCACCCAGGCTGGAGTGCAGTGGCACAATCTTGGCTCACTGCAATCTCCACCTCCTGGGTTCAAGCAATTATCCTGCCTCAGCCTCCCGAGTAGCTGGGACTAAGGGCTCATGCCTCTACGCCTGGCTACATTTTGTATTTTTAGTAGAGGCGGGCTTTCCCCATGTTGGCCAGGTTGGTCTTGAACTCCTGACCTCAAATGATCCACCCACCTCGTTCTCCCAAAGTGCTGGGAATACAGCTATTGCACCCAGCCTGTACCCCTGAGTTCTTATGCTGAGGGCCTAACCCCAGAACTGGTTTTGGAGACAGTGTCTTTAAAAGAGGCAATTAAGTGAAAATATAGGTGGGTCCTAATCCACTGTGACCTTATGTGCCCTTATGAGAGGAGGAAACTGGGGCAGACACAAGCATGGGGGGAAGGCACAGGGCAAAGGCGCCTCTGCCAGAACAGGGAGACCTCCAGAGGAAACTGACTGCTGACACCTGGACCGTGGACCTGCAGCCTCCAGGGCTGTGAGAAGAGTGTTTATTCCAGGGGTCCCAGCCTCTGGGCCGCAGACCGGCACCAGTCCGCAGCCTGTTAGGAACCGGCTGCACAGAAGTGAGCTGCGGAGCATGAGTGCCTGAGCTCTGCCTCCCGTCGATCAACTGGCAACAGATTCTCCCAGGAGCTGGAACCCTGTTTTGAACTGCGCACACGAGGGATCCAGGTTGCAGGCTCCTTATGAGAATCTAATGCCCAACGATCGGAGGGGGAACAGTGTCATCCGGAAACCAGCTCCCATCCCCTGGGAAAAACTGTCTTCCACAAAATCGGGCCCTGGTGCCAAAAAGGTTGGGGGACTGCTGGTTTCTACCACCCCACCCAGTCTGTGGTATTTTGGTACAGCTGTCTGAGTAGGCTAATATACTGTCTAAACCACTTTTTTGATCAGGCATTACTATTAGCAAGAATTTTTAAAGCAGGACCTCCCTATATATAATATGTAATATCTAACATTTATATAATATTTAATAATTTGATTTATATATTACACAGGTACCTCTGTACCAATATCGAGTATAATGCCACATGCACAAAAATAGAAACTGAGATCTATAAAGTAAATAGAAGATCTAACATCCCTCCCACCCACCCCACCTCCTCAGGTCCACGCACCCCTCCCCACGCTGGTGTGAGTGTGTGGGGGGGAGCGGGTGCGGAGAGGCTGGACTGAACAGAAACGTGCTCCTGCAGGAGGGCAGAAGCCAGGGGCTAGAAGTCAGGGTGGCACTGTGCTGGGAGCAGCTGGGCCTGCCAGGAACCACCTAAGGTGACTGGGGGAGTAGTGGGTGGTGACAGAGGCCAGCAATGTCCGCATTCTGTTAATTCAAAGAACTCCCAGGTACCCAGGTGTGATCCACCTGGAAGAATGGAGAGGGGCTGGCCCCGACCACTGCCAGGACACCAGCACAAGGAGCCACGGCATTTGTGGGTGCTGGTCAGCTCTCTGGGAAGGACAAAAGCCCTCACCAGTCTGGGATCTGGCTTTTGACCCTATCTCCCTTGATCTAAAGTCTGAGGAGCCGCATGAAGCAGCCAAACCCGATGAGCTTTCACAGGGAAAACAAAACTGCAGAGCTGGGGTCTCATGGGCCGTGCAGGTCACATGCATGTGTGTCTGAACTTGCGTTAGATGAGCTAAGACTTCTGCTAGCCTGCCTGTGGGGCCAGCACTGTGCTTTCATCTTCATCACAGCCCTCAGAGCCCGGGATGTGAGGCTCAGCTGCCGTGAGGAGGAACTTGCCTGAGTCCTGCCATTAGTGGGCAGCATCAGGACTCAGGACTGCGGCCCTGGAAGGCCGATGCTTGACCTCTGGCCCTGCCCTTCCGTTTCGTGAGATGGTTTCCTCTTGGTCTCCTAGCATAAGCCTCTCTTTAAACTCCCTTTGATCTCAACTGAATGAAGAAGGAAGTGGGATTTTCCACATGGTGTTTGACGTCCGTAGCAGGCAGACACACTGCAGGGCCAGGGGCGGTGGGGACCCCGGCATCTGACCTCAGTCCTTGGGAGACTGGTCAGCCTGGGCCAAGCAGTGGAAGGGTAGGAAGGGAAGAACCGGGATGTCAGATGCCTGTGCCAGCCCGCCCACAGCATCCCTCACCCCAGAGCCACCGGTACCTCAGGAGCATGGCCTGGCACCTGCCCAGGGCACTCGGGGCCTCGGGGTGTCCACCCTGATGCAGGCTGCGGGCCGAGGCCTCCAGAGCACTGATCTTTCCTGCCTGCACCTCCAGGTCCCGCTCCAGCATCTTCTGCTTCCACAGAAGGGGCTCCATGGGGGCCAAGGGGTCCTGGTGGGGGTGGGGAACCCAATACTGTCCACGGGGCTGCCGCCTCCCATCCCAGGCTACCTGCCTTCCCACCTAGAACATCCTACCAAATGCTCATCCACAGAGCAGCTGCTCCACCCAAATACGTCCCTCAAGGCCGTTCCAGCTTTAGGACAGTGATTCCCAGCCAGGGGAGGCATTTGGGATAGGGATCAAGAGCCAGAATCTCCGCGGCAGGCAGAGATTTTTCACGTAAGGTGAGCACTCCCTCCTCTGCACTCCCCCGAGGACTGTTAGTCTCCAGTTATCCTCTGAGGTCTCCTATGAGTTACACTTGTCTGCTACAGGGTTGGGGCAGGGGCAGGAAAAGCGAACCTCTAGGCATTTGGGAAGTGAGGAGGGCAGGGGTGAGGCAGCAAGAATGGGTCAGGGCCACACAGGCACTCTTGAAGCTCCTTGGTGTTGGCGGTGGGGCCTGCCCACAGCTGCGTGGGAATTGCTCCAGATGACAGGTAAGTAACTGCCCAGTGATGGATGTGGCCCCAAGTGGGGAGACGCCCCAGAAGGGGAGGATCGCTGGCCTGGGGAGCTCAGGCAGCACTGGCTGGTTTGACCCCGAACGCTGCTCTTGTAAGATGCCCCTCTGCCCATTCTGGCTGGACACCTACCCACAGACCCTCACTGGCTAGGGAGTCTTCCTTGCTGCTAAGCCAATGTTCCATCTTCTCCACGGAGCTCAGAAACAGCTGGGAACAAAGGAAAAGGCAAGAGGCAGTTGGCAGAGGGTCCAGCCACTGAAGGTGGAGTGACCCTTCTGGTGGCACAGGTTGGGGAACCAGGGTCCTGGAAGGCAAGAGTGCTGAGTGGTGGGGAAGTCCCTGGCCCAGCAGCCCCTCCAGCCTTAGCCTTGACCAGAGGCTGTGGGGTCAGCGCAGGCCCTGTCGGGTGGGGCCAAGATGCAGGCTGGGGATGCGACTGTGCCTGCCTGTAGCTCCAGGGCCTGCTGCAGCTGTAGCTGGTGCTCCTGCCAGGCCCCTTCCAGGCTGCTCAGCTCCTGTTCTAGGCCAGCCAGGGCCTGGCGAATGTCGGGCGTGGAGGGGTGCCCTGCTGTGAGCAGTCGCTGCCCAGTGCTTCGGGCCAGGCTGCTGCTGTCTGTCCAGGAGTCCAGCTGGGCCTGGAACGGGACTGGGCTCAGATCACTGGGGACTGGAAGCAGCCCAGCAGGCAGGAGGAGAGGTGGAGAAGCAGCTGAGGAGTGGGAGGCTGGAGGAGACAGGCAGGGCGGGACACCCAGGAGGCCCAAGAACAAGGCGAGGAGAGGAAAGGGCGGAGGTGAGGGTCTGGGAAAGGCTTGGACCAGCTGCCTGTTCACCTTGCGCTCCTGGTGCTCTTCTAACATACGCCGGGCTTCCACAGGGCTGCGAGGAGTGGGGCTCATGTCCATCTGAGCCCGCAGCCTCTGGGCACTGACCAGCAACTCATGCAGCGTTGCCTGGAGTTTCTGAGCTTGGTGCAAGGCATCCAGCGCCTCCCTCCTGCCCACAGCGCTCATCAGCTAGTTCCCAGGCCTTCAAACCCCTCTCCCCTGTGCCCACTGGTGTCTTCTGTCCCTTAATCCCCTCAACCACAGGAGGGCCCGCGGGCTGGGAGTTACTGGGAGGACAGTCATTTGCAGGGTGGAGAAAGAATCCCAGGGGAACACAGGGCTGAGGGGAGGTGTGGGGACTGAGATGCCGGAGGATGGGTCGGCAAAGGCAAGGCCTGCAGGGTTCATACCGCTTCTGGGCCCTGCTCTGGAGCTGCCACCAGCTCTCAGCCACCTCCTGCTGTCTGTGCCTGAGGCCGTGGGCTGCCTCAGGGCTTCTCTGGCACAGGCGGCCCACCTCACGCTCTAGGGACTGGGGGAAGCCGGGGTCAGAGGTTGGGGCAGGGGAGCCCTGGGCCACCCTGGCATCCCATATCCCCTCCTCCCCACTTCTGCCCAGGGTCTCCCTGAGGAGGTGCCCTGGGCCCAGCTCCACAGCCAGCTGCGCACCTCCACCTGGGCCTGGATGGGGTGCACTTCCCGCTCCAGCTCCTCGTGTTTCCGCAGCAGCTTCTGCACGCTCTCCAGATCCTTCCCGCAGTCCAGGGCCTGGAGCAGGGCTTCCTGGGGGAGAGGCACGGCCAGTTACCTGCTGGGCCTTTGCTTCAGCTCTTCCTACCTGGCACAGGGCCCGGCCAGCGGCTTCTGTGTGCACAGCAAGCGCCCAGCGTGATTTCTCGGCCCTGGCTTTGAGGGCCAGACGTCTCTTCCTTATGTGAGGGGGACGATTCAGAGGAGCAACTCTGGATTTGGAGTCTCCTCTGAGGGAAGAACCTCATGTGTGTGCTGCTTCCGTGTACGTTGTCTCATTCGACTCTCATCCCTCAAGGAGTGAGAAAGAAAATAGAGCAAGGATGGACAGACAGGCCTCGGCAGACACACGTTTCACACAAGGGCTTCCCAGACCGGGTTCTAACTCTGCCAGATTCAGCCTGGGGCTCTGTGGTTGTGAACACAGTCCCAAGGCAAACATCCCGAGGGTTTGGGCTTCCTCGGGGATGGGAGGAAACAGAGAGGGTGTTTTCTGGCCTCTGGACCTGCAGTATGTCTGGGGACCAGGATCTGGGGGAGAAAGGAGACAGGGAAGCCCCCTGCTGAGCTTGCAATAGGTGCTTCTCCGGTCCTGAGTTGATGCCAAGGGCCAGACCATCAGATGTCCCTGGTGCAGCCCTGATAGGACCCACCCCCAAGTACCCAGCTGAACAGGAGAGGCCAGCGAGCGGGGAGACACATGGGAGACTCTAGGCAGCGCCCCCTCCCCGACCGCATTTGCTCACAGCCCCTGCCGGGACCCGCTGCCACCACGTACCTTCTCCTGGATCCTCTCGGTGACACTGTCCAGCTCTTGAGACAACATGTGTATTTCCAGGGCCCCTTCGAGCCGCTGCTGGTATTGGAGCAGGTTGCCATGGAAACTTGCCCACCTGGCCGAGGGGTGGTGGTGTAATGTGGAGCCCGAGGCGGCCCTCCACCCCTCTCCCGGCCCCTCGGTTCTCCCCAGCCTGGGACTGGCCTGCTGTTGAGCTGGCTTCGCCGCTGGCAGATGATCTTGACTTCCTCAGGGTCCCGGTTCTTGAGTTGCAGTGACAAGTCACTGATGCTCCTGATGCGGGCATCACCCACTGTGTCCTGCAGGGAAGTACGGGTGAGGGCACTGGCACCCCCCACGCAGAGCCCCTTCTTCCCACCTCAGTGGGCACTGGGAGCACGCCTGGGCCCCAGAGCACGAGGAACAGCATATTCGGGCAGTGGGAGGAACTGCTCCCTGTCTCCCCTACTGTGGCAGGTGACTGAGGTCACCCCATCCAGGTGAAGTGAACAAGATCGGCTTGGAGCCTGCAGCCCCAGAGTCACCTCTAAGGCCAGAAAATGGGATCCCTGCATTGGGTACCATGTAGGAGGGGGAGAGTGGGGACATGCTCACTTACAGCTCTTGAGACGGAGTCTCCCTCTGTTGCCCAGTCTCCCTCTGTCACACTGTTGTTGTAGTGGCACAATCTCAGCTCACTGCAACCTCCACCTCCCTGGTTCAAGTGATTCTCCTGCCTCAGCCTCCCTAGTAGCTGGCACTACAGGTGCCTGCCACCAAGCCTGGCTAATTTTTGTATTTTTCATAGAGATGGGGTTTTACCATGTGGCCAGGCTGGTCTCAAACTCCTGACCTCAAGTGATCTGTCCGCCTTGGCCTCCCAAACTGCTGGGATTACAGGCGTGAGCCACCACACCCGGCCACAGAAACTTTTAAAATAAAAATTCAGCTTCTTAGATGAAGAGAAGCAAGTGGAGGTTGTGGAATGGAACAGTGAGCTCTGGCTTCCTGGGGTTTGGGTGTCCCCGCCCCAGGACTCGCCTGAGCCGAGGCTGGTGCTGCTTGGACACTGGGCGGGATTTAAAGGTGCACAGGGAGGGGTCCCCCACAGGGTGCCATTGCAGGTCTCCTGCCTCTGGCATCCAGAGAGCTTGTTTACATTTCCAAAGCGCTTTCCTATGAAGTGCCTCGTGCCAGGTAGTCAGGGAAGGACAGTCCCCTCCTTTTTATTTTTCATTTTATTTTTTGAGACGGAGTCTTGCTGTGTCGCCCAGGCTGGAGTGCAGTGGCGTGATCTTGGCTCACTGCAAGCTCCACCTTCCAGGTTTACGCCATTCTCCTGCCTCAGCCTCCCGAGTAGCTGGGACTACAGGCGCCCGCCACCACGCCCGGCTTTTTTGTATTTTTAGTAGAGATGGGGTTTCACCGTGTTAGCCAGGATAGTCTTGATCTCCTGACCTTGTGATCCGCCCGCCTCGGCCTCCCAAAGTGCTGGGATTACAGGCGTGAGCCACTGCGCCCGGCCCAGTCTTCTCCTTTTATAGATGCCAGATCAGAGCTCCGAGGCTAATGTGACTCCTTTGTGGCACAGCCAGGATTCAAGCCCAGCTCCTTTAAAGTCTAGCTCTCTTCCTACTACAGCATCTGGCACAGCATCTGTGAAATGCTGCCATTAGCAAGGGATGTCTTAGGTTTAAGCACTGCCACCTTTTAAAAAGTTATACATACATGTACCAGGGAGACAAGGTTAGCACATTTGGTCTTTAACATCCGATTGCGAATACATTCGCCAATTTTATTTCCCTGTACACCACATAAGAGAAATAGATGTTTGGTGTGTGTATGTGTAAGGGGGCGGGTGTGGGATGAGGAGGAGACGCTGAAATAGTCACACTGAAGGCGGGTGCTGATTATCCACTGCATCCAGGCATATGTCTCATCTTTTTAAGAGTTTTTGAAATAATTATAGATGCACAGGAAATTGCAAAAGTCCCACAGAGAGGTCCATGTGCCCTTCCCCAGCTTCCCTTACAGCAGCATCCTATATAACATTAAAGCCACAAAGCTGACATTGGTATACTACTACCAACCAGACCTGACTTCATTCAGATTTTATCAGTTTTTGCAAGTATGCATCTGTGTGTGGCAGAGGCAGATAGGTCTACGAAGTTTTATCACAGCTGGAGATTCACGTATCTGCAACCACGCACGTGCTCCTACCTCTGAGGTGAGTGCTACCCTCATTCTAAAGAGAAGGGAGCGAAGGTGAGAGGAGGGAGCCTGCCCGAGGGCATGGGAGTAGCAGCCATGGAGCCCATGCACTGATCTACAGCCCACACTCCTTCCCTGCTCTCAACTGGATTTTCAGTGAGGGATGCATGGCCAACTCTACCCAGCAAGGCCCCCTCACCCCGGTCGAGGTTCCTCGGAACTCGCGAAGCCGCCGTTGGAGCTTCAGGCAGTGCTCCAGGTCCTGGCCCAGGTCACCAACATTCATCGTCACCTCCTGTGAAGGCCGAGGGTCAGGAGGGAGCGCTCTGAGCACCAACCAACCCAGGCTCCTGGCACCTGCTGCCGGGGCTCCCTCCTGTCAAGGGAGGGCTCCTCCCTCCATTTCTCAGCTCCCCCCGCTGGCTGGGGCTATACCTTCTCCTGGATCCAGGCCTCTGCGAGGTCCACTCTCTGCAGGAACTCCAGGAAGTTCCGCCTGTCCTCCAGCTCCTGGCCCCTGAGGGCCACTGCCTGCCTCAGGTCCTCCCAGTGCTTCCACAGGCCCTGCAGCCGCTGGGAGACCTCTCCCGCTCGAGGGTGGCTCTGTACCAGGAGAGCCTCTCCCTTCTGGAGGGAGAGAGGGGACACAGGACATCTTGCCTGCCGCCCTTCCTCCTAAGACCGACATCACCCCTGGGCCACACTTTGGGGCAGGCATGGGGCTGAGGGTCCAGTTGTTACCTTGGCAACAGAGGTCATGACCTCCTCACGGGCCTGGACTTCAGCCTCAAAGGCCTGGTGTTTCAGCAGCGGCTTCAGCTTATCCCTCAGGTCCCCAGGAGGGATCGGCTTCTTCAGCTGCTGGGCCCATGCCTGGATCCAGTCCTCAGCCTGGTGGTGGTGGGACATGAACGCTGATGCTCTGCAGCCTTGGGCCCCAGATGCCACAGGCCTAGCCCTAGCCATTCCCAGGAGGCTGGCCTCAGGGGTAGAGTGGGCAGCACCTGGTAAATGAGCCCTGAAGGTTCTAGCTCCAGAAGACAGAAGACGTGCTGCAGGAAGCAGCCGGGCAGGGCCTTGGGTGGGCTCTCGTTTTGGAGGTGTGGCCCCTACTCCTGGGACCCAGGGCTGCTCTGCTCCCTTCCCTGCCTCTCTTTGAGCTGGCCCTGCTACAGCTGGGGGCACTGGTGGGGTCTCCACACAAAGGGCTTAGATCCCATGTTCTGAGCTCCAGCACAGCCTCTGGGAAAGCCATCCACTCCCTGAACCTGTTTCTGCGTCACAGTGTTATGGTGTGAAGGCAGCTGAAAATGGTTGAGTGGAAGGCCCTGGGCTGGGGGTGCCCTCTGACCTGGGTTGCGGCCTGGGTGAAGCTGGCCATCAGCAGGGAGGCGTGCAGGGCGTGTCCCCGGCTCTCCGCCAGCTCCTTCACTCTCACCCGGCGCTGCAGCAGGGCAGGAAGCAGGTCCTGCACCTGGGAGTGCCGGAGCGTCTTCAGCCGCTCACGCAGGGCTGCCTCCTGTGGGGCAGGGGCACAGCTACTGCTCTCCCACCTTGGGCTGGGCCAGGGCCTGGCCCGCAGGGCTCACAGCCCTTTCCTCAGCCCCGTGTGGCTGAGGGGTGTCTGATCCTCCCAGCCACAAGCCAGACCAGTCTGCTCCCCAAGGACCACGTGGTGTGCACAGAGCCAAATGCCCTCCGTGGGTCTCTGCAGTGTGGCCCATCTCGCCCTGGACCCTCTTCTTGAGCCACACATACAACTTGCTCAGTCAACCCCAACCAGGCCCTCAGCCTCGCAGGCTCATCAGCACTGACTCCGGGAACACACCGAGCTCACTGTGACCCCCTTCAGGACTCTCTCCCGACCCCCACACTCTGACCACGCCCAGGCCTCCTGAGCCCATTACCTTCTTGTCCTGGGCAGTCAGAACCTTCAGGAAGAGCTCATGCTTGCGAATCAACTGCTCTACCTCTTCCACCGAGCTCCCCAAGGCACTGGCTTTCAGGGAGACCTGGATCCACAGAAAAGTCAAAGAGGCCACCAAGCCTTCCAGCCAGCCCGCCCCTCCAGCTACAGCCTGTGCTAGGCTGTGCCCATGGGCAGTCTGGGTATAGCAGGGCCTTAGGAGTGCCCGCCGAGCTTGGCGTGGAGCTGTGAGGAGGAGTGGGAGCCCAGGTTGGGAGGCTGTGACACCCCAACCTCTGCACCACATGGGAGCACAGCCAGCCTCTGGCCATCTTCCTCGGGGCTGAGTCTGGGGTAGGGGCTGGGGATGCCAGTGGAAGCTCAGGGGCCTCAGCGCTTCACCCAGGTCACCTGGAAGGACTCATGCACAGCTGCCCCATATTAGAGAAAAAGCCAGAGAGGCAGGAGGAAAGGGACTGAGCAGAGAGAGGAGAACGGAAAGGAGGAGCAGGAGGCTGTGTGGAGTGTGAGGGCGGGACGGGACCTGCCTCCTGGGCCGCGAGGATCTCCTGCAGGCGGCCGCACTCTCTGAGGAAGAGCTGCTCCTGCTGCTCAGCCTGCAGCCTCTCTTGCTTCCGCGCCCAGGCCTGATACACCTGGTCCCGCTGGTCCTGCAGGGCTCGAAGCTTTTCTTGGACCTAGGGATGGACATGTGAGGAGCTTCAGCTGGGGAGGATGGTGTGGGTGAGGTGAGGACTGGATCCTGAGGGAAGCCTCTGAGGAAAGGCCAGCATGGCACAGTAGGGCGGGCCACCAGGTGGCCAGGCACAGGCTAGGTCAGCTAGGATATTGGGGGGCACCAGGAAAGGGGGCTCACCTCCTTGGTGGGTGTCCCTGCAGCCAGGAGAGCCTGCTGGCCCAGCTGGGTGGCCTGCTGCCACAGCTTCTCTCGGGCCTCCAGCTCCGCCCGGAGCCACTGGTGGGCACTGAGCTTCAGCGGGCCACTGCTGGGCTCTTGCGAGCTCTCCTCCAACTGGAGGTCCTGGCGCACGCGGGCTGCCCAGGAGGCGTAGTCGCGCACCTGATCCCGGAGACACAGAGGGAGAGCCGGGTGAGGGCCAGGTTTCAGCAGGAAACCAGGCGCCGAGGCAACTGCAGCCCACCTGAGTCCACTCCTCACACAGCTCGAGCCGACCTGGGTCAGGTCCTCGGGTGAGGCACGTGTGGCCCTTTGTCACTTGGTTTCTCTGTTCTCATCCAACCCGATCCTCCCAGAACCACGAATCCTCCACGTGAGCCAGACCCTCACCACGACACATCTCTGTCCTTTGCTCCTGCTGACCCTGCTGCTTAGAAGTTCCTCCTCCTGCCTTCCCATCTCTACAGAGCTCACCTGGATGAGGCCATGAGAGGACTGGCGCCTATAGCAAGATCAGCCTCATCAAGACTGCTTGATGGGGAAAGAAAGTTCACCTGCTCTTCAAGGGCCTCTTGGCCGCCTTTGCCTGATGAAGTCTTCCCTGGTATTTGACACTGCACTGCTCTCCTTGTTCTCTGAATTACTAACTTAACCCTTACAGACTGTCTTCTGCTGATTTGTATACAACTACACAAGATTGGTGCTGGAGGGACTTCAGGTCCTTGACCAAATATCTCGTTGCACAGAGGAAGGAAGGGTAAATAGCACAAACAGTCTTGTAAACGCTAAGTGCGTGACGAACCCAGGGTTAAGTGCCTTGCTCAAGCTCACACTGCCAGCAAAGCAGCAGAGTTGGGTCCCTAAACTCAAGCCTTTTTGTAGTGTCAGTTGGGGCCTCCTGGTCTGCCAGGTCCCAGGACAGGGGGATGCCAGGGACACCCCGTGGCCAGGACCCACTGTTCCAGTCTGATTCTCTGGGTTTCGGGTTCATCTGCCCCGGAAGGAGGGCTCCACGAGGGCAGAAGTTCCACCTTCCATAGCTTCTATTTTGCCCTCCTCTCTCCACCCGCGGCTTCAGCAGGCGGCTGAAGACGGACATTGAATAGATGCTGGCTGATCCAGAGGTCACTGTCTAACATCTGGGTCTCCAGTTATGAGCTTTCCTGGGCCGTTCTTACTCTCAGCCCCGGCTGGGACCCCGCATGACTGCCCTGCCACTTACCTTGCTGGTATTGACCCAGACCCTAAGGTGTCACTGCTACACCCATGTGCTCAGCCCCTGACCAGCCAGACTGACCTCCGTGTGCTCGTTCTCTCCTGCCCGAGTTCATGCTTGATCTCCCTCCGGAGCTGGAGGGCCTCATGCGTGCATGCCCATGCATGGCACAGCACACACACATGCACATACACGCCACCCAAGGGGTGGGAGCCCTCACCGCTGTGCGGAAGCGGGCCAGGAGGCGTGCCCGCTCCAGCTGGGCCCTGCGCTGCTCCACGCGTCGCTGCAGCACTGCCCATGCCTGCATCACAGCTTGCTGCCTCTGCTGCACCGCATGGGCCTGAGGCCCCGGGCACAGCTTCTGCACCCCGCCTGCAGTCTCCAGCAGTTCCTGCAGCTGCGGGAGGGGCAGGGAACAGGGAGGCAAGGGTCACGTCCTTCTGACTATCCCACAGATATATCCCTTGCCTGGGAACTCTGGCCCCCTTGGGCCACATCCTGCCATGCACAGTAGGCCCATGGGAGGCCCTGAGGGACAGTGGAAAATCTAGAGGAACAGGCAGGCTAGCCTGAGGGGACTGCAGGGGCCTGGGTCGGAGAGGCAGCCAGCTGGGCTCACCTGCTGCTTGGTGCCCACGAGTTCTCGCTCCAGCCCCTGGTGGCTCCTCAGCTGGGCCTCCAGCCCACGCAGGTCCCGTGCCACATTGTTGGGGAGGCTCGCGGCTTTCTCCTGAGGAAGGGAGAATGCCAACGAGATGAGGAATGGAGAGTGGGCTCTGAGCCTGGAGTGTATCCACTTCTAGCAACCCCTCCAGCTCACACCTTGACCTGGGTGAGGACTTCCAAGAGATCTCTGTGAACTCTGAGGGTGGTCTCGGCATCTCGGAGCGCGTGGCCTCGGGCCTGGGTCAGCTCCCACAGCTCCGACCAGGTGGCCCTGCCCATGGCGTGTGGAAGACCAGCAGGGGATCAGCCTCTGGGCTGCCTCGTTCCTCCTTCGTTGCTAGGTCTGGTCAGCCCCCTCCTCTCTGGGTTGTATCGGAACTTGCCCGAAGCTCCTCCTCCTTAAAACCTCTCCCGCCTATGGCCCTGCCTACGCACTTTCTTCCGGGAGCCTGTCTTCTAGCTTTACCATGAATTCCGTGTTTTGCTGCTGTAATGCTGGGCACTGAATGGTATCTGTGCTCTGCGACACTCCTTACATCTTGTGCTTTGATTTATGGCGCATCACTCAGATTATGATTACAGACGCTTTGTGGGCAGAGGTCACATCTCTCCATTCCTCATTAACTCCGCAACTCGCTGAGCTCCTAAGGCTTCTGCCAGACCAGGCTCTGGGCTAGGGTTTATGAGCAAGTCATGACCTTGCCTGAAAGCTCACAGGCTGGGAGTGGATCCAAATCAGCCTCAACTAGGAACGACATGAGGCATGAGCTGTCCCTAGTGAGCACAGGACCTGGGACAGCTCAGGGGAAGGCCCTGACATCCGGCCCCACCATCTTCCTACAGCTCCTGCTCTCGGTCCCGGGAGCAGGACTCTGACCTGCACACCCAGCTTCACCTCCCTTCACAGTCCAGAGCCTGTGGTGGGCTCAGCTCCTCCAGAGCTAGGCCCCCTGCAGAGCCCCGTGGGCAGCCTGGGCCAGCGTGGCCCTCACAGCATGCCATCCTCTCTTACTACTCTGGGCCCTGCCTGCCCAGCTCCTTCCCCCACACCCCATACTGGCCTGGCCCACTGGGCACTCACTGCAGATCCTGCTGCCTCTGACGCACCATAGGGCCAGCACTGTGCCCACGCGCTAGCAGGCTCTCCGCCAGCAGCCGGCAGGCTGCCACCCGCTGGCCGCCCATCTCCACTTGGCGCTGAAACTTTGCAAACTTGGTGCAGAGGTGCTGAGAAGACGGGAGTGGGTGACAGGGTAGCCCCCGAATGGTTAAGCGGCAAGCAGCCTGGGAATCCAGGCACCTCAGTGCCCAACTGGGTGATGTGGGCTTGGACGGCCATGGCGTCTGCCCGCTCCACTCAGGAGGTCCACCTCAGCCAGGGCTCACCGCTCAGCACTACCTTCTCCCTCCGCCCCGCCAGGGCCAGCTTCCCACCCCACAGGCTCTGCCCCAGG
Source organism: Colobus angolensis palliatus (assembly GCF_000951035.1). Classification (NCBI taxonomy): domain Eukaryota; kingdom Metazoa; phylum Chordata; class Mammalia; order Primates; family Cercopithecidae; genus Colobus; species Colobus angolensis. The sequence continues at coordinate 304,007 of NW_012118855.1, forward strand.
ACACCCTCCTTGACCCTGGCCCTCTTCTCACCAGGGTGTGCTCGGGGTCCTCTCCCGGGCTCTCCCCTCCTTTGGCCGCCTGCTTCTGGCGTGCCAGCCAGCTCTGCAGGTCCTCGGTCTCCCTCAGGAACTCGTGCAGCTTCAGGGCCCCCTCCAGTTCCCGGTCCCTGTGGTGACAGCCCGTGGTTCCCCAGAAGTGAGTTGCCCGCCCCCCGGGGGCCAGCCAGACCAGCCAGAGGGGCCAATCTGAAGAATGGGGTTACTCATGGTCTCTGTCCAAGCCTGCAGCTCGTGATTCAGGCAGTAGTAGGCACAGCAGGGCGAGTGTAGGGGCAGAGGAGGGTGTGGACATGGGGAGATGGACAGCAGGGAGTTGTGGGGCCTCACTGAAGAATTTATGGAAAGAGGTGAGCAACGCATACCCTTCTCCCAGCACCTCTCTATAGCCTGGGGTCGTGGGTTCTCGACTTAGGGCCATGGCACGGGAACAGTCAGCTGTGGCTAGGCCCCCTGTACCCACTGATGAAAGGGGGTACGGTGCCCTCACCGTGTGGCCGCCAACTCCTGCAGTGCCTGCAGCTGCTCCCGGAGCCTCTCCCGCGCCACACGCTGCTGCTCAAGGGCTCCAGGGCCAGTGAGCGTTTGGACCCTCTGGTCAAGCTCCTCCATGGAGCTCCAGCAAATGGTTAGTTCCTCCTGTAGAGCCTGTGATGAACGAGGACCCACGCCAGGCTCAGCCTGGGTGACTCATCCACCCACCTGTCCGTCCCCACCCATCTAGTCACCAATCCTCATCCATTCACCCACCACTCACACAGCCATCCATCTACCTCAACTCATCCATCCGCCCACCCAGCATCCACCTACCCATCACTGATGGAGTAAGGACTTATTGTTCCATAAAGTGAACACCTGGTCTGTGCCCACTGAGGGCTCATTATTTAGCAGGGAAAGGTGAATGCTGGCTAATCTGGGCCAAGGAAGGGAGGGCACAGGAGGCATTAGACTGAACCCCAACATCCGTGTATAAGAGAGAGGCAGAATTAAGCAAGCTGTCCAGTATAACAGGGGTGGGGGGTGCTCTGTGAGGCCAAGGCTACAGGCCTTTAGAAAAGGTTCTCTGAAGGTCCTGTCGCAGAACACACTGGAACTGGGGCTGTGCAGAAAACATGCCCAGACAGGAGGACACTTCAGTGACAGCAGGAACCGGGACTGCTGTGGGCTCCAGGCTTTGGAGCTTGTGTGGTTCTGGGAGTCCGAATTCAGGAGTGAGGAAGGGGACTTCGAGACCTCCCTCCCTTCAGCCAGGGGATGTTTGTGGGAGGAGGTCGGCTTCAGGAAGGGCATTTAGTTAGCTCAGAGGATGAGAGGCAAAGCCTGGGAGGAATAAACCTGTGGGAGATATGGAGCAGGCTGGGCAGGTGACCTTGACAGAGGAGAAGAGTGCGAGGGGTGGGGTAGAGAGGAAGCAAGAGGGGGGCAGAGAAACCCCAAAGCCATAGGGAGAGGCAAGACTCATAAGATGAAGGGAGAAAGCGTGTACATCACAGTGCCCCGGTCGCCTTGGAAGAAAGGGCACTGTGGGATCTGGGTGGGCAGTGGGGATGGGGCTGTGTCTTCAGGAAGCAAGAGCAGGGCTCCGTGCCTCTGAGAGAGGGAGGGTGACAGCCCTGTGGTCCATCATCACCCAAGCCACACTGGAGGGGAGGTTCAGGACATGGTACCTGGTGCTTCTTAATGAGCCTGAGAGTGGCTGCCTCATCTCTGCCATAGTCCTGACTGCTCACCAGCGGCTGCTTCGCCTTCACCCAGCCCTCCAGCTCTGATACATCCAGAAAGTACTGCCAAGAGTGGGGCCGACTCACCTAGAGGATCTCAGGACTCTCCATCAGCCCTGGAGACATCTGCCCCTGCTCTCCAGCATGCTGCACAAAGGCGCTTCTGTGCCCATAAGGGCACCCATCAGCTCCCGGCCCAGAGCCCCCACTGACCCGCCTCCCTGAGAGTCCCACAGGTGACCCCTCAAGGAACGCTGACTTTTGCCTCGTCCCCCAACCCCACCTCCCTGCATCCTACCTGCTGGAAAGTGACAGCCTGCTGCAGACACCGGGCCCGCGCCTCACATGCCCTCTCCAGCTCTGCCCAGCGGTCTTCCAGCTCCTGGCACTGCTCCACGATGTGTGGGGCTTGGGGGTGCCCTGAAGCTGCCAGGCTCCGCCCAGAACTCAGCACCCGTTGCACCTGCCCCTGGTGAGCTTTTACCTCCACCTGGAACTCCTGCCACAGAGCGGCTTGAGAGGCTGCTGCTCTTAATCCAGGGACATCTGGAGCAGAGCCATGGATGTGGCTCCAGGCCCCAATCATGGCAAGATCCCCAGGGTCAAAATAGCTGGGGCAGAGATTTGGAAATTGGGATACCCAGTGGCGAGGGCTTAGAGGCCAGGACACCTGAGTAGGGGCAGAGGGTTTCTAAGGTCTGGGAAGCGGATGTCCGGAATCGGGTAGGAAGAAGAGGGCTATTACCTTGTGCTTGCAGTGAAGGCTCTGGGCATCATTCAAGCACTCGGCATAGCAGGGGGGGTTGCTGCAGGGCATGTGCTCAGCCACCCATGAGAGCTCCATGTTGCTCAGGTCGCAGAACTGGTGCAGCTCCACTGAGGCCTGCAGCTGCAGGCCCCGCATGGCCAGATGCCCCTGCAGAAGCTCCAGCCTAGGAGGAGGAGGAAGAGATGGGAGAGGTTGGGAACAGAGTGAGGATAAGGCTCCTGGTTCTTTCCTTGGCCCGGCCAGGGCCCGTGAAGAATAAGACCAGGGAACAGAACAAAGCCCCATCTGACAGAGAGAGGCAGCGGAAGGGCGCCAGGGCCCCACCTCACGGCCTAGATGACTTGCCTGACCACACTGTGGGGGTCCTGCTGACGATGTATAATGGGGTCTCCGACTCTCCCATCCAGAATGACTCTACCCATAAGGGGGGAGGTCTAGACACCCGGGTCCTGTGGATGCCACCTTGTGGGAACTTAAATTCACACGGGGGAGTGACACACAGGTGAGTGGGAGGACAGGCCCCACCTCTGGAGGTGCTTCTGGGTCTCTTCCAGGATGGCCGGGGAGGCGGCCACGATACGGGCCTGGGAGGCGAGGGCAGCCATCTTGGCGGCCAGGGTTTGGCTCTCACTCTCCAGCTGGTGGTGCCGTTTCTGTAGCTTCCGGCTGGAGCGCAGGTCCTGCCCCGTTTCTGAACCCTGCAGGGCCCCCTCAAGCTGCTCCAGCTGCTCCTTTGCACCCTGGGGAGGGACGCAGGGAGCTGCATTAGGCTCTCCGTGTATAGCACAGCAAGTGGCCTTCCCGGGCTCTGGGACTGTAGGATTTGCAGGACCAGGTTCGCCAGGGACCTCTGTCCCCACCACTGCCGACCCCCAACCAGAAGTGCCCAATCTTCCCCTGTTCCCTCACGCTTCTTTCTCCCTGGGGGACTCAAGCTGTGCTGACCGCACGCTGGGCACACAGGAGAGAATCCTGTCTTGGCCGACTGAGGGGAAAGCCACGCTCAGCTTGCCCTAGGCCAGAGGCCTCCAAAGGCTGCAGAGCCAGGGTCAGCAGAACACTCAGACTTCTCCCACCCCGTTCTGTCCAGCCCAGCCGGGACTCCATCTCCCTCTTGTGCCCTGTCCCTCTTCCCAGTGGACCTGCAGCTGCCTCAGGAGCTCCTCCTGCTGTCCAGCCTGCCGGAGCTCGTCCCCACGCTCAGTCATCTTGCGGTTCAAGGCTTCCCACCTGCTCCTCAGGCCTTGAAGCCTAGTCTGTATGTCCTCCTGGCCACCGGGCCCCCTACTCAACAGCTCTCTCCCAACCTGGAGTGGAGAGAAAGGCCCAGGGAGTTTGGCTGAGCTGCTGGTACCACCAGTGGCCGCAGCAGGCTGGACCTGGGTGGCAGTGGAGGTGAGGGGCTGGCCACAGCTGCATTCCACAGGCTGCCTGGACGAAAGCACTTCATGTGGCCCCCAAACTGCAGGTAGGAGGGCTTTCCTCTGACCCCTGCAAATGGAGTGAGGTGAGCCGGCATTAGGTTGGTGGCTGGGGAAAGCTGTGTTCTGGTAGAGGTGGTCAGCTCTGGGACTTGCCACGGAGAGTTGAGGGGGCAGGGATGGATGGTGGCAGCTTTGGGACTGGTTTGGGTGCCAAGAGGATGCCAGCAGCATCAAGGAGGCTTGGGGAGGGAGGTTCTAAGTTCAAGCTGAGGTGGATTCTTCCTTCAAAGACTCTTCCATGAAAACAGGTGGTGCAGTAGGGTTGGGAATTTGAAGACGAGGAGGCTCTGCACTCTGTCCCGTGTCCCCCACCTGCTGCAGGGCCTCCATGTGTCTGCGGGTGGCGAGAAGCTCGCTCTCAGCTGCTTCGTGCCGCTTGAGTGTCCGCAGAATGTTTCTGCGCGCTCCGGAGGGCTCATGTGCCGCCATCAGTCCCTTGTCCTCCATCCACTGCATCAGCTCCGCCACATCCCGCTTCCACTCCTGCCAAGAACCGGGCGAGAGTGGGTCTCAGAGCACGGGGGTGGGGGCTGCTACAAGGACCTACCTCTAAGGGAAGGGATCCCCCATGGGGAAAAGCAGGACCAGAGCTGGTTCTGGGTGGGGCCTGAGGTTGCTGCTCCCCATGTGGGGCAGAAGGGCTGTGCCTAGAGAGGAGGAACGCCTGTCGGGTCCTTGCTGCTCTAGCCCACATCAGATCCCCTACGGCTGCACCTCTCCAAATATAGGGGAGCTCAGGGAGCCCCCAGCCCTGCTCTGCTGTGGGGACTGAGCAAACATTGGACAGAGCCAAGACTGGCAGCTGGTGCCATGACCTGTGCAAGACCCTAAAGTATGGCCCAAAGCACTGGGTGAAAGGGCGTGGTGGGAGGAGGGGGAGCGTGGGCTTAGTTCAGAGGCCCAGACATCAGGCCCGGCCCTGCATCTGAGGGTGGCGTGGTCACAGCCCCAGTTTTCCTCATCAGGAAAAATCTGACCTGTGCTGCCTGCCTCACACAAGGTGTTGAGAGGATGAATGACACAGCATGTGAGAGAAGTGCTCTGTAGGCTGCACAGAGCTCTGCATGGTCTCAGGCCTTCTTCTCAGGGAGGCCGCATGCGCCCTGGGCCCTGCCCCTCACCTGGAGCTGGAGGGAAGCCAGCAGCTGCCTCCGCCTCTGCTCACTCCTTCCCTGGAGCCTGGTCCACTGTGCCTGGACACTCTGCAGTTGCTCTCTGACCCTGGAGGGCCGGGGGAGTTGGAGGAGGGCATGGGAGAGGACTCCCACCGCAGCGCGAGGTGCGCTCTCCCCTCTCCCCCTACTCTCCCAGCCCCAGGGCGGCCGTCTGTGCAGGCTGAGAAAGGGTCGTCTGCGGCTGCTGCAGACTGAGGCCAGGCTCACATGTGTGCAGCTGGGTGCTGGGTCCGAACCAGCTTCTCGCCGTGTGCCCGCAGAGCCTCTGCCCGAGGCCCCAGGGTGCTCAGGAGCTGCCCAAACTCCCGGTGCTGCTGCAGCAGGCTCAGGGCCTCCCTCACGTCCTCCTGGGAGTGCAGAGACCTGAGGTCATGCCTGGGAGGGTGGGGGTCAGGACCATCTCACTCGCCACTGTCCCAGCCCAGCTTCCGGACCCAAGGGGAGGAGCGCCCTCCAGTGACAGGGAGTGACAGCCTAGCTCCACATTCCTGCTCCATACCCCAAGGTTGTCCAGGTGCAGCCAGGACTCGTGGTTGACACAGGTGGCAGTGAAACCATCCACTTCTCGGCCAAACTTCTGCAGCTCCAGCCCCTCCTGCAGCCACTGCTGCCTCTGCTCCCACACAGCCTTCAGCTCCTGGCCCTGCTGCCCCAGGAGCCTCAGAGTGTTGGCCACTCCTTGGGAGTCTGGGCAGTCCAAGGCTGCCATGGGCTGGCTCTGAGCGTCCAGCTGCTGCAGCCTGACCAGGATGACAGGCAGAGAGTCAAACCCCAGCAGGCCCCCGTTGTCAGCCTCCTTCTCTCACCTCCAGGGTTCATGCATCTTGGAGCATGAATGAGACACTGAATGTGATAGGCCCAGCAGAGTGCTTAGGATGCAGGGGTTCGCAAGCTCCCACCAGCTCCAGCTGGCCGTCCTTAAGTGTGGACTGTCAACGGCCGATGCCCGGCCTAGAGGACATGCGGAGGCAGCACAGCGCAAGACAGAAAAATCACACAAGCCACACAAGCACCTGATCCCAGAGCCACTGCAAGCCCCCATGGAGCCTTTGAACAATTAGAATAGGTGCCCCTTTCAGTGGGTGGCTCGGGAACAGGTAACACCCTTGTGTGAATTAGAGCAAGGCTCCACTTCCTCTGAGCTGCTGCAGCCCTGAACCAGGTACTGGAGTCTGGTAAGCTGAGGACCAGATGCATTTCAGTGCCCACTTGACTACCTGCCAAGTGGCCTCAGGTGGGGCACAGCCTGTGGACTGTCCCTGGTGGCCTTGCCTGCCTGCCAGCCCATAACATCGTCCCTGCAGGAAGAGAGGCACCGCCTGACTGAGAAGGTGGGTATCTCAGACCCATGGGTGGGTCCTGAGTCATTCCACTTAGGGGCCAGTGGGGTCCGTGTTACCCAGGATGGCAGGGGAGGCTAGATGCCCTGATTGAAAGCAACGCATCGGGCCCACCTGGAAGGGGCTGGCCAGGCCTGGGCTGGAGAGAGCCTCCCAGGCAGCTCAGTGTCCTGGGTCTCTCCTTAAAGCATACAGGCTGCCTGACCCAGTCCTCAAGCACCATGCCAGATGCCAACCAGTCTGGGCCCCTCCCCGGGGAAATCACACTACTTCCTGCATGCTCTTTCTGGGCCTGAACTCAGAGCCCAGAGTCCTGGGCCCAGCCTAAAGCACACCCCTTCTGCCCTCCTGTCCTGACCTCTCCTGCCACAGGTGGATCTCCTCCAGCAGGTCTTGGTGCTCCCTCAGCAGCCGCTGAGCCGAGGCCACATCCACTGACTCCTCCTTGCTGCGCAGCTGAGCCTGGACACTCTCTGCCCACAGTAGCAGTTCCTGGTTCTCTTGCAGGAAGCTCTGCCGGGCCTGAGCCTCAGCCTGGCCCCGGGCCTGTTGGGCCACTCGTTCCTGTACTTGCTTCAGCAGCCCCTGCAGTGTCTCCACCTGTCCTTGCAGAGGCTGGCTCTGTGCGTGGCCTGACTCCTCGACCCTGGGAGACAGGGTGCGCTGCAGTCAGTGCCCTGTCCTAGGCCCAGTGCCCAGGCGCATGTCCTCCTCCCAAACCTGCATCCCCAGGGAGAGTGCTGGTGACTCTGAATGGTCCACCCCACCCTTGACCTGGGGGCAGCAAGAACACAGGGCTCTTCCTGTCCCCAGGAGCATTTTCTGCTGATCATCCCCCCCACCTTTGCCAGAGCGCTTCTGACAGCCCCTCCTAACTGTCCTCTCCCCAGCCCAGTTTCTGTCCCTTCCTCATTTCACTGCCCTGCCCATGCCTTCCCATGGTCGTCACTGCCTCCCAGTGCCACCACCGCACTGGCCGTACTTTATGACCACCCTTTGGAGGAGGTGGACCCTCCTCTCCAGCACCAGGGTCTTCTTCTGGGCCAGCTGCAGGGTGTGGCGGGTGTCCTCTGAGCTCCCCGGCTGCAGGGCCTCCAGCTGGAGGAGCACATCTTGCAACTGGACCTGTGTGGGTCCACACTCCTGCAGAAAACTGCACACTTCCGCACTGTGTGCCAGCTGCACGGCCTTCTCCCTCTTCAGGGCCTCCAACTGCCCCCACCTGGGCAGAGGGTATGAGGTTGTCTCCACCACAGAGACACCTCCCCATCCATCCTGGAGCCTTGGCCAGAGCCTCACATGACAGAAGCTGCCAGACTGGCTGTCCCTTGCCCCTTCCCTGTGCCTCGGACATGTCCAGCCTCTCCACCTGGCACGGTGGGAGGCAGGTGAGTCAGGCCCAGGCTGGGCATTGTGTCCGCCTGCCTCACCACCTGCCCTCCTGCCTCGTTCTCACCTCTGGCTCAGTTCCTCCTGCTGTCGTTGGATTTGTGTGGAGTTCCCAGGATATCTCTGCCTCAGTTGCTCAGCAGAGCTGCTGACCTCAGCCCAGAGGCCCTTTCCCACAGCCAGGGCAGTGAGGAAGTTCTAGGGAAAAGGAGGACCCAGGCTTCTTGGGGGGCTTTTTCTTTTTCCGCACTCCCCTCAAGCCTATGATGTACCTCAGTGGTCCTCTCTGCTACCGGGGTGCCCACGTTGCCTGCCCCTGGAAGGACAGCCATCTGAGTCTTAAGGGCCGGGAGGCCCTGGAAATTCAGGCCAGCTCTCTACTCCCCTCCCCCAGGCAGGACGGGAGTTAAATTGGAGAACTGAGTTACAGCAGCGGACCACAGGGAGGCAGGGGCGAGGCGAGGAGGTGCCGAGCTCCCAGGGCTGTACCTCATATTTGAGCTGTGCGACTTCCAGGATGTCAGCCTGGGGCTGCACCCTTTGGAGCAGCGCTGTGTGCTTCTCCAGCCACAACTGGAGGTCCCTACAGGAACTGCAGAAGCTAAACAGGGCCATGGCCTCCTCCAACCGGGCCCTGCGGCGCTGGGGAGAGGTGGCCCAAGGCTGGGGTGAGGGTCGGGGAAGGTCAAAGGGGTGCTCCTCCCCATCCCAGCCCACCAGCAGAGCCCAGGGTCAGGGCCAGAAGGGGTCCCTGCCTCACTGCTGGGCCCCACATCCTCTCTCAGAGGCCTCTTGGCACCACCTGGAGGGAGCTGGCAAGGGCTTAGGGTAGGGTAAAGGGACCTGGCAGTGTGCTCCTGTCTGGCCTTGCCCTGCTGAAACCCCTCAGTGCCAGCTCTGCTCTTAGGTGAAATCCACACCGCTCCCTCTGCCTGCTCCACCCCCACCTGCCTTTCTAGTCTCTCCTCTGGCCACGGCCTCCCCAGCGTCTGTGCTGCAGGCACCCGGGTCTTCCCTTCCTCCACTGGGCCCCCTTCCTACCTTTGCACAGGTCCTGGCTAGCACCCCTGGGTTTACCTGCTTTCTGTTTCTCATTCAAGCCTCAGCTTAAGAGTCCTTCCCTCCAAGGTGTCTTCCCTGACCTCCAGCCTGACCTGGGCTACCTTCTCACGTGATCCCATCACACCCGCATCTAATGAGTTGTCTAACATCTTCTTGGCCATGATAAAAGCTCCTTGAGGACAGGGAACATGCCAGTCACTGCCTTCTCCCCTGGGATTATTGCGCAGGAGTTGCTGGCACAGGGTAAGGACTCGAGCGTTTCTTGAAAAAGAAGTGTTACCTCTGCCAGGGCCCGCACACTCTCATAGTCCTGACCCAACTGGTCCTGTGTCTGGAGTATGGTGTTGGGATCAAAGTCAGGGTCAGGCTCAGCTGTGAGAGCCATCTTCCAGGCATCCCCAGGGTAGCAGGAAGCCTCACGCCAGGGCCCTGGGTTCCTCAGGCTTTCTCCTGGAGGGCTCAGGGCAGACTTCACCTGTGTGACAGAGGGCAGCGTGTCTAGAGAGGGCCCCATCAAGCAGCAGGGGCTTTGGCCAGGCCACCCCCGCCTCTGTGCCCTGAGACCTGGAGGGCCTGAGCTGTAGCTCAAAGGGTATGTGGGACATGGGTCTGGGGGACAGGAAGCTTCCTTGGGGCTGAGAGTCGAGGGGCCAAACGTGAGCAAAGGATCCGATGGCTTTGATTTCCACATCATGTGCTACACACAGCTCCTTGAATGGGGGCTGTGAGCCAAGCTGTATGTGTTTGAAAGAACTTTGGGGGCTCAATGAACTGAGCAAGGGGTGTCAGAAGGCAGTCTGAGGCAGTGATGCGTCCAGACCAACAAGGAGGGCTGAGTCAGGAGAGAAAGCCAAACAGGGCTGAAGGGTCACTACCGGCCTGGATGAAAGTGGAGGGAACCTTCCTGGAGGAAACGGGAGCCAGGCCAGGCTGTATTTGGACGCCCTCGGTTGGCGTGGGCAGACAGGATTCCACTACTTCTGGGCTAGGTAAACAGGTGAGATGTCCCTGAGGACTAGGGTGAGGGACACCCACAGCCACGGGAAGGCCACGAATTCCAGGCCAGAGGCCACAAAGGACCTCCCATTTTTGTCCTCTGTGTGGCCCAGCGGCAGTAGAGCAAGGGAGACCAGGCGACCTTCCCTGTCCCCCGTCCGCACCGGGAACAACGACGCCCGGGCCGAGGCCGCCCGCGCCTCCTCCTCCAGCCACCGCAGCTCGGCCGCGAAGGCGCGCAGGACGCGCTCCAACCGCACGTGGCGCCGCAGCAGCGTCTCCGCGGCCGCCTGGTCTTGACCGCAAGAGGCTCTCTCTAGCGAGGATCTCCGCTCGCGCAGCCATGAAGCCGCCTCCGCCACGTCTGCGAAGTACTGCGGGAGGGGGTCGGGGTGTGTGTGGATGAAGAGGCGCGGCTGAGCGCTGGCAGGTTCCGGCAACCCCATCCCCCGCCTCGCCG